>NC_048282.1:4869743-5214927 GCF_009762535.1 Notolabrus celidotus
GGCTCAAAATATTGGAATTTTTCATTTCGAGTTAGTGCACTGATTTAGAGTATCACAAAAATACCTACTTTTTTTCATTATTCTAATCTTTGAAGATGCACAAGTACATGGAGAGAAACATATACTAGTTAAAGCTCCTCTGAGGAACTTTCTGTTTGTGTCTATTTTGACGCCACCCATGTGGACAAAGTGATACCACTTATCTCTTCGCTGTTCTTGACCTGTATACATGTGTAGGTCATGTTTTCAGACCAAAAAAACTCCTCCTTCCTTGATTCCTTTGAGCTGCCAAACATTACAGTGAATATTTCCTGGATAAAAGTTTTAATTTCTATAAAAGTCCATCTCTTAGACGGGCTGCCAATCGTCTGGTCTGACATCTATCCCCTGCAGCAGTGTCAGACATTAAAAATCAGATTAGAGAAAAAATCAGTCATGTTGTTTATAGTCTGGTTTGCTTTTATAGCTCATACAGAGGCATCGCTATTCATTTCTATTGCAAAACCAACTCGAAGCTCCTCACAGGAACTTTTACAAGAGATTCTGAGTTCAATCTTAAAACTAAAATGGTTGAGACGTTTGCTGAGCTACCAAAAACATCCAAAATCAACTAAAACATCCTCGTCCTTCTTACTGAAATGGTGCCTCATGTCAGCATAAAGCCATGTCTGGTTTCTGATCTCCTTTTTAGTGGGTAACAACAAAATAATAGCAAAGTTTCACAGTACTTTGTCAAAGCTAGTTAGCATTGTTACTCATTAGCCATCTCTGTAGCGGCTACACCTAATCTGTATCTCTCTTCAAAACAAAAGGGTTGGTTTTCACACCAGTTCCTGGAGTTCTCTCTTCAGAGTGTTGTTTGGCTTCTCAGAGGAACTCAAGGCCCTCTCCTTACTCCCAGTTAGAGACACATGGGAACACAATCTCCATGTAGCCTTTCCCAGACCAAAACATGAGGAGATAACACGGCCACTGGGGTCTCCTGATAGCTGGTAGAGTCCTTGAGTGTTTTAATATGTTGTTCGACTGGGCTTTGGCTCCTGTTACATTACATCAACATTACACTTATATGGTCATGAATAACCGAGTGAGAGTTTCCAGACTGATCCATGACAGGAAGATTTATTTATGGACATTTTATTTCCATAAGAAAGAATTGAGGTCCAGTGCATCTGGTTAATCTAACAGAGAATGTTCAGGTTGAAACATCCACATTTTTCACAAGCCCGTCTGTCTTTAGTGTCTTTTATTTCTAGGAAACATAGTGTAAATTGTGTGTTTAAGCCCTGTATGTGTATGGAGGGACAAAAATGTGGAGGGTGCATAACATAACTTGACGACCGTTGGCTAAAACAAACAGAAACGTACTTTTTCATCACTGCTCTTTAGACCTGCAGCAGCTCTCTCTGCCAGAGGGTTAATCATTAATAGGAAAGAGTGAGAGAGGGAGACGGTATGTGAATGTATTTGGACACGTGAGTGGGTGTGTGTATGCATGTGTGTGTGTGTGTTAGGACATATATATCATTCTAAGACAGTTCATGAGAGATTTTCCAGGTGGGGTCTAAAGCAGATTAAAGGATCAATCAATCAAGTTTATTCATCGTACACATTTAAAACGATGGATTCAGAGTAAAGATAATCCTGTCATTAACATAAATGTACACACACAACAGTTTAGATAAAGTTACAGTAGTCAGCTGTATAGATAAGCATTAAGCAAGTAGACCTAAGGGTAACTGTCCAGGTTTGTCACCATAAATATACGTCTGAGTAAAATCCCCTGAAGTGACCTTAGTAAACGTGTGTGTGTGTGTGTGTGTGTGTGGTTCTGTAACTGAATGAGGACAGCAGTGTGTGATTGATTGCCTCCACGCCTCCGTACTGTGGAATGTGTTCATCAACACCACGTTGCACTTTTTGTTTACCTTGAGGCTCTGCTTTTCCAGCTCGGGGCTGCTGTATGTCTACAGCTACTGATGAAGCTTTAAGGGCACCAAAACAGCTGATTGAAGTTTAATTTAATGCAGGTTACATTATTGAAATTGTTTTAATGCTGGTGTCTGCTGTGAATCAATTCTCTTCTGTTAAATCTAATTTAAAGCTCCTGGGACAAACTTTCTGTTGGTGTTATTTTTGGTGCTCCCTGTGGACGAAGTGAAACCTCTGATCTCTTTCTTGTACTGCACATGATCAAGTCCTGTTGAATGACAAAAAATTCTCCTCTTGCTGACTTATGCAGTCAAACATTTTCACTGTGTTGCGGCGTAATAGAGAAGAATCACTTTTAATTTCAGTCTGCTTCATAATTAGGGATGGGCATTTGAAGCCAAAATACTATTGGCATCTATTTGGCGATTATAAGAATAATCCCCCTGCGCACACACACACCTGTCCCGTTATCAGACCGTTTGTGTGGCAGCTGGTTAACCAGTAGCAGGACGAGGTGCTGCTAGTAGCGGGCACTGTCAGCCATGCTTAGTCTCTGGAAATACATGTGTAGTAGTGTGAGATTCAAAAACAGAGAAAATCGCAGCGACTATCTCTAATGTTTTCTTCTTCTTTTGATATTTAATGCAGTTAGCATTCTTCTACTCCTGTTAATTAATACGGATAGCAAACAGCTTTAAGACGCTCCATAGCCACCGTCTGGCAGGAATACCGTACTACAACCAGGCGCTGGTGAAAACAAGGACAAATTTTACTTTTTAAAATGAGAAAATATTAGCATTAACTCCTTTATTTTTTCTAAGTGAACGAATATTTGAATATTTGAAAATCATGTCCCATCCCTATTCATAACCAGTCAGGAGCTTTAATGGTTAAAAATGGTTCATAAAAGAACAACAAATGAATATGAACATGGTTATTTGATGCAGATATGTGCTGTGGGGAGGGCTGGAATAGTCACACACACACACACACACACACACACACACACACACACACACACACACACACACAGAGAGATATGAGGATGTGTCCAATGAATGCACAGCTTTACATATTCTCATGTGACAGGATTTCATTGTACCCCTCCTCATTCCACCCCTGGGTGTAATTGTGCATGGATGTGGGTGTTTCCTGAGGCCACAGACACAGACAGTGGCAGCCAGAGGTGGAGTGATTGGGTAGAGGTGGAGTGGATGGGTGAGTGGGTGGGGGTTAAGGGGAGACCAGCAGATGATGAGAGTGGGGGAGGAACCACACAAAGATGGGGCTTTAGATGCTATAATAACTGCTTATGGTTCAGTGCTCATTTTTGTGCACTTGTCTAGACCTCAGTGGATATAAGAGTTGCATAACCCTGCAGTCCAACACGTCAGTCATGCATGACAGTCAAGTTCCACATCAGGGTGGTTTAGAACAATCTGTTTTGTTGTGCTGCTGCACTGTAAGAATTTGACTTTTGACTTCCTCTGATGTCCTCGCACATAAACGCACACACAGCTAGGAACAAAAACAACAGGGCTGAACAAAGGGAAGCATAAACATGTTAGAATCATATGCATTAGTATGGCTATATATATATAGCTTTATATATACACTATCAATGAACAACAATGTACACAGTCTATACTAGTCAGACTGTTATTGTTGGTTGCAAACATTAGATAATGGTGCAATGTTGCAGAATGGAAAGACTGCTGTAATAAATACTGGCTGATTAAAGCTACGGGATGCAACTTTTATAACATGAAAAATACCTGCAGCTGTCAGTAGGGGTGCAACGGATCAAAAAACTCACGGTTCGGATCGGATCACGATTTTGAGTCACGGATCGGATCATTTTCAAAAAAAAAAAAAAGAAGACAAGACAAATATAACTTTGTCCTCCATTTATTTTTTAAAACCCTTGTAAACTTTTGCCCATTAAATAAAAATAAGATTCAACTCAAAATGTACTGCATGTGCAAAGCACCCTATCTGTGGGCCCAGTCCTGCCTCATTCACTGCATTTCATGGCATGGCAAGTGAAGGAGCAGAAGAACTTCAAAAGTTTCACTCCATTCTTCTTTCATTTGTTGATTTTCACCGTCCACTTTTCTTCGAGCAGCAAACTGTGAACACACCGTTTTCGTGCATTCTAGGGTCTTACAGCTGGCAAAGTGCCAATATGTGATCTGCTCCAGAAACGAAAGGGAAAGTTAAAAATTGCACTCGTAGCAGTGGACTCTAAGTGACCCAGTAACAGCCTGTCTGTGTGTCTGACATGGAGACAAGTCCCGGTAAACACACGGTGACCCGACCAAAACACAGAGTGAAGGAATAACAGTTCGGGGGCCACAAATAGGCGGCCGGATGCGGCCGGATGCGGCCCGCGTGTTGACGGCCTCTGGTCTAGTGGGTGCGCAACAGAGTTTCATAACGTGGCTCAAGCACATTCAGCATTCACTGTATTTCACAGGGAAACCAAAATGCTCCCATACATGTGACTTACAAGATGCAGGAGGGTTTTAAAGTCCCTCTGCTCCTTCACTTGCCATGACAACAGCTGCGCTTGATGAGTGAGTGTGGATTGAACATGCGGTCATCACGTGAACACGCGCAACTTTTTTCATCAACCGATCCGCGGACCACGTCCGTGCCGAACCGTGGAGAGGCATCCGTACGGATCATGGATCAACGATGATCCGTTGCACCACTAGCTGTGAGTCACCTGAAATCTTTAGTTATGATCAGCTGTTTTTCTTTCTCAGTGGCAGGACTTATGATAAAGTCAACTATGGGGTGTGCTGTAACAGGCTAGTGGTAGCTTTTTTATTTAAATATAGCACATTTTCTTCTGTTGGTAGCTTAAATCATTATTTTGGACAAATATCTTTTTAAATAATTATGCTAGAAAGAAAAATAAATATGTTACAACACTGTCGGATAAAAAGTTGCCATATGTCTGTCAATTCAGCCATGCTCATAAATTTGTCTTATGACACATCACTCTTAGCCTTTTTGTTATCAAAACAGATACGCTGTAACACACCTCCCCAAATCTGTATAGATGTTACAAATAGAAATTACATATAAAGACCTGCATTGATTTTTCGTACAAGGCTGTAAACATGTTCAATTCTAATGTAAAAATGAATGTTTTCATAAATGGCCTAATGGGGGTTTACTTGGCTTTTGGAGCCGGACCCAGTTGGACACTTGAGGAAGTGCAGTTTATTGCATTTATTCACTGGCTTCCTTGTTCAACAATGGAGGTTACCTTTTGACTAAACATTTGGATTGGATAGATCACATGTCCGTCTATCCCAAGTAGCAACCTCCGGACTAAAAATATAAGGCCAATGCGGAAGTGCTAAAAACTGCAGTTCAGCGAGGATCCGCTTGAGGCTGGCACCGGAAGTACCTGAAACCACATACACACCAATTCAAAAAAGCTGATATCTACAGCAGAAATAAACATGTTTACAGCCTGGTTAAAAAAATGGAGTGTAGTCTAGATAGCTCAATTCTCTATCGGCACACACTGTGCGGCGGAGTGAATTTTTTTCTAACGCGGCAGTTTCTAATATATTTAGATTACGAGTTTTCCATTACCAGAGGCACAGCTGACTCGATTGACAGGCAGAAACACTGTAGCTGTTGGCTAGGAGGCTCAAAGCCCGCCTCTTTACGTCGCACTAGCTCAACAGCAGTTTGGTTGAGTTCAACATATCCAATATGGCTGTCGCCGCCGCCGACTGGCCTCCAAACAGTGCTTCAGAAACAGATGAGTGACGTCACGGATACTACGTCCATTATTTACAGTCTATGGTCTATCCATAAACATGCTGGTCTGCACTCTTTGTGTGCACAACAGTTAATTGTTGAAGCTAACAGTGTTGTGAAAGCATTAGCATTGTTAGAAATGGGCTTTGCTCTTCCTCCAAACACTTGTGGAGTCATGCTGAAGCAGTGCTCAACAAGCAGTATTGAAATCTTAACATAAAGGTTACTTTATATTTAAATATATGTACATACATTGTAAGTGGGTGGATGAGGCAGTAAATGCAAAGAAACATTTGTTTCTGCTTGTTAATTGTAGCACAAAGATGCAAAGTTTTCAAAGAATGTAAGTCATTGATGGACAAAGGTTGGTGTATTGCAGTGCAACAGCTTCAGTCGGATGAACCCGAGCTAGCACCCAAAGCTTCTCTCCTCCTGTACTTTTTCATGATTGTGTTGGTGATGAGCGCCCTTCAGGTCCTTGGGAATGGTCCGGACTTGGATTCCCCAACATGCTCGTTACATTTGAGGATAGTTATGAGTGTTTGGGGAAGACACCCAACATCCACCATCATCTCAACAGTTCTAAGCCTGGTTCAGCTCCAGGTTGTTCAGACTGCATGAGGGCAAGCTGTTCCTCTTCCTGTCTGCATGCAGGCTCAGTATGAAATGAGCAGCAGGGCCAGTTCTGATGGCTGCACAGCTCTGTGGGATGAAACACGCATTAAGGGTTGAGTCTTGTGCAGTCTGGTGCTCTCTGTCTTCATTAAGTGTCTTTGGAGCTTCTCAAATCAGCCCTGGAGGGGAGTGGCTGATAACCTTTTGAACTCTCCTTTTAAGCTTTTTATTGACAAACCTGAGGCTGGGGCGTCCTGGTGGGGTGATGGGCTGCTGCTTGTGTTGAAGCTCATAGCAGGATTGTGTTTTATGAGGGTTGGGGTCTTTTTTATTAGACCATTAGACAACCATTTGACCAGTAAATAAAAGGAAGAGGCTCAGTCAAGTCTGTGAAGCCTGAAGAGTTCATATGGCAGACATGATAATACGAATATTATCAAAATGTTGACAGAATGTCCTTTTGTAGCCTACCTCTTGTCCAGTCTCTTAAACATCAGCCTACAACACCACACTGTTTCTCTTGGAACAGGATTCTGTGACAGTTAGCAAATGCTGGAATGCTCACTGAACTAAGATGGCAAACATAGTTCCTATTTTACTTGCTTGTCATTCTTGTAATTTAATGAATGTTAGCGTAGTTGAAATTGCATGTATCAAAGCAGCACTACACAGCACTTTGTTGTTTCATGTGTTAGCTAAATAACTCTCTTGGGCACCATATAGAGCTACACAAACCTACCCAGTAGTCTATGTATGCAGTCTGACATCAGCACCTCTAACCTCTGGGTCTTCTGTGTAGCATCATATTTTTTGACTAGCATAGAACTAGCACTGCCAACTAGCTTTTAGGCAAAGTATTGCAGAGCAACGTGGACGTCCCAATGCACGTGTGCAGTATTCACGGCGATGTAGACCAATATGGAATAACTTCAGCATAGTTAACGCAGATGTATAAACAAGGCCTAAGGGGTGTGAAGTGTGACAGCTCCACCTCTGTGATATGTCAGCGCCCACTGAGGCAGTAACACTGGGAGGAGATGGAGGCGTATACAGTCATGCTTCAAACCAAATAGTGTGAGAAAGATAGGAATCCATGCTTGGTGATTTGCTTCAGTGTTTGAGTTTGATCTGCCTTACTTTGTGCCTCAACCAAGTGGCAACCTCCAGCAGCTACAATTAAAGCCAATGCAGAAGTGTTAAAAACTGCAGTTCCTCAAGTGTCCACTTGAGGCTGGCTCCGGAAGTACACATACACATCCATTCAAAAAGACGATCTTTACAGCAGAAATAAACATGTTTACAGCCTGGTTCAAAAATGGAGTGTAGTCTGGATAGCTCATTTCAGGGGGTGATTTTTTTTCTAATGCAGCAATTTCAAAGATATTAAGATTACGAGTTTTCCATTATGAGAGGCACAGTTGACTTGATTGACAGGCAGGAACACTGTAGCTGTTGATTAGGAGACTCAAAGCCTGCCTCTTTACCTCACACTAGCTCAACAGAAGTTAGGTTGAGTTCAACATTTCCAATATGGCTGCCACCGACGATTGGCTTCAAAACAGCGCTTCAGAAACAAATGGGTGACGTCACCTATACTACGTCCATTATTTGTACAGTCTCAACATGCATACATCTGTGGTGTGTAGCTTGGCTTGATAGCCTAAAAGAAAGAACAGTTGGTGGACTTAAAGTTGAGATCTTATTATCAAAATAAACTAATCCTGAGGCAGAACTGATGCCTTATCTCCACCTTTAAAAATAAGGTCAAAAAAGCAACTAAAAGCAACAATTCGTCATTTTATTCTCTAGGTTTGTTTTATTAGCCCCTGCACTGTGGTTGGACTTACAGTCAGTACTCCAGCTCACTCATTGTGTGATCCTTCTGCTACAGTAGCCAGTGCATTGTGTGGGGCAGCTTGACAAAGAGGCAATACTGCGAGTCCAAGAGCCCAGAAATAGCTGGGCTGAGGTCACCGTAAAACAGGGACAACCTGCTGGTCAGTCACACTCGCACTCAGTCAGAGGCAAACACTCCGGCCGAGTGCGTTTGTTTATTTTTCTCACACATTTCCTGTTGTGAAATGCGTCACCGCTTCCTGCTCGTCCCTCCAATGGGCAAGAAACCAGAGAAGTCACTGCTGACTAACTGGCCTTCCAGCATCCCCTCTTACTCTCTCTGCTTGGGGTTAGAGTGACTCTTCCAAAGAGCATTTATGGAACCTAGATTGTTCTCTAAATTTAAAGATCTCAAATTTTAGGTAGGTATAAAGCTACAACATTGCCCCTGAGCTCGATACTGAATCCCATCCTTTGGGGAAAGTTGTTTTTTTTCCTGCCAAACAAACCTTGAGAATCAAATTACCTGAAATCACCTTGTTTTGATTTCTATCACTTCTATCTCCTTTTAGTGCACAAGAATCAGGATGTTAGATTTGCGCTGAAAAGTCAGTGTCTGCTGGGACAAAGGCCTCTGCAGTGTGTCAAACCAGCGTCACAAAACACACAAACATGAACCAACTTGTTCCCGTCCTTCAACGTTTGGATGTTCCGACTGATGCTTCTTCCTCTTTCTGACGTGATGCAGAAAACTTTCCAGGAAGACAGCTCAGATACGACCTCTCTCTTTCACCATCGACCAAAACCAGTGTGTTTGTTTGTTGTGTATTTAGCCAATCAGTAACTTACTGAAAGAAACATTGAGAAGTAAACTGTTCCCAGTCATTGGCTCTCCCTATAATTACTCTTAAGCTGGTTTAAGATGACCAAGGTCAGCTGTGGTCAAAGTTAGTCATCGCTTCCTTCAGCTGGAGCTTCCTGTGCATCCTCTTTTCAGCATTTCGTCATAGTGGAGCTCAACACTTTTATCGTTCCCTCTTGCTCTCTGTCTCATACATGTCTCATATTCCTCAGCAGTTCATGCACCATGAAACACAATCTCCTTCTCACACACATTGCAGACATCCTGAAACATCATTACCCCCTAATATGGCGGTTGGAAAGCTGAATGTAAAAACAGTCATGCTAACACAGCGGTTAGCATATTTTTATGATAATTGAACCGAGCAAGTTTCCATTGCGGGATAAAAATATCATTCCTGGGTCTGTCACTGTGGTCAGGGCCTGTGGTGTGCACGTCTCTTCTGGAGAAATCAGCTGAACAGAACATGAATGGAAAGCAAAGAGTTAGAAAAACAAGACGGGCTGGAGATGTTTTTGTTTCCTTGGAGGGTTATTTCTAACACACACGCAGACATACACAGACTCCGTGGTGGAGCTTGATCAAATTTACAAAGTGTTCAACTGCAGGCAGAGGTACAACGCTGCTGTTTGCACACATATTTGTCCCACTGCAGAGATGCCCTTCAGCTGTCTGACCCTGAACAGTGAGGAAATGAATACAGAGTGAAATGAAAGACAATAGCTGTTTTATAAAAGGGAACTATCCAGGCTGACAATAATACATGTAGATGCCTCTCCTCAATGCCAAGTCTTAAAGAAAGAAGGTAACAGAGTAAGCTTTTATTTATTTATGGACAAATGATTCCACAAGGGACGGTTCCTACTTTCCATTCCTTCTTATTTCCTTAAAGGCTGCAAAGAGCTCGTTATCATCTCGTTCTATTTTTAGTTCCTTTTTGAAACAAACCTAATTTCAAAACATGTTGGCCGCTGTATAAAATGACAACAGAAGCTGGTTTTGATGGTTTGTAAATCATTCCTCTCTGGAATGCCCTTTTTATACACATTTATGTTACTAGCCTGTTGCAAATTAACCTATATAGTGTTTTTCAGCAGCCTTTTTCAGTGTTCAGTTGTCCCTGTCCTTACTGTTTTAAAATGTGTTGCTGGTATCACATTAAAACAGTGAGCATTTATTTTTTAATGAATAATAACATTTTTCAGTTTCAACATTTCAACAATGTGTTAACTTCCACTGGATCCGTTCCATTGCATAACCATACATTATCTTATCCTGCTTATTACCCAGCTAGTAACTTAAAATAAAAACAAATTAGTAAAAAACATTGATTAAAGATGATTTTATTGATTTAAATGATTTATGTTAACAGTTTTTAAAAAAAATAATCCCAGTGATTCCTCGTCAGTGATTGTTCCATGGTGATGGATTCTTCTCTGCCTGTTGCGGTGGATTGAACATGAAACTGTCCTCATTCAGCTCTCCTTCTTCTCTGAGCTCTGTGGTTCACACACCTTTAAAAAGAAACTAATGTCACAACTTTGAACCCTGCTGCTATCATCACCACCGCTCATGGTTTAAGTTTCTTTGGAGAGATCACTAACCTAAAGTTTCTCTCACCTGCTCCACTCCTTCATCAGATTGACAAAGCATCCAATATGAAAACATCCGTAGCTGATTTAGCATGCTAACTGAAGCTAACGTTTTAGCCAGATTATTTTGATGCTAATGGTTTTACCTCACCTTACGGTCTATGGTGTCAACAAGCAGAAGCTAAATGTGTCTGAACTCTTTTCTGTGGATTGATTTGACATGACGTGTGATCAGTTTGTCTCTGGTGTTGCTCATGTTAGTGAAAGTCAATAACCATCGTCGAAGGGTTTTGACCAATCAGAATCAAGCATCTTACACAACCAGAAAAAACAAAATAAAAGCATTCATTCTGAAAGACATGCCTCCGTGCATAGGTATGGATTATTATAGACATGTTTGTGCATGTGTCCATTCATAGAAACCCATCTGTGGAAAGACTTTACCAGAAACAGTGAAGACAAACTTCTGGTCACAGAAACCACAACCAGCTCAGAGTATGCACGCTGTGGCCTTTTCATTACCCCACACTGGCCTCTTCTGAAAAACAACACCATTTAGTCCTGATGTAGTCCTTTTCATGTCCCCACAAAGACCACTTTCTTTAAGAATGGCCCACCTTTGGCTGAATTATCATTGTTTTCTAATTCAACGTGTAGTGGTCTCTGAGGTGTACACACACTGACCCAGCCCACTCTCTGTTTGCCTTGACCAAAAAAAGAGCATGATGTAATTTCAAAGCCTCCATGCCTGCCTCTGCTACACGCTTTAAACATGATGAGTATTGAGAACAATCATGTGAAAACAAGGTGAAAGTGATTGTTCAGGGAATAATGGAATATCTCCTGTTTTAGGTTTTAACAATCATAGAGCTGTGTGCACGCAAACACTAAGTCCCTCCCACACAAACCCATCTCAGCTGATAACTTTAATCCTGTGATTCTGTCTCTGTGTTACCAACAGTTTAGCCATGGATACTGTTCAGACAGAAATGAAGACTGAAGGACTTTTAAAATGCTAAAAATGTTTATCAGTGCAAGGCTCCAAATATCTAAAACAAAGCACTGATGCAGAACAAAGAAACAGACCAAACATATTTAAAATGCACTGATCAGATTTAGAAGTATATATGTATAAAAGGCTGTTACATCTCCTTCCTAATACCTCCACATGCAGTTGACTTCACACATGATAAATATAAAGCAAGGGGCTTAAAGGAAGTACAGTGTTGGGTGTGAAGTTGTTAGGATGATGTGCTCTCATGAAGCTGCTAACAAAATGCAAAGAAACAGAACCTATTATATGGGAATCACAGTTGTTGCTTAAAACTACGATTTTAAGACAGGCTCAAAAGTTGTACTTTAATGGTTATTTGTAACGAGGTAAACTATTCTCCAGGTTACATATTGTGTTTGTTAAAGTATAAAAAGGTGTCTGCAGGTTTTCTTGTTGTCTTTAGCGTGTTTACTGCACTGTTGTGCAAATGTTTCTTCTAATAGATGGAGCACCAGTCATATGTCCGGTTTGTTGAGAGAGGAACAACAAACATTCAACTGTGTGTTAACAGGAAACTCCAATATTTACTAGGGATGTTCAGAAGTGACAGAAATTTAAATTATGACTCACAGTGTAAATGTTAAGAAGTAACATGAGGGGCACTGGTGGCCTAGCGGTCTAAGCGCCCCACGTACAGAGGCTATAGTCCTCGTTGCAGAGGTTGCTGGTTCAACTCCCGACCACTACCATGTGCTGCATGTCTTCCCCCATTCTATGCTCCCCACATTTCCTGTCTCTCTTCAGCTGTCCTATCATAAAGGCAAAAAGCCCCCCCCTAAAAAACTTTAAAAAAAAGAAGCAACAAGAAAACTGTCAAACTTAGCACAATTTATTTAACAATGCCAAGTAAAGGATCATAGAGTCTGCAGGTAAACAATGTGACATTGGTTTGCAGAGTGTGGCTAACACCAGCAGAGCTAGCACCACCAGCCTTGAGTCCTGCTTGCAGGTTAATGTCCTCTTGTCTGTGCCGGGTATACGTTGCAGTGGTTAAAACTATGAAAGAACATATATGGAATTATTGAATGAACCAAAAAGTGTTAAACAAAGCAGAATATGTTTTATATTTTAGATTCTGTGAAGTAGCCCCCTTTTTCCTTCATGACAGCTTTGCACACTCTTGGTATTATCTCAGTCTGCTTCATGAAGTGGTCTCCTGGAATGGTTTCTAATGAACACGAGCCTTGTCAAGAGTTCATTTGTAGAATAACTTGCCTTCTTAATGTGTTTGAGACCATCAGTTGTGTTGTTCAGAGGTAGGGTTAGTACACAATGGATAGCCCTATTTGACTACTGTTGTAATCCAGATTATGGTAAAACCAGATTATTTTATAGTTTTGATGTCTTCAGTATTAATCTACAATGTGGAAAATAATGAAAATAAATAAAAAACATTGAATGAGAAGGTGTGTCCAATATTTACGTCCCCATGTTTTTGCATTAAATGACACCAACATTTGAAAGAACCCTGTGATTCATTGTTCCAATTTCAAGAAACATTTACAAGATTGTACTCAGTCAGGAACCCATTTTTCAAAGTTGCCTGGCACAACATAAATACTTTGTCTCAGTGACCTTTCAGGGGTCCAGTGCCATTGTGGGTAAAGTAAGCACGAGGCTAGGATGAAAATAATAAGGGTGTGTGTGTGTGTGTGTATGTGTGTGTGTGTGTGTGTGTGTGTGTGTGTGTGTGTGTGTGTGTGTGTGTGTGTGTGTGTGTGTGTGTGTGTGTGTGTGTGTGTGTGAAAGACTGTATGCTTATATTGTTTTTGATCCTTTTTTCCTTGTGATGAGTGCCAAAATGTAAATAAGAGTGATGGTATTGCAGTATATTACTTTTTGAACTCATAATACCAACAATACAAGAGACAGGTTTGAAGACAGGTACATGTGTGTGTCACCCTCCAAAGATCATGACACCCCTTGATAGGCCAAAAAGTCCTTAATGTGATGATGTCATCATCACGGGCACATCCCCTCCGGTGGGTTTCTGTCTTCCTACACCTGAAACTAACGGCACAGTCCCTCCTTTGTTCCATTTTCTCTCTCAAATCATCTCTCTATATTGCCTTCAGTGTTTCCATAATAGTATATATTTTTTCTCACTCCCCTTAAATATACTCCCGAGAGACCTTCTTAAAGGCTTTTGATCGCTTCATGTTGTTTTCGGTGATGCAAATGTGTTTGTGATTTAAGCTATTTTAAACTCTTCTTTGGTGTGTCACATGGTCGAGATGAAAGCACTCACTGGGACTGTGTGCAGATCCTAAAAGCGAGTGTATGTGTGTTCAAGTCTGAGCTGTCATGGTCGCTTTAGCTCTTTCTCCTTGCTGCTGGTCTGCTGTTCAGGGATGAGAGGGGAGAAAGAGGGAGAGAGGGGGCAGACATGGGGAAAACAGGGTCACATGTTGAGGAAGACTGCTATAAAAAGACTCATTAAAAATGTGTGGATAGATATGTTGGAGGTGGAGGTGAGGATGAACGGTGAGAGAAACAGGCGCACTGGCTGGGTGTGATGTAACCCTGGAGTGTAGTGTTGTAAACGGTTTAGAAGAGGGGGGAGGGATGAGCCCGGTTGAGGGATAAAGGGGTGCAGGGAGGGGATTGTTTTTCTGGGAAATTAGATTTTGGAGAAAATAATTTAACGTTGTGTGTCAGCTGAGCTTTGAACTCCTCAAACTGAGAGAAATAATCCAGAATTAAGTTATGGCAGGCTGCCCGAATGTGTAAAAACTCTTACTGTCAGTCTTTGTTTCATTGTCTTCAACTGTGCTGGATCTTGAACCGGGTTTTTAGACACTTTGAGCCCATGAAGGAAGCAGTTTTAATGATGAAATACAAAGTAAAGAACAGTTAATGATATATCATTAAATTAAGATGATTCCTCTTTTGTTTGTTGGTCACAGACTTTGTGTTACTTCAGTGGTGATGAAGACAAAGAGCTAAATAAGAAGAACAGTTGTGTCTGTGTGTGTGTGTCTGTGTGTGTGTGTGTGTGTGTAGGGGGGGATGACTATCAGTGTTTCACACAATGTTTCCACAGAACCCTGCTGGGCCTGATGCAAGTCAATGAAAAAAATTGCAGCTGTTTTGACCGTTGTTCACCCCCCCCACTCCCCCACCGCTCTCCCTTTCAAAGAATTTTCATTTGAATTACAACCCTGCTCAGTGTTTTGTTGTGCTCTGAGGGGGGAGGGGTCCAATTGGTCAGAATCCCTTTCGCTGTCGACCAATGCAAACGCGCCTCCTGCCTCCCAACCCCGCCCCCCGTGCCTCGCTGAGGCTCCCGGTCTGACGTGTGATTGGCCGACTGGGAGGAGCTAGACCCGATATTAAAGCCTGTCCCGTCTGCTCCACTTCAGTGTTCAATAGAGTCCCTGTCTGTCAGCAAGAGAAGTGTGTGTGTGCGTGTGGGTGTGTGTGTGTATCAGTGTGTGGATGCTTTTGTTAATGAAAGGCAAACTGAAAACTGAGAGGTCTACCTTTATCTCACTTGGACTTCCATCTCTTTTTAACCCTCTCCAGGACTGTGGGGCTCTGAGCCGGCCGGCTTTCTGTGTCAGATGACAGCTGGAGAGGAGGACCAGCTTGACAGACCAGTTGGACAGAGATTGCAAACGGGATCATAGAGGCTGCCGTGTTTCAGGGGATCATTGCCAGCTGATACACCAGACTTGCATTTTGGATAAAGAGTCGCCCTGGACTGCACTGTGGCTGACCGCTGACCCCGATCTGCAGCCTAACCCCCTTTTGGTTCACCACTGAGCTAATAGATCTGGGCCTGATGTGGAATTTGACCCCGACTGACCCTTTCCTACAAGTAGCCTTTAACCAAGCCTGAACTGGGAAATTTGAAGGATAAAAGAACGAGAGGGGCGACAGAAAAGAAAGGAGGAAGAAAAAGAGAAGTGAGAGCAGCAGAACAGCGACCGGTAAGGAAGTTAAAGGGGGCTCTGGGTGAGAGGGAGGGAGGGAGGAGAGGGGGGAGAGTGGGAAGAAAAGAGAGAGTACAAAAGAGCTTTTTTTCTTAAGCTTAGAGGGGACATGTGGGAGCTCCACTCTCACCCACTTCTCCTTCTGTCACTTCTAATGTTTGTCTCCAGTCCTGCTTAAATCTTATGTCCACAACTCTCTGATTGCTAAAAATAACTTCTTCTTTCATTAAACGTTACAAAAAGGTGAAGCAGTCTTTACCAGCTTCAGCACATTCCTTCTTTGCCTTTCCTTTGTGCATGATTTTGTTCTAAACACTATTTGACTGATAGAAAATCTCTCTTTCTCTCCATTCTTTCAGCATGCCGGTGGAGACGCTGCGGCCATCAGACGGCCATCTGGCCGGGGTTCCCTTCACCTCCGCCATGCCCTTCAGGATACTTAACAAGGGTCCTGACTACTTCCGTCGTCAGGCGGATCCTGGGGCTCGTAAACTCAGCGCTGTGGAACGTTTGGAGGCAGACAAGGCCAAATACGTAAAAAGCCAGCAGGTAGCTCTCACCCGCCAGGCCCCCATCAAACCACCAATCATCCGAAAGCCCCTCCTCCCTCCAGGAATGATGCTCCAATACCAGATCAGCACTCCTCCAGCCCGCAAAGTTCCCAGATGCCCAGCTGATGTGGAGAACGGAGGAGGAAGAGAGGGCCCTGGATGGAGGAGAGGACCTGCTCTTAACCTGGATATTCTCAATAATCTTATCAATGATGTATGTGAAGGACCAGTGCCATGCTCTCAGTCCTCTTCCTCCACCTCCCCCTCTTCATCATCTCCTTCATCAGGAGCTAAGAGCATAGGCAGCAGCCTCTCAGCAGAACAGGAGAGAAGTAACAGACTCCTCAACAACCTCAAACCAGTGAATCACTCCACCATCAACTCTTCATCCACCTCCTCCTGCACCTCGTCTCCGCTCAACAACAACCTCAAGGCTCAGACAGCAGAGCCGGTTCGCCGTCCTCCTCCTGTTCCAGCGCGTGCACCCCGTATTGGGGTGCAAGCTCTCTATAATGGTCCCAACTCAGTGACAGTTCGCAGGGTGGATGTCCGGCCTCAGGCTGAGATAAGGAAGCCTCAGAGAGCACAGCTGCAGCCCCCACTCAGACCCAGACAGACTGCCCAAGGCCAGGTCGCTCACCCAAATGTCCCACCTCCTCCACCCCCTCTGAACAAACCCAAACTTCAGCTCAACAACGCATCCCAAACCCTGCCCCCTCCTCCGGCCTACCCACCTCCCAGTCCCTTGTTGGTCCGAGCTGGCATGATCCCTCCAGCCTCCCCTGCTTTCACCCGGATATCAAACGCCAGCTCCAAGGGATCTCGTAAGCACCCATCCTTGCACCGCTCCAAATCGGACCTTAGCGACCGTTACTCTCGCGCAACAGCTGACCTGGAACGCTTCTTCAACTACTGCGGGCTGGACCCGGATGAGGTGGAGGGCATGGGTGGAGTGGAGCTCTTTACAAGAGCCAACTCAGACATTGTGTCCGTGTCCAAGCTCCGCAGTGTCAGTACGCCAAGCTCGGAGGCTGACAGGATGAGGGAGGACGGAGGAGAGGAGGATGACGAGGAATCGCCAGCTAGAGCCAACGAGCGTGTTCCCTACGGTATCTCGGTCATCGAGAGGAACGCACGAGTCATCAAGTGGCTGTACGGGATCCGACAGGCGCGGGATACGAGTAACGCCGTCTCCAACGTATAGACTAACAAAGACTTGAAAAGACTTGCATCAAAAACAGGGAAGCACTACTTTTTGTACGTCTGAAGGAGGGGAGCCCATCTGTCCATGTTCTGCTGCCTTACATCACATTGTTATGGAAATTACACATCAGTGATTTTAATCCGGGCTGCAGGTCAGGACTGCTTCCCTGCTGGACTGAATGGACGATACGTTTCCCTTCACTTTATCTTTCTAACAATATTGGTATACGAAAGCAATAATAGACTGGTATATATGATGATGGTGAGAATGAAGGCAAAGGATGCTTGTGATTTTCTTCCTCATGTAAAGGTACTTAGTGTGTGTGTGTGTGTGTGTGTGTGTGTATTTGTGTGTGTGTGTGTGTGTGTGTGTGTACCAGAGATCCTAGCAGAGTGGCTACAAACTGTGAGAGTCTCTGGTGCTGCACAGTGTGAACAAGCTACGAAGAGAACCACGTTGATACTGTGAAACTTCACATCAAACTTTCATAAACACATTTGTATTTTAAAGAAATCTCTCGGCTGTAGGACTGTTAATATACATATTTATGTCAGCATGCACGTGAACCGTTTTTATACATTAACTTTAGGGTTTGTCATCTGATAAAAAAGCACAGACATCACTCTCACGAAGATAATCACTTCACAACACAGATGCACATTCAGGTCAAGTACAGTAAACATGGCAGCAGCTGCACTTAGTGCTGTCTGTATATCTTTCTTTAACAATGTCTAGTTCTGTGTTTGCACCAGAAATAAGGTCACGTCTTGGATTATGCTACACTAGTTGCAGCAAAAGAAATCTGTTTACTGTGTATGTCTTGGCACGGAGGAGAGAGTAAGCCATATGATAACAGAGGATCTTATGAGTGGGTGGTTGAAGTAAGTGTAGTATGGAAAAGTTATTTGCCTCCACGGACACTACCAGTCAAAAGTGTGGACACACCTTCTCATTCAATGGTTTTTATTTATTTGAATTATTTTCAACATTGTAGATTAATACTGAAGACATCAAAACTATGAAATAATCTGGTTTTGCCATAATCTGGATTACAACAGGAGTCAAATAGGGCTATCCATTGTGTACTAACCCTACCTCTGAACAACACAACTGATGGTCTCAAACACATTAAGAAGGCAAGTCATTCTACAAATGAACTCTTGACAAGGCTCATGTTAATTAGAAACCATTCCAGGAGACCACTTCATGAAGCAGACTGAGAGAATACCAAGAGTGTGCAAAGCTGTCATGAAGGATAAAGGGGGCTACTTTACAGAATCTAAAATATAAAACATATTCTGCTTTGTTTAACACTTTTTTGTTCATTCAATAATTCCATATATGTTCTTTTATAGTGTTGATGTCTTCAGTATTAATCTACAGTGTTTACAATAATTAAAATAAATACAAACCCTTGAATGAGAAGGTTTCCAAACTTTTGACTGGTAGTGTATATAGAAATCAAAGAAGGACAGAAAAGAGTGTACTCATGGACAGAGAAATGATATCTATGCTGAATAAGTACTGTATGTCTGCGGTTCTGAACGTGTCTCAGGAAGATGTACTCGCTGAAATGAAAAAGGACCAATTCGGAAAATGTTTTTTATAATGTCAGATAACTCTGTGTACAGAATTAAATCTTTACTCTTAAGTGCAATCTGGTCATATCTACTACAGATACAGTAAATGTGGACTATTGTGTATTTATTTAACTTCTTGTTTGTAACAGCAGGAGCAAGAGAGTTGATCTGCCTTCCTTGTACACGTTCTCTACCCTGCATCTCCGCTCTTTGACTTCAGGGTATCCAGAATGAGCACCAGCTAGTGTTTCCTCTTATACCTACCACAGGTAGAGCTTTGCAGAGTGTCAGTTAGATCAGGGCTGGAGAACATGTCAGGTGTGAACAAAGTGTGCAGTTAAACCCGGCACTGGTTGCCCAAAGAGTCTTCAAGCGAGAGGTCCAAAATGCTTTACTATGGTGAATTCTTAACAGTTAATAAAAAATGTTAGACTACTTTCTTGTTTGCTGTTCTGTATTTTTTTTCCGGGTCTTTCAAGTTTACTGTAAAAACTACAGTGTTGGCCCCTCCTGGTTCCAGCATATGGCTGCAGACAGACTCTCCTTTGATTTCTTTAGTGTTTTAGGGTTTTATGAAGTGCTGCTGCCAAGACCTTGGTTCATTATCTGAAAAGTGGTGCAGGCCCAGCTCAGCAGAGGCAGGTGTTAGGCCTGTTGAATTGGATTTCAGCAACAGTAATTGACACACAGCAACTCTGGATTGTTTTTCTCTGCTTTGATCCTGTTGCATATGCTGTAATATAAAAGTGTACCACAGGCTGACTTCAGTCTGGAAGTCTCAGGCACCTAAACCCCTCTCTCTAAAAAGTCCATGCAAAGTTCTAAACATGTTTCTGAGCTCTGATAGGCGGGAACAGACTTTTACTGCAAATCTGCCTCATCATTTTCCCATTAATATGTTCATATTACATTTTTAAAAGTCCAACATTTTTTTAAAAGACGTCAAGAAATAGACGTTCCTCAGAAACAGCTTTAAGAGGCTCTTTTCAGATCGTTGTGCGACTTAAGTGTCTTAAGGGTTGAGCTTGACCCCTTTCCAATCCACTCACGTTACTTTACTCCACTTCTTACATGGCTGCTTACTCAATAAATTAAAAAATTTACATTAAATATTGATCTGAAAATGATTTGATTAATTTAAAAATGATTATATGTCACTTCTTGAAAATAGTGTGTTACAGTTTGAGCTGCGTCCATGGTGGAGGAGAAAAACAAGGTGCATAAAGCTGCATGACTCAACGCAGCACCTGATAGTTTTTCTGCCCTGTCACTGTAAGAGTCTGTGACATTTTCACTTCCACTTATCAGTCTTTGTGTCCTGATCAGTGTTTACTTCCTGTCCCATATTCAACTCAGAGCCAGAGGCAACGTCTGATTGGCCACCCTGAAATCCTAAACCATGATTGGCTGTTGGCCTTATTATCAGAGGTGACACTTATAGTGACATCAACTGTTTTGGTTGTATTTAACAGGCTGCTGGAGGCTTCTTTGCATTTCAATGTGGAACATTTTCTTTTGTTGGTACTTTAGGTGACTCTGGATCTTCTTGTTAAGTTCAGCAGATTTAAATGTGACCGATGTGGTTTAGGGTAAGCCCCTGATGTTAACTACACCTGGCCGCTGCTACAAAAGTCTGTGCCCTAATTTGGTCACGGCAGTGAAAGTCTGGCTCCGCCTCTGCTGCAATTTTATAGACCTCTCTGTCAAAGCGTCTGGATTTTCTCTATTTTTTTACTTCTTTGTTTTCCTGATTGATAGAATAAGATAAGAAGACATCCTTAGCAACGCTTTGCACTTTATGACAACAGTCTATTGGGAAATAGCAGACTGTTTATATGAACTGTTGCGATGTAATGACTAATCAAAATCAAGTTTGCACCACAGCCATGTGTTAAAACATGAAAACACAAAAAGTAACCCATCCAGGCTGTGTTGGAGCGACTCCACGCTATGTGATGTAGTCACTGTTTTTGTGGATGGAGTTTCAATCAATCAATCAATCTTTATTTGTATAGCGCCAAATCACAACAAACGTTATCTCAAGACGCTTTTACAAACAGAGCAGGTCTAGACCACTCTATGTTAAATTATGAACAGAGACCCAACACCAAGACAGGATAAGACTCAGTCTGACCCCACCTTAATCCACCATGAGCATTGCACCTCGCAATATTATAATAGAAACCTCGAGCGTGACCAGACTCATGTTAGACAGCCATCTGCTGAGACCGAGATGGGTCTGGAAAGAGGGATAAAGGAGAATAAGAGAGAGTTTGATTTAATATTTTTGGTTCTTTAGTACAGTGTTGTCGGAAACAATCCATGACCTCGGCAGCAAAAAGAAGCACTTTTGGAGCTTAGAAGCACATGCCCTGACAGATTATGTTGTAGCCATTACAGCCTCCAGTATATCTCAGGAGCTGTAATGGCCGGGATTCCAAAAGATTTGAACCCATTAATCAGTAAAAACCCCAAAATACAAAAGCAGGGCCTTTGACAAAAAACTGGAATCCCTCTTAACACACTTTAAGAAGATAAGGAGTGCAAAATGAATGGGTATAAAAGGGGGAGCTGCTCTGCTTAAGCTGTCCCCTCTGAGATGAACGCATATGGGTTCAGATCTAAACATGAAAATATGAAGGATGCGCCACTTTGTCCATATACTATCTTTGAGTGTCGTCTTTTTACCGTTCATACAGATTTGAAGTTCACAAACAGATTAAAGAACACTGATATCAAAGACAAAGACCACATTCCTCTAACCTCTTTAGCTGTGACTCTGCAGCTATCACATTTCATTGTAACAGGTTTTAATTCATGCTGTTAGCACCAACCTCCCTCCTCCAAAGGACCACTTTACTTCAAACATGTAGGTGGTGAGTGTGCTCAGATTTCAGTGGTGCATTGTTTCAAGAGGTACCTCAGAAATTCGTGATGTAACAGTTTTTTAAATGGAAGCAGCATTAAAAAAATTCTGGCTCTCATCCCTGGTGTTGGCCAAGCTCCAGAGACACTGTTTCAAATAATGTAGTTTCATAGATTGATTTTGTTAAACCTTAAACGTCTGGAAGACAACTTCTAACCCTCAGTGTGAAAGGGAAACTTTTTGTTCGTGTTTTCGAAGCCCAGACAGAGATAACTGCACACTTTAAAAAGCTCCCTTCAGAAGATATTAGACAGGCTGAGCTGTAGTCCTCATCAGCACAACCTGATACCTTCAGTGCCCCTCAAGTTCAGCTTCAATCAAAGAGCTCTGAGCCAACCGTCAAGCTGATACACATTTTCAAACACCTAAAAGCTTCCTTATTTGCCTCGTTTCCCATGCAGAGACTCGCTCTCCTGATCAAATAAAGCTTCTGGTGAGTGTGTGATATCTGGTTCACAGCAGAGACATGAAATCAAGGAGTAAACAAACAGCTGGTCTGTGGTTTGAGCCTTCTTCAGGCCAATAGCGGTCCCTTCACACCATGGGATCATTGCGTGCATGATCTCTCGAAAAACGTGGCCTTGATTTGCAGCTCTCTGGATTTCTACTGGCTTTGAGGGTGTGGGTGGCTGGAGGATTGGAGAAGTGCGGTGGAGTGGATCACGCCGTTGTTCCAAATGATGAATGTTGATGCCTGGAACCCGAGGCCGGGCATCGTGACAGCAGCCGCCTGATGTCCCCGGCAAGTCTGATTAACAGCCAGAAACGTTGAAGAGAGAGGCAGAAGCAGAGATCTGAAAAGAAAGAGGCGACAGAACACAGACATTTAAGGCCTGGAAAAACGGCAAAGGACAAGAGAGGGAGTTGTTGGAAGGTGGCAGAAATGGGGTGAGGAGGGAGATTAGAGAAAAGTAGACAGATGCTGCGAGAAAGTGATTTTATGCATAAGAAATGTGTCAGCTTCTATTAGAGGAGCAAATAACCTCTGTGCAGGGGCAGCTGTGCATCTCTGGGGCTTTAATATCAAATAAGTTACATCAGCAGCTCTGCACTCATGGAAAGCTGACTCTATACTTTTGCATTGAAGTAAAATCAGAAGGTAGTTCTCCTCTGATCAGGAGGAAAATGTCACACAGCGATTCAGTGGGCTTGGTTTTAGATTATTCACAAAAAAAGAGTATAACTCTTCGAGGGTAATTTGCTGTGGCATGGTGTGTGTCTCAAATTCTAGGCCAGCAGACACCCAGAGAAAGAGTTGTTCCAAAGTAGGACACATAACAATTAAAAATGCATTTCACATCTTCATTTGTTAGCTTCCAAGTGGACTACACCGAGATGCAGCGGAGCAGAGCGCTGGATTTACAACCCAAAAAAAAGGACAGGGACAGATACCACAGATTAACTAATCATTACATAACCCAAAGCGGACACCTCCGTGCTGCTCCCCAGAGTCATATAAAGAATCCAAAAAGGCTAAATGCTCCAGCTTTGGGAGAAAGGAGCACATGTCCCGGGAGGATAAGATGTCTCCACCCGCTGTGGTGTCTCAGTGGGTAAATGAGGAAAACATGCCAGGAAGCATCTCTGTGTCATCCTCATACTCTCTCTCCCTCTGTATCTGTCTCTCCCCGCAGAGGCTGACCATATGTCCATATTTACTGAGAGATCAGCTGGGCTTTGGCATCCTGTCAAGACAGACGCACACACATGCACACCAACACACACACGCGCAGAGCCTGCATTTGCCTTGTGCATGCTCTGTTGCGTGTCTTGGCCTTGTTTGTGTTGTTTTTCTAAGCACTAAGTCCTCTGCTCAGTGTGTGTGTGTGTGTGTGTGTGTGTGTGTGTGTGTGTGTGTGTGTGTGTGTGTGTGTGTGTGTGTGTGTGTGTGTGTGCATGTTTAATGATTTTGATGGTACTTACATGCAGAGGATGTTTGCAATCTTTTTGGGATGAAAATGTCAGGGGGTTTATTTGCGTGCATGCATACTTAAGTCCGAGTTTGAGCATGTGTGCATATTTGGAGTGTGTTGTCAATGACTGTTTGTTGGACATATGCGAGTGTGTGCGTGTGTGTGTGTGTGTGTGTGTATGTATTTGTGTGACAGAGGTGCTGGGTTCAGAGCTGCATATTGCTTGATCTAGTAGTAGCACTAATGTATGTCAGAGCTTGATATAGTCCTTTTGAACAGCCTCGGTGCAGGGAGTGATAAGCTGATTAAGGCGCCGGGACAGATGGGATCTCTCTGTGTTTTTGACTATATTTGTGTGTGTGTGTGTGTGTGTCATTCACTGGGACCCACAGTATATCTCCCGTGGGAAAAAAAACTGGGTTGTCTATGTTAGCTTAACATGTTGTTGCAGAGCACTGCGTTGCTTCCTCTTATCTCTTGACATCCATCTTTCCATCTTCCTTTCTCTGTCTCTATCTGTTCATCTGAATCATATCATCCTTTCTCCGCTGCCTGCAGGCTAAACACTCAGCAAATTTTGTTTTGTTTATGCTCCTCTATACATTTGGCCGCAGTGCAGCTCTCAGCTTTCATCCAGTATGGATCAAACAGCAAATACCCTCAATCTTACTCCAGGCTTTGTTTTGTTTTTAGCCAAGAATTATGTCTATTCATATGGAAAACAAAAAAAAGCTCAGAATCCGACTGTCAAAACTTATCTGCCGCAGCTATAGGAAACATAATGATAGGTTGGATTTCCTGTAAAGACGACTCTTTGGCGCTTTGAGATATCTGGGCTGCAGCGGTGAAGTGTCGGTCCAAGTGTGTGGAGCAGTGAAATAAAAGCTTATTGTCTTTGTCCTCAGTCGTGATGCCAGTTCTGCAGCAGACAGCTTTGTCTTGTTAAAGCAGGCCAGTTCATCTCTGTTGATCAGGGTGAAAACGGCACTGATATGATTTGCCAAACTCTTTACCTAGCTTTGATAACTTTTCAAGTTCCAATATCTGTCCCTTAGATTCTTTTATCAGGTACAGGCTGATTCATTCAATTCAGCTCTACTCTATTCCCTGTTTACAGCAACTACATGCATGTGCTTTGACACCAGTCAGCATGTCAGTAGGCCTGTGCATTCTGCTAGGTGAAGCTTATATAACTTAGAGGAAGTTGACAGCAAAGGCTCAGCATTTTGGATGCATTTCACACTTGATATGCCAACAACTTCTACGGCTTCCTGCAAATCTGCTAATTTAATGTTGCAGCAGGCGATGGCAGCACGGCATATAAAACACAGCTAACTTAAAAAAGCATCATGCCAAAGAAAACAACAAATTCAGTCCAACAAAAAGGAAGATAAAACAAAACAGTTAGCTTGAATACGTTCCAGGTTTGAAAGCCTCAGAAGATTGTTCTGTGATTCATTGTTTTGGAAGAATATATCCTGCAAGTCATGAAAAGTTAGCCTGGTTGAACACATTAAACCACTGTACAGCATGTCTTCATGTATACATTTTCTGAGGCCACTCTTAACTGTCTGTCTTGACTCTACAAAACGTATGTGAACATAAATCAGCAGAGTTAAAAGAGCTTCACTACAGCTATCTGGAGATCTTATATATGCTCGTTGGCACGTTTAACAGTAGACTGAAAGTCACACGGCGTGATGCTACCAGTGGTGGACAAAGTACACAGCTTCATTACTTAAGTCAAAGTACAGATCCTCCAGGTCAAATATTACTCCAATACAAGTGAAAGTTTTCAGTCAGATTATGACTTCAGTTAAAGTCCTGGAGTACTTGCTTTTGAAAATACTGAAGTATTCTCATTAAAACCCTATTTTCAAAACTTCATCCTTGCCTCCGTTTTTGTGTCTGTACTGTGGGTCCTAAACTGGATTCGTTACAACAGTAGGCTAATGCCCAATGTGTAAAATCTAAGTAATATTGAGACAGCCTGATCAAGGTACCCACTTCAGAGGCCGTCAAGCTTCTTTAATCAAACTTTATATGCTGTTGTCTCAGCAGCAGATACTAGGTTGCTAATGCAGTAATGGCAGTTATGCAAGATGGCGCCACACAAAAGATGCTCACTGGATTTATCAAGCAAAGAGAAATGTCAGAGGGAAATTTAGTTTTTCATTTCCGATAATTTATATTTCTGTTGAACTTTAGGGTTGAGGTCAGATGGGGCCAGCCTCCTCACGTGTTGTCTTTGCAGAATTGTTTATAAGAAAAGTTCTCCACGTGTGCCTCGAGGGCCTTGTTGTGTATGCCAGTGAAGTCATTACGACGATTGGTCACGGAGCCTCATGTGCATAGAGAGTGTGTGTGTGTGTGTGTCTGTGTGTGTCTGTGTTTGAATGCCAGTTGTCTCACAGAGTGGACCGTTGGACCACAGCTGGTACTCAGTGATACGCTAAGATGGTCATGAGCAGCTGTCATGAGGACAGATGTGATCTGTGGGAAAGTATAGAATAGAGACAACAACCAGCCGAGTACAGTGTGTTGGTGCACAACATTAATGCAGACTCTCTGATAGAGTAAGGGGTAAAAATGTTCAACTTAAAAGTGAGTCTTGTGTAAAGATGTGTCTCTTTCTTTTGTGAACAGAGCAGCACAGATAAATAACACACAGTACTTGATGGCTTCATCTGTGCTTTAAGCGTGGCCGTCCCAGCAGAGCATTTCCCAGAGGATGAAGACAGCCCTGCTGCCGCTCTTACAATTTAATTCAAGTAAAATTCAAGCTGATTCAGACACCGATTCCCCCACCGAGGCAAAGTGGCTGAAAACCTCCCGGGGACAAAACTTCGATTTCACAAATTGACCAGAATTTGTAATGAATGGAGCCCAAATTTAGTCCTTGATGTTAAACCAGTCAGGAACAAAGACAGACAGGAAGAGCCAGGATCAGCTCAGACAGATCTCTCAGAGACAGAAACACACTCACAGTTTTCAGAGCATGTAAATAATAAACACAACAACGTCATTCTCACAAACAATGCGAGCCTTTTCTTCCTTCTGTTCTGCTTTCATCTCCCTCTGTCTCCTCTCTCTCCACTCTGAGCTGAGGAGCTTTTTCGGGGAGTGAAGACCCCGCTCTGATTAAAAATGCAAAATGTAGCCCACTTTCCGCATAAAACAGCCTCCATAATGCTGCACAGCTTATACTTGGCTGCACAATGAGGCTGCACATTCCTCCACTGCCTTTGTTTCAGCTAAGCCTGCAGTATGTCACGCAGACAAATGCACCAACATGCTGCCCTTTATTCTTGCATGCTTATGTCATGCATGTGCACCATTGTATATGAAACACACATGATACCTGCAAACCTCACACTCTCACATACCATAGTGAAGTAGGTTAAAATGCATATTGCACCAATGCTTCTTCTGCATATGTATACTTTAAATAGTGTATAAAACATGAGCTGTGCTAAATTTTGCATGCTGATAGATAATTGAATGCAGCTCTTGCTTGAAGCAAAGTATCTCTGATGTTTATGTCACCTGTCATTGCCATGTTACACTTCTTATGGCAATTTGTCATGAGCATGGTAGCAAAGATAATACAGTCTCCAAGACCTCACACTCAAACAAGCTTTAGCCCTGGTTCTTATTATGTGTTGAAACTTTTAACCAACAGTTTATAGCCTACAGTTTTTATAGTGTAAATTTTAAAGAGTTGAGTTTGAAATGTCCATCTTCCAAGCTTTGTGTTATTGGAATAGCAAGGATAGCCCAAACAAATCTTTGACAATGTAAGTGAGTATTGGACCTTGAGCCTCTCACATATTGCAATATCCCCACAGCGCTGGAATGGAGTTCCACCATCACTACGACTCTGTACCTACACATTGAACCCCATAACCAGCGTGATATTGGTGTCCCAGTGTGATTTCACATCACATTACAGCGTTGCAGAAGTGCTAGATACACGGTTTGTAAACACACTTTGGTAGCTTCACATACCCACACACTGAGACATGCACATACGCACATCGCTGTTCTGACCTGCCCACTCCAATGCTACATTGCCACCATCCTCCCCATTTGGACTTAGTTACTACCTCCAAGGGAGGATCAGAGATGGAACAGTTTTACCCCACCTTAACGCCTCCATGTGTTACACATCACGTCTCATCACTATCATCTCTCTCTCTCTCGCTCTCTTCATCTCCCTCTATCCCTCTCTCCAACTCGGTCTCAGCAGATGTGTGTCTAACATGAGTCTGGTCCTGCTGGAGGTTTCTGCCTGTTAAAGGAAGTTTGTCCTTGCCACTGTAACTTGCTAAATGCTGCAAAGTGCTCTGCTCATGGTGGATTAAGATGAGATCAGACTGAGTCCTGTCTGTAAGATGGGACTGGATCTTATCCTGTCTTGATGTTGGGTCTTTGTTAATAATAGAACATAGAGTACGGTCTAGACCGGCCCTGTTTGGAAAGAGTCTGATGGTAACATTTGTTGGGATTTGGCGTTTTATAAATAAAGATTGATTGATTGATTGACATTACAGACAGGGGCGTAAATATCCTGCCTTGAAATGTCAGTATGTGCAAGACATTTGTCAGATAGACGTGACCACACCTTTAGACTGTTGGCTGGTTGCAAGTCTTGACAGACCTGTATTATGACAGAGATGATGGCTGCTGAGTACCAAATGGAGAAGACTATTATCATTTTTAAACTGTAACTAACCATCCGATAAATACAACACAGACTTTTAATAAACTATACCCTGTTAGAAACTTAGTTAAGAAGCTTTCTAAATGTCCGTAATATCTAATAAAAAAATATTTTAATTCAACAACAGAGTGAAGTGTCAAAAAATGTTTGGGGATTGATTATTGCTCTCAAAATTGCCTGTACATTTATATCACATCAATCAAACAATCAAGGTTTATTTCTATAGCACCTCTTCTACAAATCAAATGCAACCCAAAGTGCTTTACAGTGACTGAAGCAAGAAAGAAGCAGAAATAACATAATGGCAAGACATATTAAAAAACAAAAACGAATAACATCCAGAGAATTACAACACTTGATCACGTTAGCATTTCTATCTGTAAAATGGACAATTTTAATGAATTGGAAGGTAAGAAAGGCAAAATGTTTTGATATAGACAGCTGGCTTAAAGATTATTTAGAACTGATATCTATGGAGCAAGCAGCATCAGCACTTGTAGATCCAGGCAGTGGCCACAGAGGCTCTTTGAATTTTATTTTATCAGTGATGGATAAAAGACCTTGATGGTTCCTATTGATACTTGACCTGAGTTTTAAACCCCATGAATTCTTGAATGAACATGAATGTATATATTTTATTTATTTATTTATTTTTCAATTTTCTTTATCTATACACTGAACAATATTTACGTTCCACCCCTTGCTCCCATGTCTTGTCCTGTTGTAGGTTATCAAGTTTATTTGTTTGTATGTATATTTGTTTGTTTGTTTAGACCTTGTCCAGTCAGAGTTGTGTTGTTGTATTATAATTTTGTGTAATAAAAAAAAAAAAAAAAACAACAAACAAAACAGATTTTAAAATAAAGACTAATGCACACCGACAGCGATAAAATATGTGTAATTAAAATAAGTTAATGAATCAAATTAAGAATTTAAATAGCTAAAATAAGTAGGCCTACTTTTTTTAAAGGGTAAGAATAAGAGTTGAAAATAAAATGAAGGCTAAAAATATCAATAAAACTGAGTAGATAAATAAAAAATAAAAATAATGATTAATAAAAATAAAATGAAATAACCAGTTAAAATTAATAAAATAATAAAAAAAAATTATAATCAATATAAAAGTAAAAAGTAAGTAATAAAAATGGTCAAAACCATCTGATAGCGTAAACTATTGAAACTTCTACATCTTTGCATCATTGAGTGTCCAAACCAAACTGACCCACATTCACAGCTACTTGTATTGGTGAATTGCTCTCCATATTGCCATTATTATACTTTAAAACATCTACACACATGACAGAGTAAAAGGATCAGATAGTTAAGTTGCAGTATAACAGTTCTGTGCTACATATAAGGATCAACATGAATCTTTCTGTGGTATTATAAAGGCAAAAATAATCAGCCATAGAGGACCAGTGTTGTGTCACACAGCTGTAGATGAATTATTGTCTTATTTCAGCTCGTCCTACATTTCATTTTCAATCAATAAAAGTGACATCATGTGACTCCTGTACAAGTCCAGGATGCTGTTTTCCCATAATCCCATATTAGTTTCTACAAATGATGTTTCATTTATTTATTTTCAGCGTTTCCTTTATACAAGTTAGTCTAAAACAGTCTTCACTGGTATTGATCACTTATTGGTGGCTTTACCTTTATATCTCATGTTATAGCTTGATATTTTAAATCTGTTTAATTTTCCATGAACAAGGAAACACGGTCGGACTTTAGATGTGTGTTATCCTGTGTCTTCTGTTTTCCTCTGTCTGTCTCCCTGGCTGATAAAGGACTTCACCACCTGTGCCGACTTGTAGATTTCATGGGTACATTCCCGGGAAGTCTGGGGGTGATGAGGGCCTTCCAAACCCACAATATAGTTCATACAGACCTCAATCAAACTTTCTTCAGACTGTCAGGGAGGTCTGGGGTTGAAGACTTCACCAGAAAACACTTACTGAATCTCCTATAATCCATGTCAAGACAGTGACATCATAGTTTTCCAACCTCACTGTCTTTTAGGAAACAAAGTAACTCATGGAAATGTGAAACTTTGACTTTGATAAAATTAGCCTTTATCATAAGGATAATAAATAATATTTGATATGGTACCATATGATACGTTAAAATACGATATGCTGGGAAACATTGCAATATAGTGGCATGAGATGTGATCCGGTACCTTTCATTGTAAGATAATATGATATATGTTATGATGTGATACTATATGATATAATATATATGTTACTACATGATACAATATTATATCACACGATTCAATATGGTGCAATCAAACACGGTACAATAAGATATGAGCCAACGCGATAGGATACGATGGTACGATGAATTGGGTGTGGCTTCCTCTCCTGCGTTCGCTCACTCCCTCCTTGTTGCACCTCATTCCCCTCTCCAGGGTATATACAACCTATTGTGACCCAGGACTTCCACCATATCCGTGTATGGTCCATCTACGATCCGCTGTGGTTGGGCTCCCTGCTCTCTCAGCCCACCGGTTGTGTTTTCCGAACGCAGCACGGAACAGGACCGCTGGACAGCTGGAGTCATGTGATCGAGGTTTTCCTGCAGTAATTACTGAATCAAGGATTCTCCTCCTCCTCTCCTCATCCATGTTGTCTTTCTGGTCCTCTGAAAACCTCTGACCTGTTGACTCCAGGCCTGGCTCCGCTCATCATGACTTTGGTTTGTTGTTGTAGTTAAGTGAAATACGATCTGGTGATAACACAGAGTGTTTTATTCTGAAAATTAACAGGATGTTTTCATTTTGTTTTGGTGCCTGACTTCCTGTCCCACTCCATCTGCTCTGTTGAGATTGATGCGTCGTGCTCCGGCATCCGGCAAAAATAGAAGTCTTGTGTATCTGATCCAGAGGGCTCCAGGCTCCGCCAGATCAGAGAGGTAGCCGGAACGCAATGAAGCGGATCCAGTGGAAGTTAACAGATTGACTAGAATAGAAACCTATCAGATCTGAGGATGTGACGGATCGGAAAAGGATCTGGTGGAATTCGGCCATAACTTTCTTTTCATGCAGTTCAGAGGCATTGTTCCAATCAATCAATCAATCAATCAATCAATCAATCAATCAATCAATCAATCAATCAATCAATCTTTATTTGTATAGCGCCAAATCACAACAAACGTTATCTCAAGACGCTTTTCAATGATAGGAGGTCTAGAACACTCTATGTCAATATATATCTAATCTATCAGAATATGTATCTAAAACAAAAGAAATGTCCATCAGAGACGACAGCTTGACCATAATTCTCCTGTCAGCCACCACCTCCACAGGGTCCAGGACTGAGCTGGCCTTCTTCACCAGTGTGTTCAGTCTTGCTCTCCTGTATCCTGTCCGCCCACAGCAGGTGAAATCCTTCCAATGTGGCGTTCGTGTCCGGTGTTAGCTCTGTTAGCATGATGCTACTCTGCCAGTATTCCCTCTGGTGCTGGGTTAGCTTGTCCACCTTATCGTAGATAGATCTTACATTCCCCATAATGGTGGGTTGAAGGACAGGTTGATGTCGTCTTTTCTTAGCTTGCACCTCAATACCAGGACGTCGTCCTTGCCTCCTTCTCCTCAGCTCACAGGGAACATCGGGCCTAGTATCGTTAAGCATCAATATGCTACGGGCTGCTAAAAGCTGATCTCGTATGTAAACAATGTTACCATGGATACACGCAGGATCTCCGGCACACACAGGAACAAAAATAGCAAAACACCACTGCAAACATAGTCAGTTTGGTGTCCATGGCCAACAAATGAGTCATTACAAGTCATGACAGGCTCCAAATACAAAGAGAACTAAAAAGTTAAAAAAGTCAAAAGAAAGAACAATGAAGAGAGAGCTGCTGCTGCAACAAGCAGCCACTCGAGCTGCGCACGCGCAAGTAGATCCTAGATCTAGATATTACCAATATGTTGGTAATATAAAGACTCTGAACTAGTGTTGGAGGTTGCTAAATGTCTGTATTTGTATGGTGTGATCATGTTGGACTTTGAAACAAACTCACTGATGTAACCGTCGAGGGGCTTCAATAATTTAAAGGTCAGTGTTTTGCAGTTTTCTCTTGATTTTTACAGGCCGTCCTTCTTGTCAGCTTTAGAAAAGTGTATTCATATCTTCCTGGTGTCATATGGATTACCTGTACTTACTGTGTCTTGTGCTTCAGTGAACTTTTAGTCCCCCTTTCTGCCTTCATGTCAACCTGTCAGCTTGCTTACCCTTTGGCTAATCTCCAACAAACCCGGCTCGCACTCTCGTCTGCATGTCCTGCTCCGCTCCGCTCTGCCATCCTCCATCGCCCGTCTACACGCTCTGCCTCAACCACTCCTCACTCCTTCCCTCATTTCCTTGTTGTCTCAGCTATAAACCTTTAATTATAAATCATAGTGCTTTTCTCTATCTTCATTCAGGTTCACCAGATGTAACACAAAGCAATGGTTACAATATTGCTGCCGAGCAGTGACGCAAGTAGCATCAATGTGTTACATAAGCAAGTTGATCCACTCCAGCAGTAAAGGATGTGTGTCAGATGGTCATTTATGTAAGGAAAACCGCATAAGTGACGTGCTGGAGCAAAATATTTCAATACAGCTCCTACTGTACACAATACATGAAAAGAGCAGAGATAATTGTGTGCAACCTAACCTTTATAAAAATGCATATTTATTATTGAGTCATAAAAATTGATACGGTTGTGAATAGTGCTCATTGCTTTTCCCTCAAGAGGTGCCAGTTGGTAATGGAGCGATTTCTCCTCCTCCTCCGGCTCTATAATGGGCTTGTCATGGTGCGCTGCTCAATGCATCTTCAAAAGGAACCAACTCTCTGTGGCTCACAGACGAGGGCTGCAAACTAGGTCGCCAGAATGAGCAAAGGAATTTTGCGAGACAGGAAAGAAGTTTGTGTGTGCGTGTGAAGAGGAGGCTAAAATAGTGCATTATTAAGGTGTTATGGCACAGGCCTGAGTGAATGCTGCAGGTTTGATTCATTTGGGGTCTGGGGAGGTAAGTCTAAATGCAGCTTTTGAACTTAATGCAATAAGGACTCCTATTTATTCAGGTGACACATTTCTATATCAACACTTTTTGAGAGTTACGTAAAACGGAGGTAAAGTTGAAGGTAGAGTGAAATCAGAGAGGGTACGGGTGAGAAAGGAGGACGGGGTGTTCCTCTGCCAGCAACATCAACACATTCAGACAACTCTTGTCACAGCTGACAGGCAGATAAGGGCTTGTTTTAACTTCCTCAGTCTTGTGCGTGAAGATTTGAAAGCCTCACTGCCTCCTGAGTGTGTGCATAGGTGGGAGATAATGATAATGGCATTCCCCTCATCTCCACCTCCTTTTTTTGTCTGATCCACATTGTCACATCCATAAAAGGTGTCACACCATTAAAAGCCGCCTTTCTTTCCCGTAATGCTCTAATGCGGGTGGTTACGAGTGTGTGTGTGTGTGTGTGTGTGTGTGTGTGTGTGCGTGTGCGTGTGTGTGTGTGTGTGTGTGTGTGTGTAATGGTGTGAGATGGGGGAGGTCCTGAGTGTGAGAATAATAGCCTACTTGAGTGCCAGACCTTGGAAGCTTTTACATTTGGCAAGGTGAGATCTCAGGAGCCTTTTCAATGTCTTGCCATCATCTGAGACCGCCAACTGCAGCTCTGTGTGTGTGTGTGTGGGTGTGTGTGGGTGTTCACGCCAGTTTGGGTGTATCTTGACATACATTTTGCATCATTGTTTATCTTAGCAGCGATGTGAAAAGGAGAGAAAAGAAACAGAAGTAGTGAGTGTGCAGAAGTGTGTGACAGCAGCATCTTATTCAGACTCAGTTATGCACGTGAGCAGTGAAACATGGCACCCTGGGGCCCATAATTCAGCAGCATCCCTCCATTAACCCAGACCCCAGCATGTCTAACTCATGAAATATGTAAACAGAAACTCTGTATGCACATTTTGTCCTCAGCCCAGAACTTTGTGTATGTGGGTTATGTGTTTCGGCACGCAGTGGTTCAGTGGTGTGTTTGTGCATGCAAAGCCTCTTTCACGCATGCACTAACTCCAGAAAATGTTCAAACATTGTCCAGATTGAGTGAATGGGCACGACCAAATCTGTTCAACCCATATGCATAAGGACTTTATCATGCCAACCCCCACGTAGAAAGTCTGAAGATGCGTGAATGCAGCAGGTAAACCAGTTGTTGAATTGTGACGTTGCTGTTTCAGGGTCCAAGCAGCTCATGCATATTGTATTTTGAATTTGAAGACCATCATTAGCCTGTTTTATTTATATTCATGTGATGAGACAGAGATGAACAAGTTGATCACTTTATATTCTTAAATGACTTTAAGGGGAACTCATAAAACTCCCTGAAGTTAGCATAAAGTTATGTCATCTGTAAATACATGCTAGTTACTGATGTATCATGCAGTGACATTTGAAGCAGCAAACAATAATAATAATAATAAAAAAACTTTACAAATAACAGCCGCAGTAAGCTTAGACCGCACACAGTCGGTTTCACAGTTCATCTCCCTCTGCTGATGTGATTCACTTCATTCAGGTACTGTTATCAAACTGAAGAGAAGCTGCTAAGATTCCAAAAATGTGCTACATTTCAAGACTGGAGACAACAGAGCAAAAAGGAAGACTTAATAATCGCAACATTTTTTTTTTTTTTTTGAATACTTTATTTTTGTATAGATAGACAACACAGCTCAGTGAAACAGAAACAGTAAGCCATATACATCCATGTGTTATAATAGTAAAAAATACAGTCAGTCCATGGAGTAGTGGCATATCAGTCCTGCAATGCTACGTACACAGTCCATTTTTCCCAGTAATGCAAACATTTTTCTGCTCTAAGATTTAGTGACTAAGTCATTCTTTCCATATTTTCTATACTAGACACGATTTCTACACACTCAGTCTCTGTTGGAGGATTGGGTTGCAACCACTTTCGTGTCACAGCCTTTATGCTGGCTGCTAATAAAATCTTAAACTAGTATTTATCCTTAACTGAGAGGTGGGCTGCAATGTTACCCAGATAAATTGTGGAGAATGAGCAGTCAATTACTGCTCCAAAAATGTTTATAATTAATGGCAACATGTGTTTGACTTGTCAGTGAATGATCAGCATAAGCCCATGGATGGTACAGGACTAGCTGAGCTAGCATCTTGTACTAGTTTGCTTCCTTTTTCTTTTTTTTCTTTTTTTCTTTCTCTTGTCTGCATATATATTTCTGGTTTGTGCCATGTTTGTCACAAACTGTCAAATATTAATGCAATTTATTCTTGCAGCAAAAGAAAAGAAAGAAAACCTTTTTCTTCTGTGCTTGTGACTGTGTGCATGCGACCATCACCATCCCTCTTAGAACTCTGGCCTATCTTTTATTGACAGCTAATATCATGATCTGTAAAAGAGGGCGTGCACACCTAGGTGGACCAAAAAAAAAGAAAAATTAAAAGAAAGTAAAAGAAAGATTACACAAGGATATACAAAGGGACAGGGAAAGAGAAGGAGAGAGAGACCTAAGACACTTAGATGGAGAGGGACCATCTCACCATGAAGCCCAAAAAACTCTGGGCGGTGATATTAATGATTAAGCAACCCTTAGTGTCCACAATCATTACTGAAGCTTGAAACTATTATTGAAACCAGTTTGCTTCCTAACATTGTTGGATGTTGGACTAAGCTCTTGAGCAGATGACATGTTGCTTTTCTACATGCTCCCCATGTGTTTTGATAATGCATTGGTCTTTTATACAAAAGTACACAAAGAGCAGGGAGAGTAAGTGCTTAACAGCAATTGAACGAGCTTGTGGACCAAAGACTGTTTAAATAATGGATGTAGTTTACGTGACGTCACCCATCTGTTCCTGAGCGCTGTTTTGAAGCCAATCGTTGGCGGCAGCCATATTGGAAATGCTGAACTCAAACAAACTGCTGTCGAGTGAGGGTGAGGTAAAGAGCCAGGCTTTGAGCCTCCTAGCCAACAGCTACAGTGTTCCTGTCTGTCAATCAAGTCAGCTGTGTCTCTTATTATGGAAAACTTGCAATCTTTAAATCTACGAAAATGCTGCGTTATGAAAAAATTCACCCCTTGTACAGTGTGTGCCGATCGAGAAATGATCTATTCAGACTACTCTCGTTTTTGAACCAGGCTGCAAAACATGTTTATTTCTGCTGTTAAGTTTGGCTTTTTTGAATTTGTGTGTATGTTGTTTCCGGTACTTCCGGAGCCAACCTCAAGTGGACACTCAAGAAACTGCAGCTTTTAACATTTAGCATTGGCTTCAATTCTCATGGTCAGAGATTGACGCTTGTTGTGGACCCAGAGATGGATCACACGTTGTGAGCACTTAACAACTGCATCATCAGGAACATTCAACACAAGAAAGAGGCCTGGTTGATGACGTCATTTACATTGCATTTGTATTTCATAGACCAGTGGTTCCCAAAGTGGGGTCCATGACAGTAGAGGGGTCATGAGACGCCTTTCAAATGATAGAATATGCAATGTTAGTATATTTTCTCCATTACTATAAAGGAATATATACAAAAACAGAAGTTATACTTCAAATAAAACCATGCAAATATAAAAATGTATCATCAGTTTTCAATTTTTCTTTGTTGCTGCAGACACACAGACTCACCTGTGCATCTGCTTTTGAAATAATCTGTCCTATCACTGCGACAGTCAAAACATGAGGATTACTGGGGGTTTTGGCTGTTGGCCTTCTGTGCTCATTCTGTCGTTCATTTTTAGACTGACCTTTAAGTGCAGTGTTTAACCCCCTCAAGGGACAGTAGGGTTAGCCAGTTTTTGGTAACTTTATTATGTGGGTCACAGGCTGAAAAGTAAGGAAACCTCTGTTTTAGACTCCTTACCATTTCATCAGTTGTCTGTATTTTGTTTTCTACTGTTTTGTGTAGCAGGAACACATCTGTAGTGAAATGAACCCTGAAACTTTCACCACTGCCAAAGACTCGTCCACCTCCCAAGTGTCCCCCCTCACCCAAACCAAACAGACTATTTAGAGTCTTCTTCTGAGAGTGCTTCTGACTTTGACAGTCTCCTGCTGTGGGGCAGACATGTGGAAGGCAAATCCAGAGTATTTCAGGATCTGAATGTTCAAGAAGTTGTCTAAAACTGTCAGGAGATCAAGTGTAAAAGGACTCATGTTGAAAGGGTGTTGATAAATTATATTGAGGCATCTAACTTCTAAGATCAGGCTATCAGAGATTGTGTAACATTTGATCGTGCTGGGCAGCCTGCTTGACAATGACACAGTTACAATATACGTGTTATCAGTATAATGTTACAGGACAGGCCAGCCATTGTGCAGAATCTGTTGACTTTCCAGTGTTTGCCTTCAGAAATGTGCAGTCTGCAGAAAAGATAACCAAATTAAAAAATATTTGAACCAACTCTGATGACCAGAAAAACAGAACGTGGTTGTTCAGATTTGGTCCATTGACAATGTAAGAGCACATAGTTCTCATGTGGAATTTTGCTAATGGAGGGACAAGTATGTGCACCAGTAGTGTGGTTTTCCCACATTGCACTTTCTGTGGTCATGGGATCAAAAGCAGCAGAAAAATGGAGTTCTCGTGGTTGTTCATGCAAGAATCCTCTTGTGAAAAGTAGACGCCCTAAATAGGACTGATTAATAAAATGGCCTGGAAGTGAGCAGACATTGCAGCTCGTATTTCATCTGTTTTGCTGATGCATGAAAGCGGTGGAAAATGAAGGCACAGCATCTAAGGGATGGTGGGGTTAGAATGTGTTCAACAGAAAAGCCCACAGGAACAAGAGAATAATCTAGTTAAGGCAGTGACATATTTTTAAAACCGTGAAATCTCTGCGCTTTGGTGCTCTTATTCTGGGAAGTCTATTTAGTGCATGGTGGGAACAAGCTTCCAATGTTGCATTCTCGTTTCTGATTATATATTTCAGGCATGTTTCGCTTTTTAAAAGATGCACAAAGCTGAAGAGAGAAGTAAAAGTGCTGGAGACCAGGACTCAGACTCAAGTCCAACTCGTGGCCTGGTTTTCAGGAATCATGACTTGAGTTGGACTCCAGCACTGAGGACTTTGACTCAAGCATTGGATGCATTTTCTGCACAGAGACGATGAAGAGAAGAACTCTGTGATGGTTTCACTTTACTTTTTCTGTTGCTATGAATTTCCACAAGTTACCTGGCATCCACACACCGGAGACAGTTTTGCAATATAATTCAGAAAATCTCTAGTAGATATTCACAGTTGCATGACTGGGACTGAATGGCAAAAATACCCATGAAGTCTGAAATTGCTGGTTAAGTCATCTAAAAACATGGATGCCAAGAGTTCTTGATAGGTATGGGAGGTCTCTATCATCTGAGACTATTTGATGGAAGGGTTCAAAGTATAAAAAAATCTTGCAGCTTGTTGCCTTTGTGCACTAACACACAGATTCAAACATACAACCATTCATTTTCTTGTACATATATATATATGACATAAAGTTGGCAGTGATAAGTGAGGCGTGTGCAGCCCGTGACGAACCTCAGAGCACAGTGATACACAGTATCTAATGACGGCAAACATTTAGCCGAGGCTCCCAAATACAACACATCGCCGTAATATAAGTGGCAGAAAAGCTGCAGATACGAGAAGTTTCCTCGCTCTGAGGCAGAAACAGGTTCTATTTCTAAAGAAGAAACCTAGCTTCACTCTGAGTTTGGAGACCAAACTGGCTAACCTAAGTATTTATACTTAGTGACAAGATCTAGAGGTTTCCCTTGTGAGGCTATGACCAAGGGGATGCTTTCATGGAGACTCACTTGAGTTTACATTTCTTCCTGTCCATTTCTCTGTTGTCAAATTATTTTCCTCCATGTTTTTCACTATTCTTTTTATATTTCTTACATTTGAGCCCCAGTATAAAGTCTGATTGTAGAGGTGTCATCCCTCTTTCTGCAGATTTACAGAATGGATGTAGTTTTTAAAAAATTCTGTTAGGGTCTGTAAGTTATAACACAGGGTTCTGTGATTAATCAATCAGAATCAAGCCCTCATCAAAGTCATGTGATAAGCAGGTATAGTTGTATACTTGTAGTGAACATGTTAGGCCAGAGAAGAGCTGAGGTAATGGGAACACCAGTCGCAGTTATTTAGTCATAAACCGAAGTATTGATGCTGATGATGGTGCTGCAAGAAATGTCAGTGGGTCACCGAAGTCATCAGGATTCATCCTCTGGGGGACAATAACGTCTCCACCTTATTGCACAGCAACCGATCCAATAAGTTCATATGTTTGAGGCTAGACCCTGACCCACAGACGTCGATATTGGTCAAATCTCAGACTTCAGACCGACAGAGGACGAGCTGATTAAGGAGAGAGACTTTCTCTGTCATAATGTGCACACTACATTAAACCTGAGTCACATGAATGGTAATTTTGTACCATTAGACCAGCAGTGCTCTTAGTAGGTAGAGCGCTGATGGACATCAGGCTGAGAGGTGTGAAAATGGAGTTGGGGGTGAGAGTGAAGGCATTAACATGGGCAAAGAATGGTGTGGGGGTAGAAACAGGGTCAGAGAGGATTAGAGAGAAAAAAGAGAAAGACATTATTCCCATGTGAAAAGAACTCCAATTTCCTCATTTGAAGTTGAGCCTGAATTGTGAAATGGTCATATCATGTCAGGAGTTTTCCACAGAGTAAAGGTTGTTAAATTAAAAAGAAGAGCTCTAACAATGTGAGAAAAAAATGTGTGCAAGAAATTTGTCTGCTCATGCATAACATGTGAGGACAGGGGGAGGGTGTAATGAAATGTACTTTATTTGTCTGTGCCAAACTGTGTGTGTGTTTGCGTGTAACCTAGTTTTAAATTGGAAAAAAAAGGCAGGTAAACATGTAGTTTAAATCCTGCCTCCAGATGCAGAGATGCTTCAGGGAGAGCAGCATGTCTGTTCACCCAAACACAAATAACCTACCTATGTGCTTTGAAATGGGAACACGCTTCACTGGTTGACTCGTAGACAAGTGTTTCGCTTTGTTCAAGAGATGAGACAGTTTTTCTCCTGGTTGTCACTTCAAATACTTTAAATGCAAATTAAATAACAAACAGGTAAAAGGCCTGTGCTACATTTGTACTCCATACAATGGATGAAAAATAGTTTTATGTCTGTTTGATTTGTTGGCTGCAGTTAGATAAGAAAACTGATGCCTCTATTCTGCATTAAAGGGAAGTGTTGTCTGGTTTATTGTGAATGTTTAATTGTTGCTAATTGCTAATGTAGTTTCAGCTATAAAGACTCACTTCAAGCTTTACTGGATGGATGGTCTGGTCCTTCTGCTGCAGGTTCTGCCATGTCCACATGTTCCAGGCGGCATTTAACATGCAAAGTCACAGCCTCTGCCTTGCTCATATCTTTGACTGTATTCCTCTTTAGCACAAATACAGCTGGACGTCTGAGTCAGCCAAACACTGTAAAGTGAACCCTCATCACATCAGATACCATTAGCAATGTTCAGCAGGTTTTCAAAGCTAGTTTGTGACAAGGACAGAGAAGTAGACTCGCAATTAGGTCAGGGGTAATGTATAGTGAGCAGGCGGTTAGGCAAATTACAAGTCCAATCCTGGTCCTGCTCACCCAGTCCCATCCATTCAATATACATTTTCCCATTTGTTACCTGGCTGTACTAAATACAAATACAAATACAAATACAAATACAAATACAAATACAAATACATGCAACAGTTGATAATACTTCGATGCATGGCAATGAATTCTTAATCACCTCCCTGCTTGACAAATTGGCATTTAGCCGTTCAGTTATTCACAGTCAAGCTAAAACATTAGCCCACTTATTTGAAATAATTCACAATAAACCGAACATTGTCATTAGACAAGGTGACTAATGCTTCTTGCTGCTTTCAGCCACATATGCTCCTAGCCTGCTGGAGGATCTGAGAGGAGCTTATGGAAATATTGAGACTTTTAAAAGTTAACTAAAAACTCATCTATTCAGTCTGGCTTTTACATAGGGTTTAACTGTTTATTATTTTAAAGTTTGTTTTTTTGTGTGTTTGATTTTATTTTTTTATTTTAATGTTTTTTTTTATTATTTATTCATTTGAACTATCTGTTTTTTATTATTAATCTACTCAGTTTTATTGATATTTGCCTTTATTTTATCTTCAACTCTTATCCTTACCCTTTTTTAAAAAGTATTTTAACTACTTATTTTATATAGTCAGTTTTATTGACATTTTTACCCTTTATTTTATCTTTAACTCTTATCATTAACCTTTTTTAGTTATTTAGTTGAACTATTTCTATTCTTAATGTTAATTAAATTAACATTATTTTATTGTTGTTGGTGTGCATTAGTCTCTATTGTAAAATCCATTTTTGTTTTTATGTCTTGCCTTTATTTTATTTCTGCTTCTCTTGTTTTCAGTCGCTGTAAAGCACTTTGGGTTGTATTTGATTTGTTTCAAAGATGCTATTGAAATTAAGCTGGATTGATTAATGTTGACTTTTCTGTCCTCCTTCAGTTTTTCTCCTCAGAGCTTTGCAGTTGACACACCTTTAAGCATACATGACACAAATGTCACAACTTTTAACACTGTTGTTATCACAACTATGGTTTAAGTTATTTTATAGTGATCAGCAACTCAGAGATGCTCTCACCAGCTCTGCTGCCGTTGCCTGGATTACAGGACAGAATGTTGCTCCTCTTTTTTCTATCACAGATGTTTTGGGTCCAGTAGCTCCTCAGGCTGCTATCAGATCTGTGCCCGCTAACTGTTTACAGGCAGAAACTAACATTTTTCAGTTTCAGTGTCAACAGGAAGAGATAAAAGAAATAAAATGTGCAGGACTCATTTTCTTAGATTGATTTGATATGATGAGAGTGATGAGGTCGTCCCTGGTGTCTTTTTTGCTGTTGGAAAGAAATGACTGTTGTGGGCCAATCAGAATCAAGTATGTAACAAAGCCACATGATAAAGCTGAAATAACAGCTAAACAGTGTATCTGGTCCATCATCATATATGATTACAGCATGAAGAAATTAGGGTCAAAAGTCACTAAAATGTCCCTTTGAGTATGAGTCAGTGTTGAATTCTGATGGCGAAAGGTGTGCATGTTAATGTCTGATGTAAACAAGACCTTAGAACGACAGGATTCCATACACTTACATAAAATCAAACACTTAAATGTTGAAAATTAGTGATGTGAGGCAAGTTCCATGCCCATAAAAGCCAACCTCCTGACATAACTTCTGATAAACTGAATTTTGGTTGTTTTGCCATTTTGTTTTGTTTATTGAATAAAGAAAGGAGCTATACATTTTAAGTTTAAGGAACTCTTGAGCTGCTGGTAAGTGTATTCTTGACAGCCAAAGTCCACCAGATCCATGTCCATTCGGTCTCAGCTCTGTCACGGCACCAAAGTTGATTTGGTTTCTATTCTAGTCAATGTGTTAACTTCGGCTTGATCTGCTCTGTTGCGTCCCGGCTGCGTCACTGATCTGGTAGGTCGGAACTGTCCGGATAAGTGACGACAAACCGATAACTACAACAACAAACCATCATGATGAGCAGAGCCAGGCCTGGAGTCAACAGGTCAGAGGTTTTCAGAGGACCAGAAAGACAACATGGATGAGGAGAGGAGGAGGAGAATCCTTGATTCAGTGATTACTGGGGGAAAACCTCGGTCACATGACTCCAGCTGTCCGGCTTCATGCTCCATGCTGCATTCTGAAAATGCAACCGGTGGTTGTTGACGGACGCGACGGCCAGGAGCCAGACCTCAGCAGATTGGAGACGGACCGGACACGGATCTAGTGGAAGTCCGATGCGATGTAGACTTTGTTGAGTCAGGCTATCTGTACCCTTCATTCGTCCATTCAAGCTCCAAAGTTAGCACGCAGACAGGAGATTGACTGAGACAACAAATATCCCTAATTCCACAAATATCAAATGACTCATCTAATGTATACTTCATTAAATGTGCTAAGTGCAAACAAGTACCTTTTTTTTGGTATTAGTTTGTTCTGTGTTGGCAGAATTAGCCATGCTAATGATGAATTACAGATTTTAAACCTGGCCTGTTTGCTTGTCAAAGTAATAGATGACAGTCTTTGATACAAGCTGGATCTCTGACATGATTCCTGTCTTCTTAAAGCTCCCGTGAGAACCTTTTTGGTTTGTTTAAGTTTTGGTGCCCCCTCTGGACAAAGCAGATGTCTGATTTGCTGCTGATTTTGACCTGTACATGTGTAATTCTTTTTTAACTGACCCTGGCAGCAGTTTTAGACATAAAAAAAGAACTTAGTGTAAACAGTCAGTCTTCATGCTGATGGTCTGGTTGGCTTTTGTTTGTCATAGAGAGGCATATTCATGCCCAGCCAAAAGCTCCACTCAGGTGTTTAGTACTCAAGTGTAATATTTCCAAAAGGCAATGCCAGGCTGATGTTCATAGCATAGTAAATAGGACAGATATCTTCCAGTTCATGCAGATATCAACATTTCTGCTGTTAAATTAGAACATTTGTTCCATTTCTGTCTCTAAACAAATCAGCTGTGGTGCTCTCTGTTGTGGATTTAACCCGGAGGCTTGTGCCTGTTTTCATTGGTTCAGCTCACAGAGGCTTCGGCCTGATGACCTACAATTTTCCTCATTATACGGAAGAGAAACGGGGGTACTCAGAGGGGAAAGGGTGATTAGAGTAATGATTATAGTAAACCTTCTCACATTGTCTGCTGGCTGCAGAAAAGAGGGGTGTGAGGACAGGAGGTTAAAAATAGGATACAAAGAGGGGAAGTAATGAGTGGGTGATAATGGAGGTGGGAGTTCAAAGAAATATTGACCAAATACCCGTTGATTGATTTCTGGGATGGAAAAGATTATAATGGCATAAGCTCTTCAGTTGATTTTAAGAGAACTGTGGTGTAAAAATACAAAAGCTAAACACAGTTTGCTGCTGAGGATGAGGAGGAGGAGGAGATGAAGGCAGATTATGATAAACTGTTGTCGACGCGGGGCTTACAGCTGCTTGATTGTTCATCTGTCTGTTCCCCCCACAGACTATTGGACACATGACCAATCCTCTTACATGTACCCCCACCTTCGGCCGCCTAATCCATGGCCTCTTACCCTCAGTCGGCTCCACACAGAGCTACAGAGCACTGCAGAATATTTTACACGGTTACTTTCATTAGAAGGTTAAACATTCAGAGTCACATAATGTAGATTTGAACCTGTTCACTATTTCATTTTTCTGTAGCCTGCAGGTTGATGCGAGGTTTTAAACATCCTCAAACGATAAGGGATTATTTCAAATGTTACTTCTTTTTATGTGACGCTTTAGCATGAAGTCTTAGTTTAAAAATATAAAATAAACTGGAACTTATTCAGATTACTTGTTCCGTTTTGCAGCAATCGACCGGTCAACGCAAGTGTCAAAAAGGCTTTTGAAAAAGGGATTACTCCACATTTCTGGCCCTAAATCCGCTAAAACCGTGCCCCAGAAACACATATCAAGCCCTTGGTGAGCACATATTATCTGGAGACAACTGTATAAAGTAAAACAGAGAACTGCTTTATACAGAACATAAAATGATGAAGTATCTGAAGGATTAGTTCCACCTTTTGAAAACTCACTATTTTGCTTTCGTGTTGCATAGAGAGGATTTTTTAAAATCATATGTCAAATATCCATAAACCATGAAAGCTTCAGCCAGGAGTTGATTAGTTGGATTATGTGAGAACAAGTGTTTTCTAGTATAATCCAGCCTTTAGTATGCTGTAATCTCAGGAAAACAAGCTATGAGGACATTTTCAATCACTTCTTAATGAGTGCTCGCTCATCAGTTCTGTATGTCGGTCAAAACTCAAGATTTGTACACTCAAACAAATCAAGGCAGACCTTTTAATGTAGTTTAGACCAGGGGTTCACAAAGTGTGGGTCGGGTCCCCCTGGGGGGTCGCGAGACACAAATGGCATGGTCATGAGATGTCTTCCAGAGTGTTTCTTTTTTGTAAGTTATCTAAAAATAGTACATTTTACCCATTAAAGTAAAAAACAAAATCAACAAAAATAGTAGCTAAACTTTAAATAAAATCTTGAAAATAGAAATAAGTTTTCTGCCTTTCTTTGTTGCCAGATGACTCCTAAGTTTAGAGTTAGTGAACAGTTAATTATCAAAAGCATCAGTAGCAGAAGATTAATTCATGACACAACCACATGCTCATATAGGTAGGGTAATTTTCTCCAGACCAGCTAAATGAAGCCACATTAAATCACTTTGAGGGACAGTGGGGGTCACGAGTCTTTGGCACGTTTATTTTGGGGGTCTTGGGAACCCCTGCTTTAGACAGGGAAGTGAGACTGCAATCATCATGATCAGCAGGATACATGCTCAACATTTCTCACCTTTTTGTGGGCCAGTGGGTCGATAACCTCCTGGCAATTTATACACAGCACTGAGATGCACTTTGCTCCAGAGGCATCGCTTATTTTCTGGTCAGTAAATTCATCAAACTCAATGTCTCTCCCTCTCTCTCTCTCTCTCTCTCTCTCTCTCTCTCTCTCTCTCTCTCTCTCTCTCTCTCTCTCTCTCTCTCTCTCTCTTCTATCTGTCTTCCTCTCACTAGTGACAATGTTGCCAAAGTGTTAAAAAAAATTTTTTATAAAATATTATTCTAAGAATAGTAATTTTAACAATCATATATATATCAAATTAAAATAAAATATTGTATTAAATTAAATAATAATAATAATAATAAAACATTTTTAATACTATTTATTACATCTAATATTCATATAAAATACATATTTTAAATTGCTATTAATTGCTGAATTTAAATAATTAATCACATTTTTAATCAGATGTTTAAAGTTCCAATATATTGCATTAAAAAACAGTTTCTAAGCTCACATTAAAGAGACATTTCAGTGTGTATGAAGTGGGGTTGTTTGAGCTTCATGTCACTAATAATTGTACTTGTCACAACAGGTGCCACTCAGCTTGGCCCCTTTAATGAGAAACTGCAGCACGTGAGCTAAGCTACAGACGTCTGTGTTGCGTCTGAAAATAGCGCCAAAACGAACAAGCTTTCTGGTGGCAAAGTGAAGTACTGAAAAAAATCACAAGTAGAGCGTATACCTAAACCGAGATGAGTACTCAGGTCAGAGTCTTCAAAATTAGCTAAATTATGTGGCAGGAATGACCCCGTCTGCTGAAAACTGTAGCCTAGCCTATGTGCTGTTTCTCCCTGCAGTTTCTCATTAAAACTCATACAACTTTGAAAACACTGAAATATCCCTTTAGCCATTTGAAGCAATTCTTACCAGCATAGATCATTTCGATTACTCACTGACATCCAGTGAACCCTGCTTAATAAGACTAATAATAAGAGAATTTGAACTCTTCAGGAGTTCCAGATCCTTCCTTTCTTTCTTTGTTTCATACTGGTCCTGTATGAGTGTAACTATTGTTCTCACACAAGTTAGGCATACGACTGGGTCAAAACATCCCAACATGATGTTAGCCTGCTCTGTACGTAGTTGACTTCTTTGATTGAGTTTCATTCACAGCTCTGTAGTGATTCACAGACTCAAAAATAATGCTCTGCTGGCCTTTGTAATACGGTTTCCACGCTGACATCAGTCTGATCAGCTACCTGTATGCATATAGCTTGAGGGTGCTAGCTACATTTACAGTAACTGAGTGATATTTTAATTCCGTTTGTGCATATCACTTTTTGACTTGTCAACTCAGCCGTCTGGGAGTTTGTCAAAGGGAAATGTGTCATTCAAACGACACCACAGCACTGTTGTGTAATTATTTTCTAACACAGCAGCAGGAGGCAGGAAGACGTGCAGCGGCTTAACTTTGGTGCGAAGAAAGGGAAAAAATGCAGTTAAAACAACTGTTAAATCGCTGCTGTAGACTTCCTGCTGCTGTGGACATTCCAGACTCCAGCGGCAACAGCTACTACTACTACTACTACTACTATCCGTCTCACCACTATCATCTATGTTTATTAATGTTTATTTATGTTTACTTATTTGCACAATTAAAAGAAAATACATACAGAAAAATAGCAAAGATAAAAAATAATATAATGTGCAGGAAGAGGCAGAAAACTCAGAGAGCTTATTTGAAGCCTCCACCCAAATAGTGTTCTAATGTCAAAAATGAATTAAAAAATACTACTATCTCTCTCTCTTCATCTCCCTCTATCCCTCTCTCCAACTCGGTCTCAGCAGATGTGTGTCTAACATGAGTCTGGTCCTGCTGGAGGTTTCTGCCTGTTAAAGGAAGTTTGTCCTTGCCACTGTAACTTGCTAAATGCTGCAAAGTGCTCTGCTCATGGTGGATTAAGATGAGATGAGACTGAGTCCTGTCTGTAAGATGGGACTGGATCTTATCCTGTCTTGGTGTTGGGTCTTTGTTAATAATAGAACATAGAGTACGGTCTAGACCTGCTCTGTTTGGAAAGAGTCTGAGGGTAACATTTGTGGTGATTTGGCGTTTTATAAATAAAGATTGATTGATTGATTAATTTCAGACACTAATCACATCACAATTAGTGGGTTAATGCTGACAGCTCTCCAAATGATATGATTTAACACATCAAATAAGTTCATTGTATATTTGTGGGATGCATTCATATTCATAAATATTCATCTAGGTCAAAGTTTTTGTATCTTAGTATTCTTCCTCTCTCTGACTATGCAACATTTTCCTTTTGTGTTTTCCCGTTTTCTTAGATATTGTTAGTTCTGGTGTTACAGCTCCTTTGCTCTTACAACATATTTTAAAACTGTCTTTGCATGTTTGTTTTATCCACAGCAGGTGTGTTGGGAAGTCTGTTTTGGAATTTGCTTAGTACCTGAGTTTGCAGCCACTTAAAGCGAGGGTTGGTAGTCAGGGAAAACTAGCATGAATTTGAATGTAGCATTTCCTCGGGAGTCCGTCTAACCCCTCCCCCCTCCCCTCGGAGCCGCTCTGCGCTGCGACGCCCCGCTCACATCCACGAGCGCAGCTGATTCACGACCATATGATCGTGACTGAAACCGGTCCTTGTCAAAGTTACAAACACAAAGAAACATGGCTTTTGTTAGTACTCACAACGCACAGCGAGCCAGAGAGAGGAGAGACAAGAGGAGAAGTCCTTCATTCATTCAAACATTGATTGTTGTTTTGTTGGTTGGCGTGATCACGGCCAACAGTGACCGGTTTGTAAAGATCAACATGAATCGGCTCGTCATCCCTACAGCGTCCGGACAGACGCTACAGTACATATACATTTTCTGTAGGACTTACTAGATGTCATTAATTGTTCTGCTTGTCAGAGCCCCCGTGGTGAGAGCTTTTTAGACTCTGATCCAGACTACAGTCCTGAGCAAAGCACCTCATCGGGTCAGAGGGGACAGGACCGAGGTCGAGCGAGTGGGGCAGTAAATAGAGACAGGGGAAGCAGAGGCAGGGGACGGGGACTCAGAGTGCACGCCGGGGAAATGTACGCACAGGAGGCGGGCAGAACGGCAGGACGGGATTTGATTGGTTTCATAAATTGGACCCTATAATGGTGATTGGTTGATGTTTTCCCAGATTTACTCCGGCTGTAGATGGCGGCTTTTTTCACTCTTTTTTAAGAACATCAGGACATAAAGATCATTTTAACCAGTATAACAAAAAGTGGATCTAAATTTGACAACCAACCCCAGCTTTAAGTCTATTTTAAGGTATTTGGGTCATTGTTTGCACTTGTTGGCCGTCATACTTTACCAGGCTTGATTGCATTTATTAAGGATGAGTCAAGTGGAATCAAAGAAAGTGTAACACAAAATTTTAAGTTGAAATATTTTTTAAGTGTCTTTCCCATCTTTCACTCTTCATCTTTTCATCCCAACTTAGCAGCTCATCATACTTTAAATCTTTCCACTTCCACCTCGCTCCCTCTAAAAGGCTCCATGAATACTTGACACATCGCACTCTGACACACACAGACACACTCACATAAGTGCACGCACTCCCACACATGACTTGGAAGCTGATTCACCTGTGGCCATCGCTTTGACGCAAGATTAACTGAAGGGAGTCAATTTTAAAATTTTCCACTCACACAAAAATCCAAACACGCTTTCACATGCACACGACCGTAACACAAACGTTGTCCAGCGTGCATGCTGAGACTACACACTGGCTCACACAGACAGTGCTCCAGGTAACAAGCACTGTTCCTAAGGGTGTCCTCTCCACCTTAAAACATTCCCTGTCTGTACCTCCAGACAGAAAACACACAACTAATGCAACACTTGTGCAACTTCTGAAAATGATTCCTTCTTAAACCATAAATGGTTCAATCGAAACATGTTTTATTTCATTCTTTTATCTGTGTTTGATTATTTACATCTTATTTTCAGTCTGATTAACCATCACAGACATATTTCTGTTTATGTAACGGTTGCTCTTTTGTTCCTACATTGTTGTGCTTATGAAAAGTTGGCATGTGGTGCATGTGATCATAGAGACCTGAATGCTGCATAACTTGCATAGTTTGGATGTGTCAGAGTTTACACAGATGACTCATCAGGAGTACAGATAGTAACAGATAGAGCAGAGCAGGGCTGTGTCTCAATCTGGGATCTTCCATTTTCAAGCTGGATTTTTGGACTTCATAAGTGCACACACACTGAGAATGTGAGCATATTTTCATCCTTATGGTCAAAAAGTGGAGTGTGGATGTGAACTGTTGGACACCTTACCTTTGCCCTTCTTACACTGAGACCCTGCCCAAGTGTTGTAATGAAACTCCACCTTTTTACTTCTACACAGTATTACCACATTACCCAGCCAGAGGAATAATTTAGCATTGCAGAGCTATAAGAACAGCCCTCATGTGTATGCTAACCATAGACTGTATACATAGTGGATGTAGTCCCATGACATCACCCTTCTGTTTCTAAAGCGCTGTTTTGAGGCCATTCGTCGGCGGGAGCCATATTGGAAATGCTGAACTCAACATAACTGCTGTTGAGAGAGTGTGAGGTAAAGAGGCGGGCTTTTAGCCTCTTAGTCAACAGCTACAATGTTCCTGCCTGTTAATCAAGTCAGCTGTGCCTCTCATAATGGAAAACTTATGAGAGGGGGGGGAATTCACCCCCCGTACAGTGTGTGCTGATCCAGAAATGAGCTATCTAGACTACACTCGTTTTTTGTTCCAGGCTGTAAACAAGTTTATTTCTGCTGTAAAGATCGTCTTTTTTGAATGGGTGTGTATGTGGTTTCCGGGACTTCTGGAGCCAGCCTCAAGCCGATCCTCGATGACCAGCAGTTTTTAGCACTTCTGCGTTGGACTCATATTTTTAGACTGGAGATTGCCGCTTGACGTTAACTTTGAACTATAAAATGGGTTGCAATGCATTTTCAGTCTCATCAATCAGTCACCAACAGAAATTAATATTTTTGAGAATATATGGCTTCTGCTTTCATCACTAAGTAAGACGACTAAAATACTTGGGCTTTTTCGATACTAGCAGGGCTTACTGATTTGGCCCAAATTCAGTATGCAGTATGTGAACAAGAGCAAAATCTGCAGTATGCCAAAACTACCCGGATGTCATTCTGATACAGAAACATGTCTCAGTATGCATCAGACCAGTCTCCTTCACGTACCGTTTCCCATAATGCACAGCGCTAATGTTCTGCTTCTTAATAAATTACATATCAACCACTTCATAACTTTTGAAATCATTAGTGATGCTAAAGAAGCAGTTTATCTATCAGTTTGGCCGTTGTTTACATTAGAAATCCAGCGACGCCTGTCGCAGCATCCTGCAGAACAGATCCAACAGAACAGTCATACTACATACTAAATTCAAATACAGTATGCAGTCTGCAGTATGCAATACCTACTGCCTACTACATTCGTAGTTAGCATATAGCAGGCGGTTTCTAAAACAGCCATAGAGTTGCATCAGTGTCCATCCTTTGTGTTTTTCTGAGCTAGCAGCATCTATTTTCCATACAGACATGTGCAGCTTGAGCACAGAAATTGTCCTCCACATCAGCTGTTGATTGTCACTGCACTCAAAGCACTCTCACTCAAAAGTTGTGTAACTTTTTGGACACTGCTGTGCTCATCAATATCACTTCTCCATTGCTCACCAATCAAAATCAAGACAGGGCTTAACTTCTGATCCAACTTTGCTACAGAAATGGTGAATGATTCTCTGTCCATGGTAATATTTCCAGGTCTTGAGCTGCTGCTAATGTCCTCATGGTAGAAATCAATCAATCAATCTTTATTTATAAAGCACCAAATCCCAATCAATGTTATCTGAAGACTCTTTCCAAACAGAGCAGGTCTAGACCGTACTCTGTGTTCTATTATTAACAAAGACCCAACATCAAGACAGGATAAGATCCAGTCCCATCTTACAGACAGGACTCAGTCTGATCTCATCTTAATCCACCATGAGCAGAGCACTTTGCAGCATTTAGCAAGTTACAGTGGCAAGGACAAACTTCCTTTAACAGGCAGAAACCTCCAGCAGGACCAGACTCATGTTAGACACACATCTGCTGAGACCAAGTTGGAGAGAGGGATAGAGGGAGATGAAGAGAGCGAGAGAGAGAACGATGATAGACAACGCTCCACCTGTGGGCCTGACCCCCCACCGTATTAAAACCAACATGCCCATGGGCCACCAGGGGGCTTAGTGGACTCCCTGAACTCTCTCAAACTGTGCCTATGCATTCCAGCTATTTTATATTTTTTATAAAGTTTCCTTCAACATTAAGCATACAGAGCAATCTCAAACAGACTTAACGGTCACTACTAAGCAAAGCATTACTGCTGTGATACAACTTCCATGTCCCTCCAACAGTGAGAGAAGCACTAAGGTTGGGGAAAAAAAACGCTGTCAGTGGACACAGGCCCTACACTGAATGTCACATGCACTCTTGTTGTGTTTGGACTTTTGAAATACTTTAGATGTTTAGTACAGTCTCTAACTTTAGATCTCTATGTAAAGAGAAGAAGTCACTGCAGCAACACCAGCTGCAAACTAACTTTCAAACTTATATTTGGAAGTTATTTTCAAGCCATTTAGAATAGCTAATAAACCAGATACACTAGCCTCCCTTCATCCGCAGCTCTGCATGTTTTATGCAATATTATTCCCCTGCTTCCATTAAACTATGTGGCTTCAAGCTGATATTTGGAGCTCTATGTACTAAGGCAGAAATTTTTAATTTGTTTCCCACAAACCATGCTCTCTGCAGTGGAAATGTATCATCTAATTATAGCCGTGGCTCTCTTAAAGCTGTACACACACAAATAAGACACAAGGAAAACGGTAAAGGACGCCTCCTGAGGCCCTCAATTAAAAATTCATGTAATCTTTTAGTGAGCTCTTGGCTGTATCCTCTGAATATTTAATAAACAGTCTGACTTTCCTTTTCACATTGGCACCGTTATGTTGCCCTGGGTATAAGGGACAGGAAGCCACTCTCCTCTACTTCCTGTCTGATAACGCAGATCTCTGGAAGACCTGGAGGAAACCACGCCAGATATAATAACATATTTAGTCCCATTGTTCACTTTGTCTGGATAAGAAGGAGACAAAATGGAACCTGCCACTGAATTGTGACATCTTTGCTTTAGTGAGAGAAGGGAAGAGGAGCTGAGAGATGACAGACAGTTTGAGATAGCAGCAGTAAAAAGGCCCAGACAGCAAGAAAACATACAAAGATAGTGCGGCAGCGAAAATGTCACAGGATCCAAGGACTTGTTTTGTCTTTGTGAGAATCAAAGAGAGGAGAAGGAGGGAGCCAGAAGCTTCATGAGTGAGTGAGAGAGTGAGAGTGTGTGTGTGTGTGTGTCTGTGTGTGTGTGTGTGTGTGTGTGTGTGTGTGTGTGCGCGTGTGTGTGTGAAAGAGATTGAAAGACAGGCCTGAAGTGTGTGCTGCTTTGTGTGATACCTGTGTGTGTTTGTGTGTAAATTTGTGTGTGTGGCAGAGGGTGGAGAGACTCCAGGGGAAAAGAACCACGACTCAGCCTCCAAAAATCCCTTTCATGTGTTATTGGGGCTGTGCCTCTGTCTCCTTGTTATCTCCACTCACAGGCCTCATATCGCTTTCTCTGCGCTGGCTGACTCTGTAACCCACACCGAGCGTCTGCAGCACTACTCTGGCCTGATTTCTCAGTCCACTTCCTCTGTCTGTGCTGATTTGAAAACTGCTGCCTTTGCACCAACACATAATAACTTTAAGAAGAGGAGGTGAGGATTAGACAAGACGTTTTTAGAGCAGAAGCCTTCACATGATGAGTTATATAATCTAATTAACTTGATTATTAAGTGAAGTGATGATCAAAGGTATCACATGATGGGTAGCTGCTGGCCTGATGAGCAATTTGTAATACATCTTCACCTTTAGAGCTTGGTTAAGAAAATTCTCTTTAAACATGTGGGGAAAAATTGGAGTAATCTATTGTGTGATTCAACATTTTCCCTCAGTTGCTGAAGATATCTCATGAAACAGAAAAACTTCCTCTTGCACAGAGAGTCTACCGTAAACATACTTACATACCCTGGAGGTGCAGAGCATGAAAGTCAAAGTTATTAAACCATAAAGATCTGAATGTCTAAATTTCAAATCAAAGCATAAAGACTGAGTTGATGCCATCAGGAGGCAGATGTTGATCCTGTGACCTAACAGTGACGTCTTTGTGAGATACAGAAGGCCGTTTCAATCCCTGAGGGGAAATTTTGTTTTGAAAGTTAACCTTTGTGTTACTTATTAATAGTAAGGGTTGTACCATAGACTGTATAAATAATGGATGTAGTCTCCGTGACGTCACCCATCTGTTTCTGAAGTGCTGTTTTGAAGGCAATCGTTGGCGGGAGCCATATTGGAAATGTTGAACGCAACATAACTGCTGTTGAGCTAGTGTGAGTTAAAGAGGCGGGCTTTGAGCCTCCTCGCCAACAGCTACAGTGTTCCCGCCTGTCAATCAGGTCAGCTGTACCTCTCGTAATGGAAAACTCGTAATCCTAATATCTTCGAAATTGCTGCGTTTCAAAAAAATTCACCCCCCCCCCCCCCCGTACAGTGTGTGCCGATCCAGAAATGAGCTATCCAGACTACACTCGTTTCTTGTACCAGGCTGTAAACATGTTTATTTCTGCTGTAAAGGTCGTCTCTTTTGAATTGGTGTGTATGTGGTTTGCGGTACTTCCAGAGCCAGCCTCAAGTGGACGCTCCAGGAACTGCAGTTTTCAACACTTCCGCATTGGCTTCAATTCTCGTGGCCGGAGGTTGCCGCTTGGGTAGTACATGCATTAGAAAACAGCATAGCCTCTGTTGTTTTTTGATGAGTTGTTTATTGATAAGGTGGCTTTATAAAAGCTTATCTTAATGAGAGTGTGTGAGCCATCCCCTACCTGCAGATTGATAGACTCTCTAAAAGTGCAGGGGGGGGGAGTCATTTCAGTGAAGTGTTTGGGTTGGGAAATTGGATTGTAATGGTGTTTTCATGCAGCACTTTCATAAAGCGAGGACTAAACATTTGAAAAATGGGTCAAATCCATGCAGCAGAGATATTCTAACGACAATATTCCCTAATATGCTTCAAGCCCCCTGAAACGCTGAATCCTCATGGTCGGTTTCTCTTCCATCCAGCTCCTATTGTCTTTGTCTTTTTTTCTGCAACGATTCTTCCTATTTTTGCCAAAATGCAATGCCACCGCCTTACATAAGCACATGTACAGACGGAGGAAACTCAAAGGCTTTTTAAAGCCTAATGATTGAACCATAAATTTAAATATCCCCCGCCCCCGCCAACTAAAAAAACGCTGGGATGATGAAAAGAGAATCTTTAATTCTGATGATTAGAAGACGCTTTGGAGTTTCTGCGTAGTTTTAGAAAGGCCTAGTTTCAATCAGACAAATCAATATTTCACTCAGACTCTTCATCCCTTCATTAGTTCGCTTTGGAAATGATGAAAAATGAACAAAAAATGCCCAAAAAAACTACACGCATACATGGTGTCAGATCATGAAAGACATTTCACAGGAGCACACCAGGATCCATCCAAAAGGGCTCAAGTCATGAAAAAGAAATGCATTCATATAGAGTGTAAACCAGAGTCAGCAGCCCCTCCCCCACCAGACAATCCTACTGTACACTAAATCAGACACACAGACACTAAAGGCTGCCAAATGTCAGCTGAGATCTGGGGCAGTGTCCTCGCAGGCACCTATTCACAGCCAGATGAGGTCCCATATTTGTCCTGGCCATGATCCGGGCGTATAGTTACCAGGGTGACCCTGGTCTGTCCCCATCACCATCAATAACAATACTGCAACGCTGCAGATGGGGGATTGTCCGGGGGGCATAGGGGGGAGGTTGTGTGGTATTACCCCAAAGAGTGTACACGATGGCTTCATTACAAAGGCTTGTTGGCTCTGGGTTTTTATTTACATAGACACATATGGCCCTCAACACATTTACTCTGCAGTGTGACGGTTGCTCATGTTCTACACAAATATATACATTTAAACATGGAGCTTTTAAATGGCATCTTTCAAATCAGGATGTCTATTTTTGGCACAGTAATATCATTCATTAACATAATGAATTCTTCCTCTATTCAGTCATTTAAGTGTATAAGCACTATAAAGCTTTTTTATTTCCCCCAATGGACCTTTACACATCCATCCATTTCTTATTGTATTCATACTTTCCTGCTGTGAGTCAATTGAAACTGCTCTCACATCTGTTGGTATGAATGAATCCAGAGCCAGCAGCTGGTTATCCTAGCTTAGCACAAAGACTGATAGCAAATAGAAAAGGTAGTCTGGCTCTGTCTCCCTACTAGCACCTCATGTGACTCTACTCACTGAAGTTGTTTTAAAGTTCAAACAACACAATATTTTATTCCGTCTTAAAGAGAATAAAGCTGACTACTGTACACTGTACACCCACAACGGCAGATCTGTCCCCTACCCCTCCCCATCCTCATGATTCAGGAAACAATCAGACAGCTGGTTTAACGTTACGGAGCAGAGAGGGAGAGAGGGAGAGAGAGAGAGAGAGAGAGAGAGAGAGAGAGAGAGAGAGAGAGAGAGAGTGGAGCCGTTAACTGTCTGTGTGTCCTTGTGGGTGACAGACCTGTCTGTATAAACACACCTGGAGGGTGGGGGTGGCAGTCGTGTGTGCTCTTCCTGCTCCAGTAAAACATGCTTTTACAGCAGGTGGGGCGGCTCAGTGAATTTGAAGACATGGAAGTGTAACGGATACATTTCAAACAGACAATGTTATCCTTTTATTGTCAGTCTCTGAACTATACCGCTCTTTATTAGTCTTGTAAACAGCCCAGCACATTCATGTCAAAGTTTGTCCATGTGACCTTTTGTTTTTACTCTTTAAATTAAAGAAGATACACAGGAATATTACATCCATGCAGTGGTACTGGTACTCTCAGTTTAGGGGGAATTTAAATGTATTGAGGCAATGTTAACAAGAGGGGGGTCTGGGGGTCCTCCCCGTAGAACATTTTAAGAAGCTAACACTTAATTCCTGAATCCTGGTGAATATTTATGTGACCATTTTTGCTGGAAATTAAATTATGAAAAAGGAAAACAAAACTATTTGTTTACATATTATTGATTATATTACAAGTAAAGCTAGGGTTGGTAGTCACGGAAAACTAGCATGAATTTGAATGTAGCATTTCCTCAGGACTCCATCTTCCAGTAGTCCAGTTCAGCATAGGTGTTATAGGTGAATGTTCAGTTAGGGATCCACAGATAAAAAGAGACAAGTGGATATCACACCTATGTGCCAGGGCAGACCAACCAACTACAGAATACAATCATCTTCATCACCTCATTCATTTAAATCCTCTGAAAACACATTGGAGAACCCTCATTCACAATGGTACCAAGATAGAGAAAACAACAGAGATCATACAAATAAAACAATCGGTATAAAATTAAAAAATAAGAGATGGATAGGGATAGAAGGGAGAAGAAAAAATAAATAAACAAAACAAAACATTACTAGAACATGCAATTGCTATATTTAAGTGATGTAAGGGCACACATTTGACAATGAAATACATAAAAATAATCACTAAAACAGTAAAAACAGTAAGGGGTCTAAGTATTGAAGCAAAATAATTAAAATCAGTAAGATCAGAAATTAAAACCTGGAATTGACGACATTTTAAAATAAAGTGAGAGTTATAATACCATGTAGCGTTCAGGGACTTCTTTAACCAGACAGTGTTGTTAAAATCTTTTTATGTGAATGCAAACATTTGATTCAGTTGTTTTTTGATTCAAGAGCCAAATTGAATCACTTACTTTAATTAACTTCCATTCACTTTCTATATGATATACTGCTTCCTTTATTTAGCATCATCCACTAGCTTCACTTGCAGCTGGTCTGTCAGCTGTAAATCGTTGAGGCTTTAATTAGAATTCGTCCAGCTTGTTAGTGAGTGTCCCTCAAGTGCGATGAGCGAGTGGTGGGCCTCTGACACAAGGTTAAGGGAGACAGAAGGCTAAAATAAGTCCTTATTTACACACCTATATACTGAGAGGTTTTTTAAACTAATAATTACAGTACATTGTGGCAACGGGAATGCTGTTTTCAGTCGGGTCTGTGTTTTTTATGTTGACATTTGAGATCCAGAATTCGGAAAATGACGACAACAATAAAGCAGATACTTAAGATCGCATCTTTATAGGACCTCTTCAGTCTCAATGGGTTTGACTCATGTTACATACAGAAACAATTTAAGCATTATCCAATCACACAAAGAATTCTGTGGTCTTATTGTGAACCATAGCTACTGCACGGTTTCATGCAACTAAATGACCAAATGCACAGTTGATAATTTTCTTCTCTGTTTCACAACACACACGCTAATTGTTACTTAAAAGTCATGCAATATGTATATTCACGTATGTATCATGAGAGGGAAATTGTAAAGAAGCCCTAACAGGACATAATTAAATGCATTTTACTTGCTCTGTTTTCTCGAGTTAAAGAGAAAAATAAGAGGAGAAAACTCAGCGGCAACCTCCGGCCGCAATAATTAAAGCCAATGCTGAAGTGTTATAAACTGCAGTTCATTGAGGATCTGCTTGAGGCTGGCTCCAGAAGTACCGGAAACCACATACACACCAATTCAAAAGAGACAATCTTTACAGCAGAAATAAACATGTTTACAGCCTGGTACAAAAACAAGTGTAGTCTGGATAGCTCGTTTCTCGATCGGCACACGCTGTTCGGGGGGGGGGGAATTATTTTCTAACACAAGCTTTCAGAAGATATTAAGATTATGAGTTTTGCCCAAATAAGGACATACCTGATTTGACTTACAGGTGGGAACACATAGCTGTTGGCTAGGAGGCTCAAACCTCGCCTCTTTACCTCACACTAAGTTTTGAGTTAAGCATTTCCAATATGGCTGCCAACGATTGGCTTCAAAACAGCGCTCAGGAACAGATGAGTGACGTCACGGATACTACGTCCATTATTTATACAGTCTATGGGTGTGTACCATGGGAGGGAAATTGTACGAAAGCCCTAAAAGGACATGATTAAATACATTTTATTTTCTCAGTTTTCTTGGGATAACGAGAAAAATAAGACGAGAAAACAGAAAATAAAATGTATTTAATTATGTTCTTTTAGGGCTTCCGTACGAAACATAAAAGGAGCACATTCATACATATGGTAACCAAGTAACTTCAGGTAATAGGAAAGCCCTGTTATCTGTTCCTGTCAATATTTTAAAATTTTGCTTCAGTAAAGAATAAAAAGACGAGACATTTATCTTACAGGCTGAAGATCAAAACCACAAAAAAGGAGCTTCATTCTCTTGATAAAGAGTTAAATGATGCCCTTATCACAGGAAAAATAAGTTGAGTTTTCAAGATAACGACAAAATGAACTTGTTATCTCAGAAAGGTAGAAAATAAAATGTATTTAATCATGTCCTTTTAGGGCTCCTCATCAAAAATATGTCATTACTTTGTTATCTGATGCTAGCGAAACATTCATGTCATTATGATTTTCTTTATTTGAATTTAAAAAAATAATTCCTATTTTTATAAATTCCTGCTGCATTGCTAAGCTGGAAAGGCATTCTTTTTGTTTCCAAACATTTTAAAATTAAAGCACTAAATCATGCTCCATAGGCCCGTAAGTGTACTTCAAAAGGAGACGTGTTGGAGTGAAAAAGGGTTATAAAGTGACAGAGTGAAAGGTGTGAAATAGGAAATGAGAGGAGACAGGCAGAACAGAGGAGGCCGGATGGTGACTGCTGTAAATCTCTCTCTGGCTCTGGCTGCCTTCTGGGGTAATAAGAGAATGGATTGGATCCATTTCAATCGGCCCGTTCATAGCCTTGTAGAGCCTGCAGCTAATATCACAGCAACCTCTCTGCTGCTATATGAAGATCCATACACTCTACGATCTGCTACAATGTACAGACCATCTAACCCAATGTGATTTACAGTGGATATATTTATCATATGTAGGTCAGTGGCTCCTGTCTGGTCCCTACAGACCCGGTTCTGCCAACTGTATCAGATGAGTGCCTGCTGCCATGGAGACGGGAAATGAGCTGGCTCTGATTTTGTTTTTTCGGGAGACCGGCAGTCAGACAGATATCAAGTGCGTGCACGTGCAGAGAAGCACCATGAGATACAAGCTAGACTAATGGGTTAGCCAAACACTATAATGGCTGCAGAGATAAAAAGACCCTTCCTCTTTCCTCCATCCTGCTGATACTGGACCGTTTTTCTTCCCCAAACGGGACAGCCTCATGGGCTCAAGAAAAACACAGAGAACACATTATCATTTTGTCTGGATACTCGCCCTGCCCTGAGTAACTCAAGGGAAAACTCACAGTGATGATGAGGAATGTGGATATCATTTACCTACAGCAGCGTTGGGTTGCTTCTCTGTTACTTTGTTGACAGTGGTGGAAAGATTTGCATGGTGAAAAGTGTTCTGATGCTTTATTGTGCCACTCTGAGGCAACTTGTGGTTCTGCATACATGCTAGCAAACCTTTATCAATGAGTAGATCATATGTTAAATACAGAGGGTTGTTAAAAGTCACGTAGAGCTGTTTTTGTGTTCACATGACAAATGTAATATTCACTTTTCTTTTACCTCCTTTTTGGTCTCCACCACCTCCTGAGTGAAACAATTGAGTTTGACAGTTTTTTTCTCACTCTATTAAGAGCTCTTTTCCTGAAAACAGCATTCTGTGACAGCAAAAAATACAGAGAATGACCTTAAATACAAAAGTGATGTACCAAAGCAGATTTTTGATGAATTATGTTGTCTTTGTCCTCGGAAAGACTACAAACTTTGTCCAAAAGAGTCACCAGAATCAACCAATTATCAAAGTTCCTCATGGTGTCCATAAAATAAGTTGTTTCATGTTGTTAACTTCCTGCATGAGCTGGAAAATAATCAAAGACAATGACCTCAGCTAAAGCCATTTCAGCGTCTCGAAAAGGCTTCCAGCCAAATTCCACCAGATCCGTGTCCGGTACGTCTCTGATCCATCACAGCACTGGATCTGATAGGTTTCTATTCTAGTCAATGTGTTAACTTCCACTGGGTCCACTCCGTTGCGTTCTGGCTCAGTCTCTGATCTGGCAGCCCTCCAGATCAGATACACAAGACTTCTATTTTTACCGGATGCCAGAGCACGACGCATCAATCTCAACAGAGCAGATGGAGCGGGACAGGAAGTCAGGCACCAAAACAAAATGAAAACATCCAGTTAATTTTCAGAATAAAACACTCTGTGTTATCACCAGATCGTATTTCACTTAACTACAACAACAAACCGTCATGATGAGCAGAGCCAGGCCTGGAGTCAACAGGTCAGAGGTTTTCAGAGGACCAGAAAGACAACATGGATGAGGAGAGGAGGAGGAGAATCCTTGATTTAGTGATTACAGCGGGAAAACCTGGGTCACATGACTCCAGCTGTCTGGCGGTCCTGCTCCGTTCTGTGTTTTGAAAACACAACCTGTGGGTGTTGACGGATGAGAGAGCACGGAGCCAGACCACAGCGGATTGGAGATGGACCGGACACGAATCTGGTGGAAGTCCCGGGTTATTTAGGCACAGCATGGTTATGTCAGCACACCAATATGCTTACAACATTAATTTAACATGCTGTTCATTAGCAGATAATGTTCAATGTTTACCATGTTCATTTATGTTAAGGCTGGATATTATGCTAGGAACACAAAATACAGTGGAATCAGATGGGAAGTTCATTGATTTAGCAGGTATTGGGTTATAATTCAAGGTACTGATTAAATTAAAGCTTGAAATGATGACATTTCAAAAGTGAAGAAAAGGCTTTGCACATCTACTCTGTAGGACAGGTGAGTAGGAGAGAAGTGAGAAGAAGCGCACAAAATTTGAGTTGCAAGAATCCCGCACACAGTCCTACTAAAAATGTTTTACAGCAACGTTTCGGTGCTATACCTTCATCAGGCAAACATTTTGCTAAGACGGGCAGAACAACTTAAAAAGGGTGAGGCTACCAGTCATCGCCTAATTAGTATCACTGCATCAGGTGAGGGCAAATCAATGAAATAGAAAAAAGGGGGTGAGCCTGTAACTAACGGAAAGAATAACAACTAAGAAAGACAAGCAATCAAGTAAAAACCTTAAATTAAACAATTTGAATAATCAAAAAAAAAAGTTTATCAATAAAACAAAAGTAGAAAGTAGAAACTGAATAACTTATCACCCAACATAGGGAAGTAAAAGATCCTAAAATTATGAAATTTAACATAAAAAATATGTGTTGACAAAGTGATGGACATCCACTGAGCTTAAGAGTCCCATGTTTGTTGTTTGCGTGCACTCACAGAGGGATGCCAGTGAGCTGATACGCCTGCCTGTCCCTCATATGTTATTCTACCGATGTATGTAGATGTCTCAGATTAAGCAAAAAGCCACAGCTCATTTAGTAAAGTGTAAATATGTGTTTATGCTAAGGTTTCAGTCTTAGCTGATAAGCAATCATGACTCACTGCTCTTTGGTTCTCTCAGCTGATTACTAATCTGTTTGTGCATCGCTGTATGATGGCAGCGCCTGTAACTGCAGATATTATTGGTCTATAGCATCTCACGAACAGAAAACCACCATAAGGGCTATCCCAGGACTCCTCCCAGGGCCCTCATGTCACTTATACTTAATTACTTTCCACATGTTCTCCACATTACGGTATGATGTAAGGCAGGCCTCTGTGGTATTATGTCAGAAGATCCTAAGAAATCGATCTGAGGTGTAATTATGGTTAGGCTGTTGATGGGTGGGAACAAAGCCCCACGTTGACAGTGACCCCCAGGGCAGCCATTGTTACAGCAGCCTTCACCTGGACTTCTGTGATGGTGTCTGTCTGGTGGTCTTAGAAGTTGTCCCAAAGGGAAATACCAATTTGACACTGTGAATGCAGCTGTGGTTTCAACAGACTAAATCACCATCGGTCATGACAGCGATACAAGCAGAGTGAGTATCACTGCGCCAAAATCCTCTGGCTCTTTATGACAAAGACAGAGAGACAGAAGGACCTACTGTGTTTCAAGGAAAATTAACTGAAGTCTGTATGACATGATTGGTCCATTTTCATACTCAAGTTGACAAATTCTGATGCTTTGTCATGGCCTCTCAAACAGAGACATAAGGTTTGCAGCTGAGCCTGAGAAGGACCTGATTTTAGATTGGAGATGTTTGATAAGTCCAAGGCAACATAAGATGCTCAAAGAAACCGGTCAGACTTAGCAGAAAGAAAGCAAAATTTGACATTGGGTGTCCAGTTCTGGGCAAAAGATGGGCGAACCTACTTCCTTTACATGGGATGTTCCTAAGTGCCAATTTTCAAGTCTACCAATTGGATCTTTAAATTCTAACCAGCCAAATAGTCTACATGTAAACAAAGAAGCTCAAAGAACAGTCAAAACTCTGCACAATTTATTTAACATGGTTGAAATACTGTCCAAACTGACATTATATGTAACCTATTTGAAAGCTATTTTAAAGTTATCATGTTTTTATTTTTATTTTTTGTTATGTCTTTATTTCGAAAATGTGAAATAAAATAGAAAAAAACACACAAGTAAAAATAAATTTTAAAAGGAGAACAAAATCCATCAATTTCATCAGCAAGCTCTGAAACATTTCAATTTACATGCTTGAAAAGGAGTAGGAAGAAGTTAAAATGTATCTAATCCTACTCCTATTTTCTGGCATTACATGAATTCATTCTCACAAAACAAATCTTCATAACTTATCTTAGTAATTTCACAAACAATCAAAGCAAACCCCTCATAATTATCATTGTTTTTCTTTCTCCCTGTACCTCATGAAAGTCATTCTTTATGCTTATTCTTGAACTGGATTATGTTTTGGTGTTGCTGCAGCTCCTTGAGTCTGTCCCACAGTTTTACTCTACACATTGAAATACAAAAACTTTTCCTTGTTGTCCAAACACTCATAATCTTTAAATTTAACTCTTAAGGTATAACCAAGCGGCAACCTCCGGTCTAAAAATATGAAGCCCATAAAGAAGTGTTATAAACTGCAATTCATCGAGTGTCCACTTGAGGCTGGCTGCAGAAACACCAGAAACCACATACACACCCATTCAGAGAAGACGATCTTTACAGCAGAAATAAACATGTTTGCAGCCTGGTTCAAAAAACGGCTTGGCTCTACGTAGCTGATTTCTCTATCGGCACACACTGTACAAGGGGGTGATGCTTTTTCTGACACGATAGTTCAGAAGATAATAAGATTACAAGTTTTGCCCAAATAAGGACATAACTGACTTGACTGACAGGCAGGAACACATAGCTGTTGGCTAGGAGGCTAAACCCCCGCCTCTTTACCTCACACTAAGTTTGGTTGAGTTCAGCATTACCAATATGGCTCCCGCTGACGATTGACTTCAAAATGGCGCTCAGGAACAGATGGGTGACGTCACCCATACTCCGTCCATTAATTATACAGTCTATGGTTATAACCTCCCTCTCCTTCAAAGATCATTCTTTGGATGTGTCCTGGCAGCAGATTGTTCCTTGCCTTATACATTATTTGTGCAGTTTTAAAATGTACAAGGTCAAATCATTTCCGGGTTTTGGAGTTAAGGAACAATGAATATGTGTGTTCACGGAAATCAACATTACATACGTTCTTCTATAATGACATTGTTTGCTTTTTTTAATGCCACTGAAATGTGTGACCTTTCATTACATGTGTAACAAACATGACACACTCTTACACAAAATTGTAAATACTGATATACAGATATTAAAATAATAATTGGTCATCAGAAAGACTTCCAATAAAAGACCTACAAAACAATAACAGTGAGGCCTTGAATATCATTTTAAGGCTGTTTAACGATGATGTGCTGTTGTCCGTCGATGCACATGATGTGGTGCTTATTCTTATTCAACAGCAAAACATTTTTGTTCAGTGATTCAGTAAAAAACACAACAGACGTAACCTTGTGTGTCTATATTACATTGGGCTATTACAAGATGTTGGTATTGAGTGACCTGTGGTTTGAATGTGTGATCAATTACCCAAGACTTATCACCAAACATGATTTTCCATTCCACATAAAGCCAAACATCTCCCATGCTGCTGCCATACATCATGTGAAGTCTTGTTAAGGGTTTCCTCTCTAAAGGACCAATCCTTTGTGACACCGTTGACCTTTAGCATGGTCGTTAAATTAACACGAGGCCTTGACCCTCTCAGACAGCATTGTCACTTTTAGCTCTTGCCTGCCTGGAGGCCAGGGAAATAAATTGTTCTGCTTGACTCCCTGTAGCAGAAGGAGGATGAACAGAAGGAGGATAAGATAATAGGAATGTAGCTGGACATTTAAGTCTGATGGAAAAGTTCAAAAGAGAAGTCAATGTAATGGATCAACCTCCAGAGAATTAATACACTTTTGTTTTAAGTTCATTTTCAATTAACAGTGCCGTTACATGCTCAGGTTAAAACAACAAACACAGTATGTCATAGCTCAGAGGAAGGTTTTTCTAATTGTAATGAGGTACACATGCATCCTCACTTCCCCTTTGCTTACCGTGACATGCTATGCCCTTTGGTCAAAAGTTGAGCTGCTTTCCTAAGAGTGATAAGCAATGAAGGCGCTGTCAGGAGTCGTAAACAATGCTGTGGTTGTCTTTACGACATGTTGCTGCCTGAGGGAGGAGAGGAGAGCTAGGTAATTGCACAAGTTGTGTGTATGTAATTTAGAGGGGTGAGGGGACAGGGAGGTGGAGGCAGCTCCTGAGGTCTCAAGGGTTTATGGATGCTTGCTCTAATCAACCTCCTGCAACAGCTTCACTCCCATGAGCTGTCACTTCTCCTCCACGCTCCTCTGGTTGTTGACCTCCTGCAGGTTGCTCAAGATTAAATCAGAACCTGCAAGTGGAGCGTGTTTTTCTTCTGCTGAAAGAGTACAAGAAATCATGAACTCTGAATACTGGCTGCTCTGTTCTTACAATGGAAAGCTAGCTGGCTTCACAAATAATCATCAGTAAAAATCAATAGGTTATAATACTTATGATGTATTTTTATCATAAAACTAATCTGCTACCTTCTGCTTTCCTGCTACTCTAAAGAAAGGAATTTATCATTTTTTTTATACAAATAAAGTCCATATGTATGCATGAACAACAGCAACAAAGTTGGAGCTAAGAGGGGATTAGCTTAGTTTAGCATTCAGTCTGCTATAACTGCACCTGTAGTTTAGCTAACATGTGGTAGTGCAAACTCAAAGTACTTTGATTATATTTTATTTCCATTTTTTAAAAAAAGTGCAGAGTACATCTGACTTGTCAACTTGAACTGTCTCGAAGTGAAAGTGGAAGTGGACTGTGCCATTCAAAAGTGCAGTGTTGTCGTTTTTTTCCATCATGGCGGCAACAGGAAGATGCTCCAGTAGCTAAACTACTGTGTGCCAAGAGGAGCAAAATAGCATGCATTTAAAAAAATACACAACACCTTACATTCAGATCTTAGTCACATCCCAATTGATGCATTAGTGGTGGACAAAAGTACACATCTTCATTACTTAAAGCTGCTGTGAGGAACTTTTAATTTGTATTGATTTTGGCGCCCCCTTTGGACAAAGTGATACCTCTTATCTCTTGTCCTGTACATGCAAAAGTAGTGTTTTGTACAAAAGCATTATGCTGTTGTCTTCCAACAGTCAAATTTATCACACAACTTGATTATTTTCCATGAAAACAGTCAAATAAAGGCTGTTTCTAAAGTGAGCTGTCAATCATCCCGTCTGACACCTACCCCCTCACAGCGGTTTCAACCATTAAAATCGTCAACAGAGCAGGCATCAGTGTTGTTGCTGATGGACTTGTTTACTCTTAAAGGTCATAAATAGGCATCAGTATCAGTTTCAGTCTGTTTCTCAGCCAGTTCAAAACTCCTCACAGGGCCTTTAAGTCAAAGTATAGATCCTCCAGGTCAAATATTACTCCAATACATTTGAAAGTTGTTCAGTCAGATTATGACTGAAGTTTAAGTCCTGGAGTACTTGCTTTTAAAAATACTGAAGTATTCAAAATACTTTCTAAAGAATCTCAAAACATATTTTCACAATACATAATTGCAGTCAAGACTACATAGGAGTACATTCTGTTACATCATGTTTATTTAGAAACCATTACTATAAATCTCTAAAAACTATACCATGGAATAAAAACAGACAAAGTTACTCCAAGCACAGACACCTCAGTTTGAAATGTTCATCTGTAATGAAACAAAGGTTCCGTAGCTCAACACGCTCTCTCAGGTTGGACAGTGAATGTTTGTTTGTTTGTGCAGAGTGGGAAACAGGGAGAACATTTCAAATCATACGTATCATTCTTAATTTCAAAAACCTCTAACACGGGCTGAAGATGTGGACATGGGTGCTCAGATGGAGAATTATAGCCATCATTACCACCTCTAAATGAACTGCCTGATCTGAGTGAAATCTGCTCTGTGTTTGCTTCACATTCAACTGTGGAGACGCACGATATACAGGTACGACTAAACCACTGAGACAAACAGAACTACACAAACACAGTTTAATGTCTTAGGGATCAGATTTCAGAAAAGAGAAGGAAATTCATGAGCTGACTTCAAAGCTAAAGTAGAGAGTAACTAGAGCACTGATAAAAATGTAGTGGAGTCAAAAGTATATTTGTCTTTCAAATGAAGTAAAAGTAAGAAGTTCCCCCAAAAAATAATACTCAAGTAAAGTACAGATACTCAAAAAGTGTACTTAAGTACAGTACTCAAGTACATTTACTTTGTTACTGTCCACCACTGACGCTGCCAGTCCTATTTTTTTACAAATGAGTTAGAGTGGGTGATAAAGAAGGAAACCAATAAGGTTAAAGACCTTAGGTTGACACACTTTTCTGATTTCATACAAACAAATGGGAGCACATATGGAGAGAACAGCTTATGAAAACCATCAAAAAGGGCTTTCTGAAATGATGTCAACAGAAGGCATTCATGCACAACAAAAATGAACAAATACAAAGTAACAGAACATATTTTACATTCAAGAGTTCAGGTGATAAATAACACATTCAAAAGATGCTGACAGGTTATCTCTCTATCTCACCTGGTGATTATATTTAATTGTGTTTAACCACATACCGTCCAACGCTTTTACTTTTCTTTCCTTCTGCTTTGTTTAATCAGTTCCTGGAATTGTCTTAACTCTGTGAACTGCCTTTGACGTGTGTTTTGACGTGTCTCAAGGCCTCAGACTCCTTCTCCTTGTCCTACATTAACCTCTGCTGACATGTCTGTGTTCACGGTCTGCTTCTAACCTTATGTAAGTACAAACTGATTGTTACATTTGTATTAGCCTCAAATCTCATGGGAAGATAAAGCACGTATACTTTCAAGTGTTTTATTTGTCTAATTCCCTTCTTGCTTTATGAATACACAGATTTTCTTGCTCATAATGCATCAATCTCAACGTTTAAACATCTCTCACATTTTGCCTTCTTTGTCTCTTCCTCTCTGTTGCCCTGTAAGTGGGTGCTGTTGCCTCATCGTACAGGCCCTAAAGGTAAAAACATCCAAAGGGGAGAGCAGTACAAGATTAAACCTCTTCAATGTGTTGCACTGTGTTTTCTGGTTTTTGTTAATCTCGTTCTTTGTTTGCGTCTGAGGAGAGGAGGGGGCTGTGCGCACGAGGTGTCGTGACAACACGGTTTTCTCACTTTTCTGCAGATTAATTAGCCTTGGAGATCAAACAACCAGCAGCATATCACGAAAACCTCATCAACCCTTTCCCCCCTAGAAACAATTAAGATGCTCCCATTCTGTCTTATTACGGTGTGCCATCTGACCGACCCACTATCAGACACCTAAACAGGGGTACAAAGGTATGTCCTGTGGGAAAACTCTCTCCATCTGCTCATCACACTTAAAAAGGCACATGTTTACTGGAATATTTTTTGTCTGAGGTGAAGGAACACACACTTCAATCAGCACGTGTTTCATGTTGGTTTTGCACAATGAGACAAACAAGAGCGGGAGCTGAAAGTGTGATAAGAATCTAATTAAGAAGCTCTGTGGTTTCACACTGAGGTGTCATATCTTGATGAGCTGGGTGGGATGATATTAATGAGAGGGGACAAGATAATATCTTAATGTCTCTAAAGAGCATAACACCTTTTTTTACTAATAGAATAACCTAGAAATTGAAATGCATTAGTGGTAAGAGACCCTGTTTATCCCAACAGTAATCTATAAAACAAGTGAATCATTTTTAACATGTGGATTAGCAGCCTTCTCATGTATAACAATCTTGAGACATTGGAGAATATGAGACATTTTAACGGCACATGGCCTAATCAAAGGTTCTTAATAGTGTTTGTAACATATTTTGTAAATATTAAAAAGCCGTAAGTTATAATCAGAGGTGGACAAAGTACATGTCTTCATGGCTTAAGTCAGAGTATAGATCCTCCTGGTCAAACATTACTCCAATACAAGTGAAAGTTGTTCAGTCAGATTCTGACTTGAGTTAAAGTCCTGGAGTACTTGCTTTTAAAAATACTGAAGTATTCAAAGTACTTTTTAAAATATCTCTAATCGTATTTTCACAAAGCATGAGGTCAATCAAGGATACATGGGTGAACATTCTGCTCCGTTCTGTTTATCTAGAAAACATGATTTCATATCTAAAAAGTCTACCATGAAATATAAACTAAGTTACTACAAGCACAGACAAGTTTACAATGTTCCTCTGGAATCAAAGCAGTGTGTTAGCTCCAGACCTCCACATGCTTTCTCAGGTTAGATGCTGATGTTTTGGAGGCTGTGATGAAGTTTGTGTGGTAAACAGATCAGAGATTTACAACAATACAAACAATCATTCTTTATTTCAAAACCTCAAACGTTGGTTTAAAATATGGCCGTGGTGCTCAGGTAGACAATCATCATCCTTCTCAGTCATAGCCATCATCACCACGACTAAATGAACGACTGATCTGAAGAACGTTTGATCTACGCTCAACACAGGTACGGCTACACCACTGAGACAAACCAAACACAAGGACACCAACAGTTTACGTCTTTGGGATCTGATTTCAGAAAAGAAGATTCATCAGCTGACTTCAAAGATAAAGTAGTGAGTAACTAGAGCACTGATAGAAATGTAGAGGAGTCAAAAGTAGGATGTTTGTCTTTCAGATGGAGTAAAAGTAATAAGTTCCCCAAAAAAATAATACTCAAGTAAAGTACAGATACTCAAAACATGTACTTGAGTAACTGCTTACAGATTACAGCTTATTGTTGTCTCTTGATCATCCCTTGTGTGAACTAACTCACAGGACAGGATGTACAGATTCGTTTTTTTAAATTATGTAAGAAAAATTCATGCACGTTTTCCTCCTACAATCATGGATCAGCCCATGAGACTTTTGTTCCAAACCTGTTCAACACTGACAGTCAGTCAGTTTAGTTCTGTGTAACCCAGGGGTGTCAAACATGCGGCCCGCATGCCAAAACCGGCCCGCCAGAGGTTCAAATCCAGCCCGTGGAACAACTTTGCAAAGTAATAAAATTACAGAGAAGACATTAACTGAAATTTTTTAGTAAAAGTAACTACTATTTCAAATTTGTCCTCTGGGGGTAGCATACAATCATAGTGCTGACGGAGCACACTTGAGAAAATAGATTACTTGCTGTTTGCATAATCGGGTTGAGATTCATAAAGACTTTTTAGAGCACCATAAGATGATCCAATTAGCACTACAGTTTACATATACTGTATGTAAATTTGTCACACTAGGAACGGTGGATCCACAATCTTTGAAAGGAGCCACATATTGTACGTGTGCTTACCATACATGTGCATGCGTTACAGGTGAGCTCCGTCACTACTAACACTAGCACTACACCCCTGCATACAACACTGTCCAGCAAGCAAACTGTTCATGCTGGAGCTGAGGGGTCCAAAATAATCAACTTTACCTTCCTCATTATTATAATCTCTCTGTTCTTTTGCAGTAAACATTTCACCCTGTGTCAGGTGACTGAGAAACCTGTGTGTTCGCAGCAGGTTTCAGGGCTTAAAGAATATCATATTCGGCCCACTATGAGACACATCATGTTGAAAAATACAACTGCTGTTTTTGTAGAAAGATAGTTCATGTAATGTGAACATTTAAAGAATGTACTTGTACTTTTTTGCACTAAAATAAAGGGAAACATTTGGAGTTGTCCTTCTCTATCAGTTATTATGTTATGATTTAACGGGTCAGGCCTACTTCAGATCAACTTGGGCTGTATGTGGCCCCTGAACTGAAAAGAGTTTGACACCCCTGGTGTAACCTGTGGAAACGTTTCCACCTAGTGGTCGAAACGATATCAACAGTGCAGCAGATATTTTATTATTTTGAGATTTCAAATATTAAAAACAGATCTAAATTTTTTTTTTAAGTTTATTCATTGAAGCATAATAAAACAAAATGCAAGGATAAGATAACTTTGATTAATTCAAATTGGTACTTATGTCTTTGTCCCCGGGCTGAAACTAGATAGGAACCATAGTGTGTTGCTTGTTTCCTCAGGTGGAGGCGGACCGAGTTGTTGAGGGCGCAAATCAAAATGGCGAGCCAAGAAGAGTCTGTGGAGTCTGTGAGGGAATTCGTCGCTGTTACTGATGTGGACGAGGAGAGGGCCCGGTTTTTCCTGGAGTCCGCCGGTTGGAATTTGCAGGTAGGTGTCCTCGGTGGTTCTCCTTTAGTACCGGCTCTGTTACCGGTTAAAAACCCCGTGATACCGGTGACAGGGCAGGGGACAGGCGCAGAGCTCGCCGGCTAACGTTAGCCTGTGTTGCCGGTAATTTGTGCAAGTCACTCTTTGACAATGGCCCTAACGCTTTCTGTCACCGACTACAGCTCCTTTCATACTCATTAAACTGACTCAGCTCCCGGTAACGGAACATTCACTCCCGGTGTTGGATTTTAAAGCTAATAAAACCGGAACTTTGGGCTAACGCGAATGTTAGTGTACGTTATGTTCAATGAGCTGAGCTAGCTAGTGTTAGCTAAGCTATCGATGGTTCTGTGAAGTTAATCCAGAAAAAGAGAGCTGGAGCTGGGTGTGCTGTTGCTGGGTCAGGTGTCGCTTTAATGAACATTAAATATCTTGAAGTGATTTGTTGTCCTTTTTAGAGTTCAGCACAAAATAAAAGTGAAACTGGAGGAGTGTTGTGGTCGGGTAGTCATTCACAAAGGGCCTTTAGGAGGGCAGTGGAATAAACACTGAACGTGATATATATATATAAAGGTCTACTATGGCCTTAATATTTAAATGTATTGATCTTTCAGACTCATACAAGGTTGGGGACTCTTTTGTATGCAGATCAGTTATCTAGAATCAGATCAAGATAGGGTTGCCAACTTTCTCACTTCTAAACAAGGGACATGTGCACGGTATCATTATGTAACCTCATATGAATACACCTGAAAGAAACCACAGTTTGTCTCTTTACATCTAAAAAACAGGCAAAAGAAAAATGTAATGCAAATAGGAGTCTGACTCACCAAATGTACTTTTTCCATGGATACTTTTTGCTGCTCTTGACTGACTCAAGCAGTCTTTTGTCCTTTTGCACAGAGAGAAGTCCTTACATGACAAGTCACTGTTAACAGATATTTGAAGCTCAATTTTGATCAGCTCTGCATCTGTTTCTTGAGTCTGACCATTTAATGGCCTTCAGAGAGATAATCCTCTCCACTTTTTTTTTGTAGGACTTGGGTATATTTGCTGTATACAGCTGATGTGCGTTAGGGGGCCTGTGATTGGATGACAGGCGGTGTGATCGGCACATAATCTGCCACTGCTGCTTTATCTGATCTAGGATCTGTAGAGCGCAGTCTGCTGTATTTACAAGAGTTGAACAAACCAATTTAGCCCAATATACGTGATGTCCCGGCTAATATGGGACAGTTATCAACCCTAGATCAAGCACTGCTTCAAAGTCAACAGCAACTAATTAGATTTGATTTGATGTCTTTATTTTGAACATATAAAATACACAATCAACAGACAAGTAAAAAGAAAAGATAACAAAAAAGATCAGTTCCATCAGCAAGCACTGAAACTTTTCCATTTACATGCTCGAAAAGGATCTAATCCTACCCTTTATTCACTATTTTCTGGAACTATATGAATACATTCTCTTAAAACACATCTTAATAACTTATCTTAGTATTTACACAAACAATCAAAGCAAACCCTGCATGATTGTCATCGCTTTTCTTCCTCCCTGTACCTAAAGAACTTCATTTCATTATGCTTTTTTTAGTCTGTTCCTCAGTTTTACTCCACAGATTGAAATACAAAACCCCCCTCTCCTTCAAAAACACATTGTTTGGATGTGTCCAGGCAGCAGGTTTTGAAGGTTTTGAAGTTGAGGCACAATGAATTTGTTCTAACAGCGGCTACAGAGAGCTTTTATATGTGTTTCCCCAAACCTCAGCACAGTAGCTTGGATCCGGTGAAATAAGTGAGCAGTAGAGGATGAAGAGTGAGTTATGATCCAGAATGTTCTTTGCTTTGGTCAACACTGAAATGCTTCTAGACAGCTTGGATTGGACGTGTTTTATGTGAGGTTTGTTAGTGTCCTGTCCTGACTCTTGTTAGTTATTCAGATTTTGTTCTTATGGAAATATATTGATTAAAGAAGTGAAAAGCAAATCAAGAAAAATATAAAATGTGTGGGATGTGGTAGAAACCTGTAAGTTGCTACTCTGAAAACTACACTTAAAATAAATTAAATATCAGTTCAGTTATGAAGGGCAGAAATGTAGATATGTGTCAGAAGTTTGTTGTGACATTGCGCCACATTGACTCTGTTTCTCCCTCCCTCAGCTTGCTCTGGCCAGCTTCTTTGAGGATGGAGCTGATGACGACATAGTGACGCTTCCCCAGCCTGAGGGGGGCTCCTCAGTGTCGAGGTCTGCCGGGCCGAGGTAATGTTTGTTTGGTCTTAAGGTTTTAAAAGCCTCAGATGTTTGTTTGTTTTTACATTTACAGCAATGATAACTTGTGGTATTAAAAGTTTGAGAGGGTACTTCGCTGAGAACCAAAGTCTCTGTTTTAAGTGGGGATGTCCCGATCAACTTTTTTGACCCCGATCAGATTTTTACAATATTGAATATTTGCCGATTCCGAGTCCCGATCCGATCCTTGTGTTTGCAGAGATAATAGCTGCACAAGAGATAAGAGAGTTGAGCTGCACGCTGTTTTTGTCCTTTAACACAAATAAGGAATTAAAAAAAAACTAAAATATGTCATTTTATTATTTTCTCATGATGTAAACACAGTTAAGTGAACTCTGAACGCTCAGTGACACTCGCGTGTTAGCCTTCAGCTGCAAATTGTGAGCAGTGACAGCGGACGCAAATGATCGGCTCAAATGTGATCAATTAAAAAACGTCCAGATCGGTGCCGATCCGATAGTTGAGTTTGGGATCAGGACATCCCTAGTTTTCAGTGTATTGGCTTTGTAAGGTAATATATCTCATGACAACAAGAACACTTTTAAAAAGCTCTGGTGATGGGAAATGGAGCAGCTAGGGACCTGATAAAGATGTTCTAGTGGGAAGTTAGTTTTCATGTGCTGCATTTTGTCTGTTATAACTGGATCTTCATGACCCCTCTGAAGAGCCGGAGATCAAATGTTCCTGCAGTCCGCCTCCTCTTCCATCCTTGAGTGCATTTATTGTAGAGCTGGCAGTTTTCAGCTTCACTGAACATGTAACCTATGCAGATGACTTGCAGAGCAAACGTGTTAAATAATGTATATTTTAAGCATCTGAACCTGCAGCACATATAACCCAGCAATGCCCTGGACAGGCTCCAATATGTACAGAACTCAGCTGCCAGGGTTCTCACGCACACTAAGCCCTGGCAGCACATCAACCCCACTCTCATGCACCTCCACTGGCTCCCTGTAAAGTACCGCATCTCCTATAAACTCCTCCTCCTCACTTACAATCCCTGCATGCCCTTGCCCCCCAATACCTGGCTGACCTCCTCCACTGACACACTCCATCCCGGAACCTACGGTCTTCAGACCTGGGTCTCCTCTCCATCCCCCGGATTAAGCTGTGGACTTTTGGAGACAGAACCTTCAGTGTGGCAGCCCCTACTCGGTGGGACTCTCTCCTCCGACATCTGCAGCGCCCCAACCCCGGACAGTTTTAAAAAGGCAGTCAAAACGCACCTTTTCCTCAAGGCCTTTCTCCATTAGATAGTGTTGTCTCCACCTACCCCCCAGACCCCCTACCTGACCCTGTGAAGCAACCTTGGGGTTCTTGAAAGGCGCTATATAAATCCTGGTTGTTATTATTATTAGTATTATTATTATTATTATTAATATGATGTATAGTGCAGGGTTGTGTGAGTCACAGGCAAAGCTTTCTGTTATGGAGTGTTGTGCCAGGTTTTGCATCCATTACAGCTCAGTGAAAGTTCATGTTTGTTATTCTTTGTTTACGTATTAGCATCTTGCTGTAGGGTATGCATGCTGCTCCCAGTGAAATACTTCTAATAATAGAAACTTTAAGTAGTATTTGCCAGTTCGACTAATGTTCCCTGAGTCTACCAGTGAAAGTAAAGACCTACATGATGACTGTACGGTTGGACAGCTTGTGTTGTTGTCTAACCCTCTAATTGCTGCTACAGTAATTGCTGATACCAAAGCCGTTGTCTTTATCTGGAGTAGTAGTAGTAACTGTACTGTATTATCTGTGTATTCCTAGATCATGCACCAAGCAGCACTGCACTTTAATTTACTGGCTCACTTATCAGCCGCTCATTAATCTGAGCAATGTCCAAAAGTCCAGTTTAGTAAACAATCTATAACAATAATTCTGTGAGGTGTGTTTGTAAACTTGGCTCATGTTCATTGTCATTATGATTTCGTGTTATATAACTCAATGCATTATTTTATTTATGAACAGCACCCAGCCCAGAGTGACCTCCTTCAGAGATCTGATGCACGAGGCAGAGGAGGAGAGCGATGAAGAGGATGGCCAAAGGTAGGTTTGATTTCCAGTGTTGTATTCACTGATTGGGTTTAAAGTGCCTGCATTTATCTGCTGATCTGCTGTGATTTAATTGATCAGTCAAAAAAAAGTTCACAGATCAAGACAAAGAGAATTTTTAAAAAATAGTCCCGTTAAAAAAGTACTTCAGAACACGAAAGGTCTTAAAGAGGACTCGTAGATAAGTGAATGAACATGGTCCCTCCCCAGTTGTTTGTCTCATAATGTGTGACCGTTATTGATCCTCATTAATGTTAATGACAGCTGAAATAATCAGTTGACTGGCTGCTTGTCTGAGCTCAGGGTGCTTGGGTGGTAGGGTCACACCTATGAGGTGTTTCCACAATGCACCAAACTATTTTTGGTTTCTCCTCTTTCACTGTGAGCTGTCAGGCTGTTCTGCAGCATCGACACATTCTGCTCTCTGGCTGTGCAGTGGGCGGTTAGTTGAGGGACTGTGTGAGACTGCAAACGTCCTTTTCAGTATGTTTTTATTTCATTCATTGATCTAATGAAAGAATATGGATTGTGTTAGTGTCAGTCAATGTCAAGGCCTTCTTTGTTTAACTTCCTGGTTCAGTTGTGAATGGATGATTTGGTATCCTAGTATTGAGTCATCAATGTTAGATGAATGGAGAAACTAAAGCAAAGAAAAATGTTGAGAGAATACGTTGAGCTGGATCATGATCTAAAGGTAGTTTTCGACACAGTGTTAATTGCTTTTCGAGATGTTCTCAGCCAAATTCCACCAGATCCGTGTCCGGTCCGTCTCTGATCCGTCACAGCACTGGATCTGATAGGTTTCTATTCTAGTCAATTGTTAACTTCCACTGGATCCCCTCCGTTGCGTTCCGGCTGCGTCACTGATCTGGCAGGTCGGAGTCCTCCAGATCAGATACACAAGACTTCTATTTTTGCCGGATGCAGGAGCACGACGCATCAATCTCAACAGAGCAGATGGAGCGGGACAGGAAGTCAAGCACCAAAACAAAATGAAAACATCCGGTTAATTTTCAGAATAAAACACTCGGTGTTATCACCAGATCGTATTTCACTTAACTACAACAACAAACCGTCATGATGAGCGGAGCCAGGCCTGGAGGAGAGGTTAGGAGAATCCTTGATTCAGTGATTACAGCGGGAAAACCTCGGTACCAGGACTACAGTTGTCCGGCAGTCCTGCTCCGTGCTGCGTCCTGAAAACACAACCTGTGGGTGTTTACGGACTGCAGTGGATCTGAGACAGATCGGACACGGATTTGGTGGAAGTCCCGCGTCATACTGTGCTAAACACACAACTTTAATCATTTTACACCTGGACACCTGGCAGAGCTGCTGCAACGTGTCCTTCATCTGACAATGATGTTAACAGGAAATGATTCAAATCTTTGCATTGGCTAACATTAAAAACTATCAAGATGAATTTAAATCGGTGTTATGTTCTCATTTAGAGGACGACTTCTGATTTTGAGTAGAGGTTGAACAAACTAAAAGGTTCATTGTTGTTGAAACTATTGTTAAATGTCAGAACCTGACGAGCGCTTTCCAAAATATCTGACATTTAGCAAACCTGAGGAAGGTTCCCGACAGTTACAGTGAAATAATTTGACATAAATAGACAAAGAAATGATATTTCTGGTGTGCTACATACCAGAACTGTTGTAGTTATCAGAAGGCATTGAGATGTGGAAGAACACATCATCTGTGGTGACACAGCTTAGATAACTGATATATATAAGGCGTAACACCTCAAGCAGATGTACACATTAAGTTTACTCAAACATGAGCAGTAGAAAGGTTAACTGACTTGACTAAAGACCCGTCTACTCTGCAGTGGTGTGCACGCTCTGATGAATGACAAGTTTGAGTAACATGGTCAAATGCTCGGTCGTCAATCAGAAATGTTGGACTGTGAGACGTGAACACCGGCGACTAATCAAAGGCTTCAGTGAGCAAAGGTAGCCAAACTCTGACAGAAAATTAGGACCTAAAATCCAAAACGTCTCCACTGTTACAACCCCTGTTTACAAATCAGCCAATCAGAATGCTTCGTGGTGGGATGCAGATGGAACCAGCGAGCAAGCAGCTGGTCTCTCTTTTCATTTACCTTTTCAAAGACAGCGGCCCAGTCTACCTGGCCCCCCTTTATGCATTTCATTTAATGTATCTATTTGTCTTGGAATAAGGTTGTCAAAATTTTCACTACATCATGCTTTAAAAAGTTACTATGTCTGTCATTTTATAGTGCAATAAAATAAAAAAACCTTTGGAAATAAATCGGACCTCCAGTCGTCCTCTCACCAGGAGCTGCTGAGAGCAAATAAAAGAGAGTGAGCTAACAGCCTCGAACAAAATAAGGATGAGATCGCTGGCAAGTTAAACCAGGGGTTCCCAAGCTTTTTAGGCCACGACCCCCAAAATATAGGTCCCAAAGACTCATGACCCCCACTATCCCTTCATGTAATTAAAGGCGTTCTTCCACCAGATGAACGTTACCCCAGAACTAGGTACGTCTCGACCATAGACTGTATTTAAAATGGACAGCATTGCTCCGCCTCTTCCCGTTGTACGATTATGAAGCCAAAAAACCCTGTTCCAATGTGCAGCCATTGTGCAGCCAGAGTCTGCGCTGTAGAGAATTTCTGTGGTTGCCACGGTAATTTCTGTGTTGCCACGGTAACGAACTCCGCCCTACAGCGTAGCGTCACGAGATCCTATGGAGATTTTCTCTACGGCAGCTGTCAATCAAAGCAAACCCGGAAGTAAAACCCTGTTTTTTAACCTCTAATAACTAATGACAAAGAAACTCTTCAGAAAAAAGAGGCCTTGAACAAAACAGTCAAATAATAACTACATATCACCACAGCATGCGGATGTGAGAAACATTCGTACACCGTGTATTTGTTTTTTAAAGTTTGACCGCAGCCCCATTCAAATGAATGGGGGAGACAGAGTTTTTTACCTATACTGCAGCCAGCCACTAGGGGGAGCAGTTTTTGTGGGAGCTTTACCTCCAGCCAAGCGAGCTGCACCCCTGGTTTCGACCAGTGGACCCAGGGTCTTAATTTAGTTCAGGGGTAGATAATCTCCCACCTAAAAAGCCCCTGCTAGGGGGGTAGTAGTTTTCAAAGGTCCCGGGACTTTCGGGGGGCAGGGCCTGCAATGCTGAATGTGTCTGATTGGTAGATTAACCGCAGTGTTTTTATTCCTCCTGCCATCCACAATATCATCACACACATCTGTGATTCACTTGATTTCTCTTTCTTTCATTAGTTTTTATTTGTTCTATCTTTTTTGTATGCGTGTGTACTTTTCAAAAGAAGAAGCTGTGATTCTCTTGATTTAGCAGCTTGTAACAGTAGTCTTCTCTCAGCCCACTGTGAATGCGTCTCTCCCGGTGTTACGGTTTTAAAAGTGACCCTGTAAACTGGAGACCTTCAGCTGAACATGTCAGTGTTTGTGGAGTTTGACACAGCTGTTGAAACACAGAGGGAGTTCCTGGGAATGCAAACTAGTTTAGTTTTTATTAAGATTTCAAAATATCCTCATCAGATATTTAATGATCGTCTAAAGACGTTTATGAGGGATGCATCTGGCTGAAAGTCTCCAGTTAACAGGGTCGCTGTTTAAACCAAAACACCGGCCGATCTCTGCCACGGCTTTTTGAGTTCAGAAGGATTTTAAAGCTGTGTTGAAACGTCTTTGCTACTAATCCATCTGTGATGAAATATAGCACCATCTAAAACAGCGCCAGCTGAGTCTCTTCATGCTAACAGGCTAACTGTTGTGTTGCTCATAATGATACCTGCCTGTCCGTCTGCTTCTATGGTGTCATCTGTGATGAATGGCATTCCTCTTTGTTTTACTGCCCTCTACTGGTCTGGTGGTGTAGTGCATTTACTTTTTGTTTCCTCCATACGTCACTGGTCTGATTTGCATCTACCCGAGACATCTGCCCGCGGTCGCAACGCATACAACAATGGGGGCAAAGGAACCTTTTAGTTCAGGGTAAAGTAGTTCTGGGGGCTAAAAGACCCCGGAACTCTTGGTCGAAATGCACCTTATGTCCTGCCTTGTGTGTTTCTCTGTTCTTCCCTCTGTCACAGCCACCACACTGCTAACTCTGTTCTTTCTTAGCTCTGCAAATACCAACGCTTTTCTTGGTCCTTTTAACGTTAATTAAAGAGACGGGTTGTAAATGTCCAAAATATGAGACATGCTATCTGTTGTAAGGAAGATGGAGCTCAACTTATCATATTGTGTTAAATTGAGCTCATGTACTGTTGTTTTGTACTCTTATGTGTCTGTTTGTTGTGTTTTTGTGTGCATTTTAATTGTATTAAACGAGAGTTTCATACCATCATTTAAATCACACCCTGTTAGGTTTTTCGCCGGTGGATCACAGCACAGTGGGCAGCAGATAGTTGGACCTCCCAAGAAGAAGAGTCCCAATGAAGTGGTGGAGGATTTGTTCAAGGGAGCCAGAGAACATGGAGCTGTGCCTCTGGACAAAAGTGGTAGAGGACCTGGAGAGCCAAGCAAAGTCAGCGTAGCATCCAACTCACAAGGACAAAGTTCTGTTTTTTCAATATCCTGTTTTTGGATTTCCTCATTTGTTTTTTATTGTCTCCTCTCATATAGCCCTTCCATGGCGGAGGCTACAGGCTAGGCGCAGCTCCTGAGGAGGAGTCAGCCTATGTGGCCGGAGAGAGACGAGCCTCTAACAGCCAACAGGATGTGAGTCCTCGTCAAACACAGCAATGATTAGCATCTCTCTGTGTTCACGCTGAATTTAAATGTTGTGTAACTGGAGCTCAGGAACAGCCTTGTTGGGTTTCTGAAGCAGCACATATTCAGGTCTGTGATATTGTTGCACTAAACTGCATGTCGATAATCATAATCCATATTGTGTTAGGTACACGTGGTGCTGAAGTTGTGGAAATCAGGCTTCAGTCTGGATGAGGGTGAACTCAGAAACTACAATGACCCGGGCAATGCCAACTTCCTCGAGGCAATCAGAAGGGGGTGAGCTTATTCTGTAACATAAATAATCATCCTGGATCCTTTGAATTCATCTAGACGTCACTGTTTATATATGAATACATAAGGTGCATTTCGACCAAGAGTTCCGGGGTCTTTTAGCCCCCAGAACTACTTTCCCCTGAACTAAAAGGTTCCTGTGCCCCCATTGTTGTCTGCGTTTCAACCGCGGGCTGAAGTCCCGGGTAGATTGTGCAAATCAGGCCAGTGACATGGAGAAAAAAAAGTCAATGCACTACACCACCAGACCAGTAGAGGGCAGTAAAACAAAGAGGAATGTCATTCATCACAGATGACACCATAGAAGCAGACAGACAGGCAGGTATCATTATGAGCAACACAACAGTTAGCCTGTTAGCATGAAGAGACTCAGCTGGTGCTGTTTTAGATGGTGCTATATTTCATCACAGATGGATTCACTGAATCAACACGTGAGTGGAGATAAGCGCGAGTAGCAAAGACGTTTCAACACGGCTTTAAAATCCTTTTGAACTCAAAAAGCCGTGGCAGAGATCGGCCAGTGTTTTGGTTTAAACAGCGACCCTGTTAACTGGAGACTTTCAGCCGGATGCATCCCTCATAAACGTCTTTAGACCATCATTAAATATCTGATGAGGATATTTTGAAATCTTAATAAAAACTAAACTAGTTTACATTCCCAGGAACTCCCTCTGTGTTTCAACAGCTGTGGAAACTCCACAAACACTGACACGTTCAACTGAAGGTCTCCAGTTTACAGGGTCACTTTTAAAACCGTAACACCGGGAGAGACGCATTCACGGTGGGCTGAGAGAAGACTACTGTTACAAGCTGTTAAATCAAGAGAATCACAGCTTCTTCTTTTGAAAAGTACACACACATACAAAAAAGACAGAACAAATAAAAACTAATGAAAGAAAGAGAAATCAAGTGAATCACAGATGTGTGTGATGATATTGTGGACGGCAGGAGGAATAAAAACACTGCAGTTAATCTACCAATCAGACACGTTCAGCAGTGCAGGCCCTGCCCCCCGAAAGTCCCAGGACCCTTTGAAAAGTCTTACCCCCCTAGCAGGGGCTTTTTAGGAGGGAGATTAACTACCCCTGAACTAAATTTAGACCCTGCTAGGTCCACCGGTCGAAACACACATACAGTAGTTCAGGGGTAAAGTTCCTCTGGTCGAGAAACACCGTTATGTTGTCATTAAGAGCTCATTTTAGTCCTCTTCATCCTCACACTGTCTACTCGTTAAGCACACAGTAGGAGCACTGACAGCATGTTATTAATGCCCTCTATGTTCTCATGTCGACTCTCTCCTTGCAGGGAGATTCCTCTGGAATTGAGGCAGCGGTCTCGAGGAGGCCAGGTCAACTTGGACATGGAGGATCACAGGGATGAAGACTTCTCTAAACCTAAGGTGGCCTTCAGAGCTTTTGGAGGAGAAGGACAGAAGTTGGGAAGGTGAGACTCATTGTTTCATCTAATGACGTCATTTTCCGTTCAGCACTTTATAACAGATGAAAAGCAGCAGCTGGGAGGCTGGTAAAACAAGTCTCACTTGTTTTCAATGGGAGTGAATCATAGTCTGTGAATGGACTCCGCACAGGGTCAAATGAAATGTTTCCATCAGTCATGTGACACACTGTAATAGATGTGCATTTATAAATTAAAATGTGTCCTCTGCTCTTCAAGGAAAAACTGAGGAATTTGTCAACACTAACCTTTTATTAAAATGACACAAAACTGAACATTCTCTGCAGCTGAATAATCCGATTTCATTAGAATTAAATATTTAAAATATGGAGTGATCCATATTTATGAAGTACCAAAGATTTACACTTAGGAATGCTCTAATGAGCACCGATAAGTTCTGTGCTTGATGTGTAGAATAAAGCACTGTTATTACACTAATGACTCCTACTTAAAGCTAACTGGGGGATTAATCTCAAAGAGCAGCTTAAGATTGATTACATGTTCACCACAGTCAGGAGACGTGGACTTGAAAGACTGAAAAGCAGCTGAATTCAGTTCTACTCAGGACCAAATGGTGGGCCGCAGGCTGTGATGTTGTCCTACACAGACCCGGATCTGATGTTTAATTTTGATGGTTACATCTTTATTTTTATACGACTGAACCCCATCACTGGGGTCTGATTCAATGGGGCAGCTTTTTATCATAATTGAACCCTACTAGCGATATTCGAATATTCATTCACTTTGTAAAAATCGAACAGTAACTTTGAATATTTTCTCATTTTAAAAGTACAATTTTCCATCATTTTCACTGGTGTCTGGTTGTAATAGAGTATTCCTGCCAGACGGTGGCTATAGAGCGTCTTAAAGCTGTTTGCTAACCGCATTAAATAATAGAAGAAGAAGAATTCTAACTGCATTAAATAGCAAAAGAAGAAGAAAATATTAGCGACAGTCACAGTGATTTTCTCACTGAGTTTCTGAATCTCACACTAGATTTCAACAAAGAAGAGAAAGGGAAAATCAAACTGCACCTCACACCTTTTTTTAAAGTGTGTAATATTTATTTTAATTTCCTTCCTCAAAAAGGCTTTTTATGCATTTCACCGTGTTTATGTATGCCTTATTTTACCTTGGTATATCAATCAGTCAGTCCATCTGAATAAATGAAATGTCACAAACTCAAATAAGTTGTTTTTCTTAGATCATGAGGCTCAACATTTTGGATATACAAAAATCAAACTATTTGTATACATGTTGTTACTGCGACATATTTATGACCACAGTTTGGCCAAGAACCATCTCAGAGAAGTGCCTGATCTTTGTTCCTTCTTCCCCCCTCCAGTGCCACTCCAGAGCTGACCACACCTCCAGCCACCTCCCAGCAAGACCAGGCCGCTAACGAGGCCCAGGCCAGCACCTCCGTGAACCTGGACTCCTCTCAGCCCGTCACCAACATTCAGATCAGACTGGCCGACGGCGGCAGGCTGGTTCAAAGGTTTAACCATACCCACAGGTGACTGATTAGACAGCGACGCTTACACAAAGCGACATGTTTGAGACTGAACACTACATACCTACCAGTCTGTGTTTACAGGTTTCTAATCCAAAAAGCATCAAAGATTTAAACACAGTGAGGGAGAAGGTTTCATTTCAAAGTCTCATTTACCAGATTTTATGGTTTATCAAAAGAGACGTATATTTTCTTTCACATTTTGAAGACTCACCTGTTTTGCTCGGTTAGATAGTTGTTTATTTGCCTTTGTTGTTATAGTTCACAGTTGTTAGGCCTTGTTTCAAAGTCAGCTGTAGACTCTTCAACCAAACCACAGACTACTGGATGTGGCAGAGCAAGGTATCCTGTGTTGCATTGTTCTGCAAACAGAGGTTCTTATAGACAAGTTGTTCGTTTGCAGTAATTGACTTCAGCCTTTTAGTTTAACCTCGGCTTGTATGCGATCTCGATTGAGTATCAGATACTGTCAGATGAAAACAGAACTGTTCCAGTCGAGCCCTGCTCTACCAAGCAGTGAAAATGAGGTTAAGAAGTCTTTTACTCTAAGGTAACATCAAGTTTGTCAAAGAAATTCAATATTTGGATACTTTCTGGTACCATGTTCTTTTAGACGATTTGATGTTCATTATTTTTATGTTCAGTTTCATCAAAAAGCACCGAAGCCACTGAAGGAAATCACATCTACATTTATTTATTTATTTATTTATTTATCAGAATCAGAATCAGAATCAGCTTTATTGGCCAGGTATGCTTGAACACACAAGGAATTTGACTTAGGTAAACTGTGCTCTCTTTGTACAAGGCATAAGAATAAGAAATACAAAATAATAATTTTAAAAAATGTAATAACAATAACATCAGCTATAAATACAAAATTTTATTATTTTTATATATATATATTTTGGTGCTTTTACACCTTTTTTTTAATATATATATTGTTGGGGCTTTTACATCTTTTATTATATATATATATATATATATATATATATATATATATAAATATATATATAAATAATAAAAGGTGTGAAAGCCCCAACAATATATATATATATATATATATATATATATATATATATATATATATACACATGTATTGTTGGGGCTTTTACACCTTTATTATTTTTATATGTATTTTGGGGGCTTTTACACCTTTTACTGATAGAGGGAGAGGATAGTGGGTTGTGTAGGAAACTGGGAGACAGTGGGGGACTGACATGCGGGAAAGAAGCCGAAAGAAGTGAGTGCAGATAGTGCAGAGAAGTAATGAATGCAACAAAATGTGAAGTTATGTTCTGATTTTATGGCTCGCTCTTAAGAACTTAGGAACACTTCCATACCTCTGAACAAACTGACAGGAAGTGGCCAGATTTGATTTGCTTGCAGCAGATGTTGCGCTTCTTCCTGCCTGCTGTGTGTCTCTTCTCCTCCTTAAGTTACAGTCACTACTTTACAACCCAAAAACTGTTATCATTCACTAGGATGGGTATTTCAAGTTGAAACTTTTGTAATTGTGACAACCCTTTATTATACATACTGTACATAGGATCTTATTTATATTAACCTTAAGTTATACAAGAACTCAGTAACAAAATGTGGAGCCTGATTATCTGTTTAGTTATCTAGTATAATAACCAGAGATATTAAATTAGATTATATTTATTATTTATTATGTAATCAGTCACTTCATCAACTAAATCGTAAATATATAAACTCAGATCATGTTTTATTTTTCTAGTAACAAACAAGTTAATGATTATACACTCTTGATGTCTTCCTGTAAGCTATATTTATTTTGTATTTTTAATTAAAGGGAATGTTTTTATTATAGAGTAAGTAAACCCATATCTGGTGTCACTTGTCTCCCTCAGGGTGTCCGACCTGCGTCAGTTCTTGGTCGCAGCTCGTCCCACCATGGCTGCCAGAGAGTTTGTTCTCATGACAACCTTCCCCAACAAGGAGCTGTCAGACGAGAGCCAGACGCTGCAGCAGGCCAACCTCCTCAACGCTGTCATCGTCCAGCGACTACAGTGAAGGGGGAGAGTGAGAGCAACCCCCCCCCCCCCGGTGGTGTGGCTGAGTAACTTCAGCCCTGTGAAACCTGCTGCCCCTTCTGAGGGAGGAGAAAACAGACTTATGTATGGACTTCTAATTTCTGATTTTTTGTTTTTCTAAAGTGAATAACATCCTGTTCCCCAGACCCCTATTCCCCCCCTCCCCCCTCTGAGGTCTGTGACGGGCAGTTATGAGGGGGAAACTAAAAATCTTCCAGAATGGAAAAGAGATAAAGAGCTGTTGAAGGCCTAGAGAGATGATTCTGTTGGGCTTCTGATGGGGAAGTTAATCTGACAGCAGCAGATGGTTGAACCCAATAAACACAGCAGCAGTCCAGCTTTCTGAAAACATGTTGAGTCGCAGAGATGTTCCCTGAACCTGGCTCTTTTATCCATTACCGTGCCCCCCACTTTCCTTCTTTATCGTTTTCATTTGGCCCTTCAGCCGTGTTTACTATCGATGCTGAAACCACATCAGAGACACACAGCGGCAGTCCCCCCCCGTTTGTTTCTGTCTCGACAGCACAAACCAGAACCACGTAAAGATTACCAGTTTCATTGAGGTCAAAGTTCTCATTCACAGAGTGGTTTTGTACCGTTGTCCATTTCTCTCCACGTCATCTTTATGAAGAGAGAAGTGTCATAATGTTACAAAACACAGGGTTTCCTTTCTCCAAATCAATCAATACCAGTAGCCTTACGCTCCTTTCTTCACCCCCACACCTCCACCTGTCCCTTTCTTTAAATAAAGATGGAATTATTTTTTTAAACTGCCTTTTTTCCCTTTCTTATTTCCTTTACAGATTGTAGAATCGTCCCAGTGACACAGTTGCATTTTGATATTGTGTAAAATGACAGAAGCAGTTACGTATGGCTTTATTATCGAACCAATGGTTGAGCAGACGAACATATAGATTGTAAACACTGGTTTGTAGTAGTGGAAGTGGATTTCCAATGACACACTGACATCTTCTATGCATCCTGGGACAACACAGAAACATGTTTGGACCTCTGGTAAAATAAATCCATTTTATGGTTGATGTATAAAGAACCTGATGTGTTGTGTTTTTATTGGTGGTGGGGAAAAGGGGGATTTTGCACTTTGAATAAAGCCAGAGCCATGAATTCTAGCTAAACAGTAAAAAGATAACTTTATAATGCGTCTTAGAATAAAATGTGGTTATATTTACATTTGAATGGCTTTCTAAATGTTAATTTCTGACATTAGATTGTATCAGCAGATCTGTTTCCATGTTTCAGTGCTGTAACAAATTGCTGTGCAGTCTTAACATTTCAGTTTTTTTCATCTTCTTACTACAGAAATGTGACGATTATAACAACCCGGTGAATAGTTGTATCAGCTTATATTAGCTGTATCTGTCAGCAGCCACAAGGCTTACAGAAAAGTTGTGCAGTTGTAGAATTACACAACTTTAAGTTCCTGTTTTTCAAAATGAGAACTCAAAAGTTAGTCTTCAAAGCAAAAGAGTTTTAAATTAAGCATTTCTCTCTTTTTATTTTTTTTACAAACCGTATTTGAAACACTCTTTAGTATCTATTATAAAAGAGGTGATATAACACAGAGAGACTAATACATGTTTTTATAACCAGCAGGCTGGACTACTGTAAAGCTCTCCTTTCTGGTCTTCCAAAGAACACAATTAACAAACTGCAATCAATACAAATTGCAGCAGCAAGAGTTTTAATGAAGACCAGGAGGAGAGCACACATTACACCTATTTCAAAATCCTTACATTGGCTACCTGTTTCTTTTTGTATTGACTTTAAAATTATTTTACTTGTTTTTAAGGCACTGCATGGCCTCGCACCAGACTACATATCAGAGATGCTTTTAGTGTATGAACCAGGAAGGCCTCTCAGATCCTGCAGCTCCTCTCTTTTAGCTGTTCCTCAGAGGAGAACAGAAACTTTCAGTGACGCTGCTTTCAGCCACGATGCTCAGAGACGATGGAACAGCCTGCCAGAGGATCTGAGAGGAGCGGATGGAGATATTCAGACTTTTCAACTTCTTTAAAAACAGATTTATTCAGTCTGGATTGTCAAACCGATTTTATGTACGGTTTGACAATTTTTTTCATATATCATTTTATTTTATTGAGTGTGCAAGGGTCTAAATATGTCAGTACATTCTGTCATTCAAATAACTAGTCATCTTAATCCCCCCCCCCAAAAAAAAATATAAAAACACAACAAACAAACAAGAAAAACATAAAGAAAATCTAATTTCATTTCAGAAATCCTGTTTGTGTTATTCATTCATATTACAGTTACATTAAATTGAACTCACAGGTAGTTTGTATCCTTTACTCCCACTCTGACACACAGGGTTTAACAATTATATAACTTTACTTTTTTCTGTTTTATTGTTTTTGATGTTTTATTATTTTATTATAGCTATTTGTTTTCAATGTATCTACTCAGTTGTATTGATATTTCTAGCCTTCATTTTATTTTCAACTCTTATCCTTACCCTTTTTTAATTATTTATTTGAACTATTTATATTATTAATATTAATTTGATGCTTTCACTTATTTTAATTACACATTTTATTATTGTCATGTGCATTAGTCTCTACTTTAAAATCCCTTTCTTTTTTTATGTCTTGCCATTGTTTTATTTCTGCTTCTTTCTTGTTTTAAATCTCTGTAAAGCTCTTTGGGATGCATTTGATTTGCATGAAAGGTGCTCTATAAATAAAGATTGATTGATTGATATTTTTCCAGAAGAAAATTAAAAGTCTTTACGTTTTTATAAATGAATGTGTAATAAAGATAACATGATTTCACTTATGCTAAATCCACATACACTACCAGTCAAAAGTTTGGACACACCTTCTCATTGAAGGGTTTGTATTTATTTTAATGATTGTAAACACTGTAGATTAATACTGAAGACATCAAAACTATGAAAGAACATATGTGGAATTATTGAATGAACAAAAAAGTGTTAAACAAAGCAGAATCTGTTTTATATTTCAGATTCTGTAAAGTAGCCCCCTTTTTCCTTCATGACAGCTTTGCACACTCTTGGTATTCTCTCAGTCTGCTTCATGAAGTGGTCTCCTGGAATGGTTTCTAATGAACATGAGCCTTGTCAAGAGTTCATTTGTAGAATGACTTGCCTTCTTAATGTGTTTGAGACCATCAGTTGTGTTGTTCAGAGGTAGGGTTAGTAAACAATGGATAGTCCTATTTGACTACTGTTGTAATCCAGATTGTGACAAAACCAGATTATTTCATAGTTTTGATGTCTTCAGTATTAAAGCTGCTGTTGGTAGTCATGGAGTAAACATCTTTTCAGAGAGAGAGACTTCGAATGTCAACACTATCCCTCCCAACCAGATTTCCTCTTAGCCCCCAACATAGATAAGGCTAAGTTGATTCTTGAGCCTTGTGGGACAGCTCAGGCAGTTTTAACCCTTTTCTGTCCATTGTTGATCTGTGCTGGAAGGAGGAGAAGGGAGCAGAGGACTCAAGAGGTTACAGGATACTGTGGACCAAGGCACCAAAATAAATACATAAAGAAATAAGAAAGTAGAGAAATAAGGACTGCACACAGATCGGTGTGTGCAGTCATGATAGTGCCAGACTCATAACCAATCGGATGACGTAGTAGGGGCCGCCCATTAACCAATCAGGACAGAGGATTGGAGATTAGCTCTGATTGGTCCGTCATAATGGGAATGAGGGGAATAATAACATTGCTTGATACAAAGGCATTGGAAAACACAGATATTTAGCAATAGTCTCGAATTACTTCACTTACCGATGAGTACCGATGGGTATGATGACCTTTTCTCAAAACCCAGCAAAAAAAGTAACCTTTTTTACACCATTCCTACCAACAGCAGCTTTAATCTACAATGTTGAAAATAATGAAATTAAATAAAAACCATTGAATAAGAATGTGTGTCCAAACTTTTGACAGGTAGTGTAAATATAATATATAAAAATGTCTATTTATTTGTATTTATCGTCTTATTTTATTTTGTTACTTGAGTCCTGTGTGAAGCTGCCCTGTAACTCAGCCCGCTTTTATTTTGAAAGTCCCGGGCGGAAGTGCTGTCTCTGATATGAGTAACTGACGTTGGTCTGCGCGCAGAGATCCAGAGAGCGAGACAGACAGACAGCTGAGAACATCCGCCGGAGGAGCAGACAGACAGACTGCGGGAAGGGAAGAGTGTTGCCGGGTGCAGCTCCAGAAAACACCGCTACAATGGGAGTCGAAATCGAGACCATAACCCCGGGTGACGGTGAGTCGACTCCACGGAGACCACATATGTTTGTGTTTTTGGACCAAGTGCTGGATTGCTCTAATGTGTGTGTGTGTGTGTGTGCACATATCCAACAGAGCCGCAGAAACACCGCCTTAATTGCGTAGTATGCCCGTTATATGAAGCGCCTCTCTGGTTTCTCCACAGGAAGGACTTTCCCCAAAAAAGGACAGACGTGTGTGGTGCATTATGTTGGTGAGTTCAACATGAAACTTATTATCCTGCATGCGTGGACATAATCCTGCACATACAGCGACTCTAGTGGGTTATTTGTACTCATGAAGGCCGTACAAGTGGAGTGATGACTGTAGGCAACTGTCTACTACACCCGTTTGAAAAACAGCCAAGCATTGTAATCCTGTAAGTATCAGACCCTGCAGACCCTCACAGCAGCGGTGTTATCCCCACTATAGTGAGCTCTTTAAAGTGCATGAAACCACGCACAGCAGACATGTTTTCAACCAAAATCTCCCAGGCAATGAATGATTTCTCAGTAGGGCAAAGAGGCATGACTGTCACCGACTGCGCAGCATGAAAATTTAACCCCTTCACTGCATCTTCGCTCCCTGGAAGCACATCCTAACACTCGCATATGATTCTGTTGATATGAGGAGCAGTGGAAGTATGTCCTGGTGACAACATCTTCCAATGCGTAAAATAATGCTCGCTCCAGTTTGGCCCGAGTGGTCCGTGTAAGTCCCCATCGCCATCAGTGCGTAATGTAGTATTTGGCTTGTCGGGGGAATTATCAAAAAAAATCAAAGGAGACGCAGACGGATTCCGCCGCAGGGTTCACACAGAGGCCCAGACAGAGCGAGCAGACAGCGGGGTTTAAATACCGTCTGATTCCAGCGCTTTTAGGTCTTTGTTGGAGTTTTTTGGGGGGGTTGGTGGCGTTTCGTTGAGCCGATTATAACCGTCTGTGCGACTGCAGTAATGGCTTGTAGCCTATTATAACATGTTCCTCACACGCGACACTAAATATGCTTACTCCATCACGGCTATGTTTGGGGATCACTTCATTAATAATGTAGCATAATGTTAATATAACATCCATGTTTCTGAGCATATAGTATCATACCTAAGACTTCAACTTGTGGATGTTTTCATTATAAATTCACATAATGATGCAAAGTAGAACCAATGGTTTCAACAAAACTGATTAACATCCCAAAATGTCTTTTTCTCTGACCAACAGTCAAAAAGAGATAAGAGAAGATATTACTTTATTGATGCCCGGGGGGAGATTCAGTTGTTGCAGCACAATCAAGAAAAAGTTTCAATTAGTAAGATAGAATAAGTAAAAATAAAAATGGATAGAATACAAATTTAGATGTATACAAATGTTACAAATAACCCAACATGCATGTAAAGATCCAACAGTATTCAAATCAGTATCATAAAAGTACAGATACATGTGCCCTGGGGAGTCAGAATCAGTGAGTTTTTCATGACAAAATCGTTGAAATGATTGAATTTGTCACCAAAGTAGTCGCATATCTTTCAGTGAAGGAGTGGTGGATTAAGAGGCTAATCATTTCAGCTGTCTTTTTTCCTCATAAGTCTAAGTTAGGCAGTCACACTGAAGTTCTTAGGCACAGTGGAGCTCTAAGCCAAACACTTATGTCAGTATGCTAACATGTGCACATGGAAATGTGCTTTTCAGCAGTTTTAAGGTGAAGCAGGTTCACTATTTTACTTCAGCAGGTCTGAATGATTATATCTGATAAATGTCTTTAAACACAAAGCAGCAGAGTGATTGTAAACCTGATGATGAAACATTACAGGATTACTTAGTGAGAAATAATCATGTTGGATGTTTCAAATCCAACAGTCTGAAACTCTTGACTCACTAACCCATTCATTTCAGCCTACTGTAAAAATATTCAAAGCATCACCATCTGGATTTATCCTCTGAGGAGCATAAATGTCAGGACTTAATATAATGGCAGCCAGTCTAGTAGTTGTTTTTGGGGTATTTATTTCTGGTGTATGATGGTACAGATGTCGTTGCCAGTCACACTTCGGCTGCTCGTCGGCTTGTGATTGTGCTCAAAGAAGTTACGAATGAAAAACAGCACAAACGATAAAACATTTAGAATCTGCTGCAAAACAGGATATCAGACGGATTTGCCTCCCAGCGTGCTAGACTGCGAATTTGTTTGCACCTGTTCTTGGTTTAGCAGAGCTGCTCTCAGTCTTTCTGCCTGGTAAGACAGACATAACTCACCCTGTAATACAAGCCTCTTTGCTTCAAGATTACGTAACTTGAAGTAAGACCCGATTTGGGCCTTGCACAGTGAAGTATTTTTTTTAGGCATGAGCCTGCATCTTTCTCTTTTTTTTTCTTTTTTCCTCTCACTCAAACTACAGGGTTTTCTCTCTGGGCGGTCCCCTTTCCTGTCAGCCTACAAAGCAGCCTTGAGATGTGACTTGAAACAGGATATTCCATTACACAAGCCTTTTTAAATGTAGACATCCGAGTGAAGATCAAAACATGGATATGCTGCTCTCGGCTTGCAGGAAATGGCTGGCGTGTGAAAATGTCAACACAGTGTTGTTTGGTAGTGCTGGGAAATTCTGTTTATTGGCTGTGATACTTTGATTGGACCATTCAGCGAACAGATCATTTCATTAGTGTGCTTTCTGAATGTCCAGGAGAGGACGAGACACCCACACCACTGCCTGCATCAGAGGCTGCGTTTTGGCAGCCGCCCCCTGATGTGCCCAACAATAAGTGCAATGTTGCACATTCTCCCACAGAACACACACACACCTCACAACAAACCATCACACACAATGCATTGCTAGTGCTAATAACAGTTGTATATATATAGTCTTGCAGGGGTGGTATTGTACTAATGCAAATGTTTTTCCTAATTGTCACACTTAAACCCACTCTGCATTTTCTTAGATATCTGGAATCCCTTTATCGCCAAAATAACAAATCCATACGACAACACAAACTTTATTTAAGCAGAGTTAATCTTTTCTAATAGAAATAATAATAAATTACCTTGTTGTGTCCTAAAATATTGAATTGTCCGTCACTTCAGGAAATTTAAACTCTCCTCCATTAACATCCAGAACACAATAAAAAGCTATAAAAAAAACAAGCTGCAACCTCCAGTCTGAAAAAATGAAGCCCATGCCGAAGTTTTATAAACTGCAGTTCATCGAGAGTCCATTTGAGGCTGGCTGCAGAAACACTGGAAACCACATACACACCCATTCAAAGAAGATGATCTTTACAGCAGAAATAAACATGTTTACAGCCTGGTTCAAAAAACGGCTTGGGTCTATGTACTGTAGCTAATCTCTCTATCGGTACAAACTGTACAGTGGTGAATTTTTTTCTAACGCGACAGTTCAGAAGATATTAAGATTACGAGTTTTGCCCAAATAAGGACATGACAGACTTGATTGACAGGCAGGAACACATAGCTGTTGGCTAGGAGGCTCAAACCCCGCCTCTTTACCTCACACTAAGTTTGGTTGAGTTCAGCATTTCCAATATGGCTGCCACCGCCGATTGGCTTCAACACAGCGCTCAGGAACAGATGGGTGACGTCATGGATACTACTTCCATTATTTATACAGTCTATGTAAAAAACAGACTTTTTGCTTGATTTTTTTTAAAGGTATCAGTTCTGGTCTTAAGCCAGGCGTACAGAGGTGAAAACTTTTAGCACATCATGTTATCTTGGAAAGAAGTGAACAGCTGTCGAGTCAAAACACAACAGAATACTATGTGTATGATAATGATCCTGATAACTGTTGTTCACCATCCAAATTCCACATCAGTCTGTATAAGTCTGGCTTTAGAGCTTATCTCAGCTCATCTGTCAATAAAGGATTTAGTAACTAGACAGTAGCTGAAATTGTATGCCAACATTTACAGATTACACAAAAAACACACAGTTTAAAACCTCAGTGTGTGCAGAGAGGAGGGACTGCCTGAGGTGTGCCACAGGGATCTCTCCTAGGACCCTATCCTGTTTACTGTATATCTGTGTAATTGTCTCTTACCTGCATGAGAGTTATTATTTTCTGTAGAAAGAGGATCATGTTTTATACAGCATTGCTCCTATTCTTACTGTGACATTCTAGCTTTTAACTAGGACTTAGCATGTTTAGTCAAAGTCCAGGACGGGTTTAGATACCGGAAGAGTTCAAGAGAATCAGAATCAGAATCAGAATCATAAATACTTTATTTTTCCCAGGGGGGAAATTCAGTCATTACAGTTGCTCTATACACAATAAGTTATACAAATACAATAATAAGCTCTGTAGAAAATAAATACATGGTTGAAGTCCCCGGAGATGAGGAAGAGGGCACTCTGGTGGTCTGTCTGGAGATGAGGAAGAGGGCACTCTGGTGGTCTGTCTGGAGATGAGGAAGAGGGCACTCTGGTGGTCTGTCTGGAGATGAGGAAGAGGGCACTCTGGTGGTCTGTCTGGAGATCAGGAAGAGGGCACTCTGGTGGTCTGTCTGGAGATCAGGAAGAGGGCACTCTGGTGGTCTGTCTGGAGGTCAAGAAGAGGGCACTCTGGTGGTCTGTCTGGAGATCAGGAAGAGGGCACTCTGGAGGTCAAGAAGAGGGCACTCTGTAGGTCTGTCTGGAGATGAGGAAGAGGGCACTCTGGTGGTCTGTCTGGAGATTAGGAAGAGGGCACTCTGGTGGTCTGTCTGGAGGTCAAGAAGAGGGCACTCTGGTGGTCTGTCTGGAGATGAGGAAGAGGGCACTCTGGTGATCTGTCTGGAGATGAGGAAGAGGGCACTCTGGTGGTCTGTCTGGAGATTAGGAAGAGGGCACTCTGGTGGTCTGTCTGGAGATGAGGAAGAGGGCACTCTGGTGGTCTGTCTGGAGGTCAAGAAGAGGGCACTCTGGTGGTCTGTCTGGAGATCAGGAAGAGGGCACTCTGTTGGTCTGTCTGGAGTCTGGCTATTGCAGCGTTGAGAACGTTGGACGCCGTAGTCGGGTTGGCAGAGGGGGGATGTAAACAGCTACCAGTATGACATGTGAGATCTCCCTGTGCAGATAATATGGTCGGAGGCCCACATTGCTCTTGGTGCTATCCCAGGCTGCTCGGACAGTCTGGAAGCCGTCAATTCGAGACGTTGTGGTCGGGAATATCCTGATGCAGCCACGTTTCTGTGAAACACACCATGCTACATTCCTGAAACTCCGTCTGACTCCTGGCTGGTCCTGTTAGCTCATCCATTTTATTATCCAGAGATCTCACGTTGCCCATGATGAGAGAGGAGAGACACGGCTTCTATCTCCTCTCCATAAACCTCTGTCTTCTTGAACCAGCTCTCCTCCTCGTAGCGTTATGCCTCCTCTGCCTCCATGAGTCCTAAATCTCCAGAGCTCTGCAGGAATATCCAGCGGTTCAGCCGAAGAACCTTCCAACCAGCTGAGCATGAGTAAAAACAAAAATAATCCATAACATCCATCTTATTATGTGACTCAACATGTTCCTGTTTGAGTGCCATAACAGGAGCCACCCAACAATTGTTCGACTTGATTGTTATTTTATTCAATCCAGAAAAACACATTTCTTTTTATTTTTAAGAAGTAGAAGAGCCCATCGTCTACCTGTCACCTCTTAACCAAACTTGGAACCCTTTGTCTGTCATTGTTATCATCTGAAACAAGAGGCGACACACGCCTGTAGCGAACGCTTGCCAACTTTTCAGTAATTGTGGTGTCGTCGGCAGATAGAAAACGACCTTCAGCCAAGACTTCCTTTTCCATGCCGCATTTAAATCTGCAAGGACAGAGCCTGTTCGTCTCTTTCAAGTACCAGTGGTTCTCAGCTCGGCAGTAAACACACGGGCGCTTCACTGTGGCTTAAATCAGCGCTGTGAATCTGAAAAGGAAAACTATTTTCTTGTGGTTTAGTTTAACAGTTTTAACTGGTCTTAAAGCTAGGATTAGTAGTCACAGAAAACTAGCATGAATTTGAATGTAGCATTTCCTCAGGACTCCGTCTAACCCCTCCCCCCTCCCCTCAGAGTTCCTCCAAAACAACACCCCGCTCACATGCACGAGCGCCACTGATTCACAACCATATGATCATGACTGATTCATGATTCATCGTTTGTGTTTTCAACTCATGTCTCAGTCAGCGGTAAGAAAACACCAAAACATTCTCATAGTGAAAGTTAAAAACACAAACAAACATGAAATGTACGCTTTGCAGGAGGCGGGCAGAACGGCAGGACAGGATTTGATTGGTTTCATCATTTGGCTCCTGATGGCAGGGATTGGTTGGTGTTTTCCCAGGTTTACTCCGGCTGTAGATAGCAGCTTATTTTACCTCTTTTTTAAGAACACATTATGTATTGATTACCATCAGGACATAAAGATCATTTTAACCAGTCTAACAAAAAGTGAATCTAAATCTAACTACCAACCCCAGCTTTAAGTTAACAACATCATGCAAACTTTGTCAGGTATTTCCTCAAGAGGAGAAAGAAACACTGTTTAACAAGTGTGTTTGGTGAAGGGAGGTCAGAACGATTGTGCCTGGTACCTTCCAGGTAGTCGTAAATCTAAGTGCTGGTGGGCTTTTCCAACACAGTCGAGCAGATCTGTCGCAGAAGTTGAAATTTGATATAGAATGGATATCTGTTTTTAAGATGAATAAATCTTCATCAGACTACTGCCCATGGGCCAGGAAGTCATCACAGCTGTTTGCGTTCTGCCTGCTTTTGCTCTTCATGCACACCGTTGTGCTGTTGCGGAAACACGATTGGTCAACACCTCTCAGGCTACGAACGTACTACAAATGGAAACGATAACACCTCCACCTACTGAAAATCCACACCCCCATTTGAGATCACTACCTAACTGAATTTGCTTTGTGTAGTTGCACATTCAGTGGTTTAGTAGTAGTTTTATTTAGTCATCATACATTACACAATACTTTCAATAAAGCAACAGTAGTGCATCTAGTGATGACTGAAAAGGCCTTGGCAGAAGCATAATGCTTATTTCAGCCAGGCCTACATTTTCTCAAATGAAGGTAACTGCTTCACAAGTTTAAAGAAACTAAACTAAACTAAACAAAACAGGTAAATCATGAACACTTAAAGCCTTCAAAAACTGCTATGCGAACCATTTTTTTGAAAACTAAAAGTGAATCAAAACTAAGTTTTTAATTTTATACTTGCATCATTCCAAAATGTAACCCCAACAACAGAAACATTTCTTTTTTTTATATCTTTTGTAGCTATTTGTACAGTCAACTTACAGACACCTCCCAAATTGAAAATAACTTTTGTACTGTGTGTGGAAGTGAGTTCGATTTTTCTTTGAACATTATTTGCATTATTTTGTAAAAGAATAAGAACTTGAATTTCAGAATATGAGAGTTTAAAAATAGCGGGTCAGTGTGGGCATATTGTTTGCTCTCGGTTGTGATTTTTATCATCTGTCGTTTAAATCATAATTATTGTAAATGAACGTCACCCTCAGTGGCTGTTTTTAACCTCCATGAAAAGGTCTCTCCTTCCCTTTATGTCTAACTTTGGGCCTCTCTCCATCCTCTTGTTTGCAGGCTCCCTTACAGATGGACGTAAGTTCGACTCATCTCGTGACAGGGACAAGCCTTTCAGATTCAAGATTGGCAAGCAGGAGGTTATCCGAGGCTGGGAGGAGGGTGTGGTGCAGGTAAGCTTCTCAACTTGAAGTATACTTGGCGTATAGAATAACTTTATGTAAGTCAGTGCTTTGCAGAGTGTGTAACTGATACTTATCCTCCTGGTTGCTCTCATTCATTCTTTAATAAAAGAGTCCTCTTGACATGACTCAGCTTCTTAGAGAACACCAAACAACTGAGAAGCTTCAACAGTCATGATTCAGTCAAGTGATTCAGACTAAGAAAGGAAACACACATCGCTGCTGACAATGACAGCAGTTCATCTGCTGAAATACACTATGTTCATTTATTGATATGGTGCCGTTATCAGGCCTTCACTCTCCACAGTTCACATTACCACCACAGACAGTGGAGAATCCTGAGCAGACACACCTCTGTATCTCATCCACCCTGCTGTGCAGCGTTTAGATGAGGTGGCTGGTGAATGGTGATGACTGTGAGCAGGTCTTATGGACTCATTGCACTGTAGTTTAGCATCATGTACACTACCAGTCAAAAGTTTGGAAACACAACCAGAATCTGTTTTATATTTTAGATTCTGTAAAGTAGCCCCCTTTTTCCTTCATGACAGCTTTGCACACTTGATATTCTCTCAGTCTGCTTCATGAAGTGGTCTCCTGGAATGGTTTCTAATGAACATGAGCCTTGTCAAGAGTTCATTTGTAGAACGACTTGCCTTCTTAATGTGTTTGAGACCATCAGTTGTGTTGTTCAGAGGTAGGGTTAGTACACAATGGATAGCCCTATTTGACTACTGTTGTAATCCAGATTATGGTAAAACCAGATTATTTCATAGTTTTGATGTCTTCAGTATTAATCTACAATGTTGAAAATAATTAAAATAAATAAAAACCACTGAATGAGAAGGTGTGTCCAAACTTTTGACTGGTAGTGTATGTGGCTGGGAACATCAGTGTTTGGTATCTCATAAACTTTAATGACTTGAGCTCTGAGCTGATATTTGATTGGCCATGTCTTCACGCAATAACAGCTGAAGTCAGTATTTCCCCCTGAACATGGGAATCAAAAATGGTCAAATTCTGTCCACAAGGTTGAAAAATAAATGCTTTGGCAATGAAAGGAAACTCTTTGAATTGGTTCCTTTTTACTTTTTGCTTGGCACACTTATTTCCAACAAAGGAGTGAAGAAATCTGCCAAGGTTGATGATAAATGGACAAATGGTCTGTGAGTTATGGCCACATTTCTCTCCTAAGCATGACTTTACATTTTCTGATTAATGATAACCAACAATGCCCAGTGCTAATATGATTTTGGACGTCATTCCCACAGAGCTGTTTATCACATTTTCATTGATTTATTTTAAATCCAAAAAGGCTCTTATTGAAGTCTGGTTGTTTTAAAGTGTTCAAAGTGTCTGTAGCTCATTTCAGCTCACAGCAAAATGAGAGATGTCATAAAATTACGAGTAATGAACCGGCACAAACTTGGTTTTTCACAATCAGGGTCTGGGGCCCTCCTAATGAAGCTTTAATGGTAAGAGGGATGTTTTCACTCCCCTGTGCTTTATTATCCAACGTAGACTGCAGACACTGCATTATGGTCTAATTATCTCTCTCTTAGATAAGCACTTCTAAATGACCCTTGTTGTTCCTGTGTCCCTCCTCTGGTTGTATCATCTGTCTTCTCGTTCTTCTCAGATGAGTGTCGGTCAAAGGGCCAAGCTGACCTGCTCACCCGACTTCGCTTACGGAAACAAAGGCCACCCGGGCATCATTCCTCCAAACGCCACCCTCATCTTTGACGTAGAGCTGCTCGGTTTGGAATGAAACATATTCACGGACATTTTTTTGTTTTGTGTAAGTATCCTGCAGTAATTAACAAACAGCCCGTTATCAGTACTGTAGCTTACAATAAGGACCAACATGCTAGGAAGATGCAAACTTACCTGTAGGTCACAAAGGCTCCACAAACATTTTTCTCCACCATGTTTCTGGTGTTTGAGTTGCCTCTGAAACTTCATGTGACAGAGCCATGCCAGACACAATTGGAACCATGTAGCTTAAACCCCTTTCACACACATACACCGCACCCCTGAAAACATCTCGACATTAGCTCAATGGGCTGCATATGTGAGTGCAACTAGCTGAATTTTTTACCCTGACATTATCTGGACTTTTTTCTGCCAGCCTCCCGAGTACAAAGTGCACAAGAAGTTATGTGTGGGCTCAGCAGGTAATAACTTGGAATATGACGCGATGACGTCTGATGGCGTTCAAGCTGATTTTTGCTGCTTCATGCCTTTACAACTCACCTGAACAAACCTCCACCAGCATTATACCTTCTTACTTTGCACCTTGAAACAGTGTAACATAGGCGTTTTTGACCAGAGGAACTTTACCCCGGAACTAGGTGCGTTTCGACCGGTGGACCCAGGGTCTAAATTTAGTTCAGGGGTAGTTAATCTCCCCCCTAAAAAGCCCCTGCTAGGGGGGTAGTACTTTTCAAAGGTCCTGGGATTTTCGGGGGGGCAGGGCCTGCACTGCTGAACGTGTCTGATTGGTGGATTAACAGCAGTGTTTTTATTCCGCCCGCCGTCCACAATAACATCACACACATCTGTGATTCACTTGATTTCTCTTTCTTTCATTAGTTTTTATTTGTTCTATCTTTTTTGTATGTGTGTGTACTTTTCAAAAGAAGAAGCTGTGATTCTCTTGATTTAGCAGCTTGTAACAGTAGTCTTCTCTCAGCCCACCGTGAATGCGTCTCTCCTGGTATTACGGTTTTAAAAGTGACCCTGTAAACTGGAGACCTTCAGCTGAACGTGTCAGTGTTTGTGGAGTTTACACAGCTGTTGAAACACAGAGGGAGTTCCTGGGAATGAAAACTAGTTTAGTTTTTATTAAGATTTCAAAATATACTCATAAGATATCTAATGATCGTCTAAAGACGTTTATGAGGGATGCATCCGGCCGAAAGTCTCCAGTTAACAGGGTCGCTGTTTAAACCAAAACACCGGTCGATCTCTGCCACGGCTTTTTGAGTTCAAAAGGATTTTAAAGCCGTGTTGAAACGTCTTTGCTACTCGCGCTTATCTCCTCTCACGTGTTGATTCAGTGAATCCATCTGTGATGAAATATAACACCATCTAAAACAGCACCAGCTGAGTCTCTTCATGCTAACAGGCTAACTGTTGTGTTGCTCATAATGATACCAGCCTGTCCGTCTGCTTCTATGGGGTCATCTGTGATGAATTGCATGCCTCTTTGTTTTACTGCCCTCTACTGGTCTGGTGGTGTAGTGCATTTACTTTTTTATTCTCCATACGTCACTGGCCTGATTTGCACAATTTACCCAGAACTCGAAACGCAGACAACAATGGGGGCACAGAACCTTTTAGTTAAGGGTAAAGTAGTTCTGGGGGCTAAAAGACCCCGGAACTCTTAGTCGAAATGCACCTATTGGTGTCCCTGTGAGGGATTTTTCATTGCATTACAGTGTTGTGAAAGCGCAAGAGGCCCAGCTTGTAAATACACGGCAGGAGCGCTATATAAACACAGTCAAACATGCACACACATGTAGCGCTGTTCCGCCCTGCCCGCCCGATGCCACACATCCCCACCTTCTTCCACCCTTTTCCACTTCTGTTACTTCCTCAGAGGGAGAACTCTGCCCCACTATTACACCTCTGTACGTTACACACTGCAGACAAGGAGTAACAGCAGCGTAAATATCCCGCCTTGAAATAGCAGAATGTGAGAGCCAACAGGAGCAGTCACTATTACAGGAGACTCCTGTTCCTGCCCAGCTCCCCCCCACCTAAAACAAGAAAAGTATGTCTGCTGAACACAAATAATCTGCTGTGGTTTATATGGGAAGGCAAATTCATGCAGACATCAGAGCCTAGGAGTCCTGATATAATCCAGGAGATGCTCAAAGTGCATGTGTGAAAAAACTCTACCCAGTAATGTTAGGTAGATGGGTCTAATGGACAGGAAGCGTGCATCTATTTCTGGCCTGATGTTTATGTATGTGTAGAAACAAAATACATACACTGGTCAGTCTTATCCCTACCTTTCCATGCTTTCCATGTTATTTTGATATCTCTGTTTGCTTGCTTGTTTGTCAGGTATACGCAGTAGTGGACAAAGTCCAAGTCTTCATTGCTTAAGTCAGAGTATAGATCCTCCTGGTCAAACATTACTCCAATACAAGTGAAAGTTGTTCAGTCAGATTCTGACTTGAGTTAAAGTCCTGGAGTACTTGCTTTTAAAAATACTGAAGTATTCAAAGTACTTTTTAAAATATCTCTAAACGTATTTTCACAAAGCATGAGGTCAATCAAGAATGCATGGGTGAACATTCTGCTCAGCTCTGTTTATCTAGAAAACATGATTTCATATTTAAAAAGTCTACCATGAAATATAAACTAAGTTACTACAAGCACAGACAAGTTTACAATGTTCCTCTGGAATCAAAGCAGTGTGTTAGCTCCAGACCTCCACATGCTCTCTCAGGTTAGATGCTGATGTTTTGGAGGCTGTGATGAAGTTTGTGTGGTAAACAGATCAGAGATTTACAACAATACAAACAATCATTCTTTATTTCTAAACCTCAAACGTGGGTTTAAAATATGGCCGTGGTGCTCAGGTAGAGAATCATCATCCTTCTCAGTCATAGCCATCATCACCACGACTAAATGAACGCACTGATCTGAAGAACGTTTGATCTACGCTCAACCCAGGTACGGCTACACCACTGAGACAAACCAAACACAAGGACACCGACAGTTTACGGTCCTTGGGATCTGATTTCAGAAAAGACGATTCATCAGCTGACTTCAAAGATAAAGTAGAGAGTAACTAGAGCACTGATAGAAATGTAGAGGAGTCAAAAGGATGATATTTGTTTTTAAATCAGCTGAATGCAAACTTTATCTTTTGCCGTGCTAGTGGCCCAGCCTTTAATACTGTCAGCTTGTTTCTAAGCATACAGTGTTTGTTAAATAGTTGCCTTTAGGGAGCCAATGAAGACTACACATGATGTTCAAGCAGAAGCCTTTTTGAAACCTGTCCTTGAAAGATTTGAATTAAAGTCCAAACCTTTTATCGGAGTCTGTCAGCCGTGACCACTGGACCCAAACTTTAAAATAGTCATGTTAGAACATTTAATGGAGTTAACCTGATAAATGTTTTAATCTGGCAAGTTCAAATGATGGTTCAGCTCAGCACTATGTTCTGATATTAGACTCCTGGTGTTGTACCTCCCCTCTTCTGTCCACAGTAAACGCTGACTCACTCCCATTAGAGTTAAGTGGACATGAGAGCAGTGCTTGTTGTGTGTCAGTTTTGGGATTGTGGGGCTGAACTGCCTCTGACTTGGACAGCCAAAAAGAGAAGTCTACAGGTTCTATGAGTCACATCGGCTCCTACTTAACAAGGACACGTCCAGAGGGGGGATAAGTGGGGGCATTAGCCCTACTGAAATCTGATTGGCCAACCCTGGTGCCACTCCAAAACTTTTAGGCGTGATTGGATATCTGTTTCGTTAGAGGCGGGACTTGTGTTTAAGCAACTATTTTAGCTTTGCTGCAGGAGGCTGCTTATAGCTAGAGTATATCCTTAGTTAGTACTTTAATAATAATACGCTACTTTGGCCCTGAAAGGCACTGAGAGGAGTCTTTAACTGATCGTGAAATAGCCTCACTCTTACACTGATTCCTATTCATGATCTACATAGTTAAATTTGATTATCAGCATCAAGATTTTGAATTTTAATATAATGCGTTTACTTGTAACTGGTACTGGAGCAGGATTAGTGAAAAGACACGTTCTCTGTTGAAGGTTTGTTGTAGGCAGATAAACTCTAAACCAGGGTGTTTCCACGTTAAAGAGCAGGAACAGGATTTCATGTTTATGGGGGCACATGAATCCGTCACTGCTCTTTTAGGACTAAAGAGTTAGACCGTGTACATAATCATGTTATTCTGACGTTCATTAGGACAGCAGAGCACACATAATGACACTAGGGCTGTGACGGGTAAAGCCTGGTTTACACTACCGACCGATGTGCGGCTGATGAACGGGGATCCCAGAAGTGCTGTAAATGCGGGAAATACAATCCCGCCGAGCGGACCAATCACAGGGCTTGCGGTCCACGTCGATTCTAAGGGTAGTTACATTTTGAAGGAGGTGCACGTCAGCTACATGTGTAGGCCTCTGCGTAGGTATGGGAGCTACGCAGACCTCCAGCGTAGGCTACTAGAAGTATAAATCAGGCTTAACTACACATCGAATCGAAAGGATATATCCTGACCTGCATTAACAGCAATTACAGATTGTCTGACATCAGCCGTGTATTTCATCTCCTCCTCTGTATTCCTCATGTAATCATGTCTGTATGATAAACAGCAACATGTATCAGCTGTAGATTAGCATAACACGCTCTGAATCTCTGGAAAAGTAAACAGATCGTAGCGGGGCCGGAAGGAGGCGACCAACTATCAGAGAGACCACACTGAATATTGCTGTGTGACACGGACACATCGTCGCACAAGTATGTAGTGCTCACTTCCGGGTCGACCACTGTTCTGTAGGGTCCATGCAGAAGTGTAAACCAGTCACCGTTTGAAAGCTAACACAATAATAAATCAGAGTTAAGTGTTAAAAGCTGCAGATCATCCAGGATCCGCTTGAGGCTGGCTCCGGAAGTACCGGAAGTCACATACACATGAATGGGAAAAAGACGATCTTTGCAGCATTAATAAACATGTTTACAGCCTGGTACAAAAGATGAGTGTAGTCTGAATAGTTCATTTCTCGATGTCCTCTCACTGTGAGTGGGGTGAATTTTTTTCTAATTCAGCAATTTTGAAGATATTGAGATTACTAGTCTTCCAATGAGAGACACAGCTGCCTGCAGGAACACTGTAGCTGTTGGCTAGGAGGCTCAAAGCCCGCCTCTTTACGTCACACTGGCTCGACAGAAGCAATATGGCTGCCGCAGCCGATTGGTCTCAAAACAGCGTTCAGAAACAGATGGGTGACGTCACGGATACTACGTCCATATTTTTTACAGTCTATGGTTACTGCTAATAATTTTGCAAAGCTACAAATCAGTACATGACCTCATCACTCTGTGCCCTGTAAAAAGTTGTCTACAACAAAGAAAAGTAGTATTAAAAGGAAGATCTGGGCTGTTTCCGAAATCGCCTACTATACTAGCAGTACGTACTGATATGTCCAGAATTCAGTATGTAGTAAGTAGTATGTGAACAAGAGCAAAATCTGCAGTAAGCCAAAACTCCCCGGATGTCTACTGATTCGGGAAAATATCTCAGTGTGCATCAGACCAGTCTTCCTCGCGTACTGTTTCCCATAATGCACAGCGTTCGTTCCGCTTTTTCTTTTTCCTTCTTTTTTGACGGGAGGAAATCCGTTTTTGGGTGCTGATAAAGTTATCAAATTACATATAAACCACTTCCTAACTTTTTAAATCATAAATGGATGCTAAATAAGCATTTTATTTATCGGCTTCGCCATTGTTTACTTCCGCTTTCCGAAACGGGAAATCCAGCGAAGTCTGGCTCAGCATGCTGCATGACAGATCGAACAGAACAGTCAGACTACATACTAAATTCAAACGCAGTATATAGTAGGCAATACCTACTGCCTACTACATTAGTAAGTAGTATGTAGCAGGCCGTTTCGGAAACAGCCCTGGTTTCCACTCATTTGCTTCCTCAACAAATGCACGCTTTGTCAGGAGCTACATCTTCACACAGTGGGTGATTGTGCTCATGGGAAATTAAGTCTTAATCTCAGAAAAACACAACAAATGTCATCCAAACAGGTCACCAGAACCAACACATGAAATCTCCTCACAGCGTCTTTAAAGATTTGACCTTCGAAGATTAATACGTCGTTTCTCCGTTGTTTTACTTTTTAAAGTTGGGGAGTGGAGACAGAAAGTTAAAATAAGTGCTATTCATTTTTCACAAACTTCATGCCACCCTTGCATAAATCAGCCCCCTTCAGTTATAAAGATCTGAACACTCCCCTGCTTCTTTAATAAACAAACATAAACATTCAGTGTTTTTTAGTTCACTGTGATTTTCTCTTAACCCTACCTTTCCCTTCTCGATGTCTTCACAGGTGACTTCCTACCTGGGTGACCTGGAGAGAAGCTAGGAGAGTCTGCACTTGATTCTATAAGAGGCTTGAGTCTATAGTTCCACTACTTATTTCATCAGACTATGACAGTTTGTGTTATTTTGTCTCTGTGACTGAGTGAATTATATTTTTCCATCATATTCTTCCTCTAAGACTATGGGCCATAACCTTACAAACCTCCATGTTCTTAATCTTGAGTTTATTTTTGCTCTTTACTTCTCTCTTTACTTACTTTTGATTTGTGTTTTTTGAAGTGTTGGTTGTGCATGGTTTTGCTGAAAAGTACAAAATACCAATGAAACCACTAGCAGGGACATTTATCTCATATGAGTCCATGTGTACTAACATTATGATTTTTGAGACTTGGTGCTTGTTATATTACAGAAACAAAAAAGTGTAGAAAAGAAAATGAAAAGCACACATTTGTATCCCTATAAGGCTTAAAATCATCACATATGAAATGAGTTTCTGTTTTAGAGATGAGGTAGTGTTACATTTAGTGGCTTCCTGCTGTGAAACATCGAGTCATGAAAGGCCTTAATGGTGTTACACAGGAAGTGGGTTCGCTATATGATATATATAGAACTGCTGTGTTTTCTTTTTCCTTTAAACTGTAAAAAGCAGAGTGAGCTGGGCAGAGGTAAAGAGAACCAATCACAGTCACAGATAGTTCTGATGTGTGCCTCAGTAATCGAACCAGACACATGGTTACTACCTTGCACTGTCTGCATGCTCCTGGCCCGATGGAAACCCTAGTATGTACATGTTGAAAGCTTTGCAACGGTTTGTGTTTTATTATGTTCTTTTCTCGCAGTCTTTAAACGCCATTTAAAGCCATACACAGGTCAAACAGTGCAAAGACAGGATTTGTGTCTACACACAGCGATTGGAGTATTTTCTTTCTCTGAAAAACAAACAAACATGGGAAGTGCTTGAAAATTAGAAAAGGGGGCTGAGGAACCAATCAAATTGTGACCTCCCCCTAACCTTATTTTGTGTAACAACTACAATCATGTATTTTCAGATGCCAACTTTCTAACTCTGAGAGTCAACAAAGCTAATGTATAATCTATGATGACTTTTGTTGTTTGTTTTGCTATAGTGTCAGTAAAGTACCACACTGCCTAACTGAAGTCTGTGCTGTGGTAGATAACACCCGGACACACAGGTGTCCTGGTGATTTTGTATCTCAAATAAATAGTTTTAAATGGAGTTTAAATGAAGGAATATGCTGGCCTGGCTGTCAGACATTGACCATGGCTGTTGATGTTACATACTGGCAAAGCTGCAAACTGGTGTGGCAGCAGTCCACCTTTGTACTGTGTAGTAATTTGCTGATACTTTACTGTATGCAGGCTAAACCAATGATGACATATTTAAATAAAGCAAGTGCTCTCCAAACGTTGACTGAAGTTTTTTGTATTTTGATACCACAGCTACGTTAAAGCTGGGGTTGGTAGTCAGATTGAGATACACTTTTTGTTATACTGGTTAAAATGATCTTTTTTAAATGGGTGTGTATGTGGTTTCCGGTACTTCCAGAGCCAACCTCAAGCGGACCCTTGTTGAACTGCAGTTTTTATCACTTCTGCATTGGACTCATGTTTTTAGATCGGAGGTTGCCGCTTGTGCAAAACACAAAAAATGTCCTGAAGACCGGTTTTGAATCAGTCACGATCATATGGTCACGAATCAGCGGCGCTCGTGCATGTGAGCGGGGACATCATTCTGGAGGAGCTCCGAGGGTAAGGGGGGAGGGATTAGACAGAGTCCTGAGGAAACGCTGCATTCAAATTCATGCTAGTTTTCCATGAATACTAACCCTAGCTTTAAATTTGTTTAATGCTTTTAACCTTCTTTCTTCTGCCTCAGTCTTTGGTGTCACGTTGGGGGAAAGACTGAAGGAGGACCCAAGTGCAGCTTTAAGATAAAAAGGTTTTAATAAACAAAAGGTACCAACAAAACGTCCAAGAATAAATCCAAATAATACAGGGATCACAATAAGAGAAACACAGAGAGAACACAGGAAAGACGAACAATATTCCAACAAGGGACAGGGGAAACAGAGGAACTAAATACACAGAGTCATCAACACGTGTGAACACAGGACACAGGTGAAACTAATGGGGGGGGATCACAAGTGGAGGGAAACATACAGGGGCATGACGTAAAACTAAACTGGAGACACAAGGATTCAGAAGTACAAAATTAAAACAGGAAATGAAAGACTAGACTAAGAAAACACAACAAGAGGCATGGATCACTAAACCCTCAAGAGAGACAAAGGAGAACTAATACAGAATAAACACTGGGAGGAACCAAGGCATGAAACACAAGGAACAAACTAAACAAAATAACTCATGACATTTGAACCTTTAATTTATCTCCCTGCGTTGAAATCAATAATCTCTCTTACACGAGTGTCCCGGCCAAGATCAGCAGCAGCACATTCCTGTAAAGTTACAGACATATAACACATAACAATTTCAAACACGTCAACATATTCTAGATCACATAACAGATAGTCATTAATCAAAGCATCTGCAGCCTGATGCCTCTGATTCCCCGTATGCCTTGACCCTGTCCCCTGGGAGGTGTACCTCACCAGGGGACAGGAGACATCAAAGTCAGAAACAAAACAGTGGTCAAACGTATGTAGGGTATATATAATTCAGATTACTTTTTTTCTAATTTATTTTTATGCAAGAAGAATGTAAACTCTGAAAGTAAAAATATCTTTTATACCCAGGAAAGAGAGGGAAAGCTAAGTAGAAGAAATAATGAATGTACTAAAAATACTTGTATAGAGATATGGCTTCACTGGGACGCTGGTTTGGCCGAGTGGTTAAATCACTCTCCTCATGTGCAGAGGCTGTAGTCCTCGAGGCGGGCAGCTCAGGTTCAATTACAACCTGTGGCCCTTTGCCACATGTCATTCCCCGCTCTCTGCTCACTCTATCCGCTGCCCTTTTAAAAAAATAAGACATAAAGGCTGAAAAATAATCTTGATAAAGAAGAAGAAGAAGAAACTATGGCTTCACATATTTTTGAAGCTAATGTTATGAATTTGGACACTTCATTTATTACAGGAGGACAAAATAAACATCTATGTGCTTTCAACCCACAGTATCTTACGAAAATGGGATTTGAAGGGTTGATGTGTTGTACCTATTTTTTCATCTTGGGGGTCCCAAGATGTTTATTTTTTTTTAAGTAATTTTGTCCATTACCTTAAATATATTGTGGAAAAAAGTTATCAAATTTGAAATGAAACACATTTTTTAATCAGCTTTCTGCCTTTCTTTGATCCCACATGACTCTTAAGGTTAGAGTTAGGGTTATTTGAAGATAACAAAGCATCAGTAGCAGCAGTTACTTCATAACAGCACAGGTAACATCCACAAGCTTATGTAGGTGTAGTTTCTGCAAACCAGCTAAATGAAGTATTTATTACCAGTCAAAAGTCTGGACACACCCTCTCATTCAATGGTTTTTATTTATTTAAAAAAAATGTCAACATTGTAGATTAATACTGACGACATCAAAACTATGAAATAATCTGGTTTTACCATAATCTGGATTACAACAGTAGTCAAATAGGGCTATCCATTGTGTACTAACCCTACCTCTGAACAACACAACTGATGGTCTCAAACACATTAAGAAGGCAAGTCATTCTACAAATGAACTCTTGACAAGGCTCATGTTAATTAGAAACCATTCCAGGAGACCACTTCATGAAGCAGACTGAGAGAATACCAAGAGTGTGCAAAGCTGTCATGAAGGAAAAAGGGGGCTACTTTACAGAATCTAAAATATAAAACATATTCTGCTTTGTTTAACACTTTTTTGTTCATTAAATAATTCCATATATGTTCTTTCATGGTTTTGATGTCTTCAGTATTAATCTACAGTGTTTACAATCATTACAATAAATACAAACCCTTGAATGAGAAGGTGTTTCTAAACTGTTAACTGGTAGTGTATATTTTGTGGGTCACAGGCCGAAAAGTTTGGGAACCCCTGATCTATATCATCTGGAGATTGAAATCATTGCAGCTCTACCTTATTTACCTGTTGGTGGAGGGAAACGTTTGTTGATGTAACAAACTGCATCTTCACTCAGTTTGCCAAAGACAGCAGAAAGCCAACTCTGCTCCTCTCCATGAATAATAAACGGCCTCTGGATTTCTGTTTTGTGACCTACCACAGCATGAAGACACTGCTCAGTTGCCTGTTATTAACACTTGGATCTAGTTCTAGTTAAGACATGAGTGTTAGCATTTCTTCCCCGTTGCTGATTAAAGTTATGAGGTTTTCAAGAATGTGCTGTATAATCTTCAAAGTAAGCCCAGTCCACCTAGCACCCTGTTGTTTAAAGGGCCCCAACTGCTTGAGAAATCCAGGTCAGAGTACCCGGCATGATAAGAACTTAAGTTTGTGAAAGCAGTAGCGTAATGTCTTCTGAGGCTCGGGAGGAGTATTTCCCAAGTTAGATAACCTTGATGACATCATAGGCTGGTTGTACAATGTTGAAAGCTGAATCCAGTATTAGTGTTCAGTGTTACAGATGTTAAATCAGGATGTTTCTGCTGTTGGGGCTTCAGTTTTGATCATCCTCTCTCTCTCCCAAGTTTCCCAGAGCTGAACTTCTGGAGTGTAACTCTAAAATGAAAACTTAATAATAATATGATTTATTCTAAGTAACCTAAATCCTGAGATTTTAGTTTAAAGAAAACAATGGGATTAAAGGAGAACATAACTCCCAATAATCCACTGTGAATGGTTCCCACTGTACATGATTTCAGTGATGAAACAAGTAGGACTTCAGATTTTGTATTAAGCTCAGTGCCATCTGATGTTGCACACTGGTATAGGCAGACCTCACTGCTCCACTTTACCCTAGTTTACTCAGGCTGCATGCATCAGCAGTAAAGTGGGCAATTGAAAGGGCAATTTGTGCGAGCCATGTCTTCTCAAGCAGAGATATGATTGCCCAAACAAAAGGCTTCAAGAATTTTTCATCCAGCTCAGCATCGCTGTGCACCAATGATTCCCTCATGAATGACAAGCGGGCCTAAACCATGCAAGCAAGAAGTCCCCAACAGCAGAACAGTCACCTCACTGTCAGGGTCACACAGTGCAGTTATTCCATTAAACATCTCCCTATCTGAACTACAGGGGACAACTACACATTTTGTAATAAGTTATTGATTTATTATTACCTACTTTGGGTTGTGCAGTGGGTAGCCCTTTGCCTCATAGCAAGAAGGTTCCTGGTTTGAATCCCCGGTCAGGCAGGTGCCTTTCTGTGTGAGTTTGCATGTTCTCCGCATGCATGAGTGGGTTCTCTCTGGGTACTCTGGCTTCCTTCCACAGTCCAAAAACATGCTCAACTGGTCACTGTAAATTGCCCGTAGGTGTGAGTGTATGTGGGTGGTTGTCTGTCTCTCTGTGTGATTGGTTGGCGACCTGTCCAGGATGTACCCGGCCTTCCGCCGGATGTCATCTGGGATAGGCTCCAGCTCCCCAACCCAATCCCAAACAGGATGAGTGGTTAAGATACTGGATGGATGGATTACCTACTTATTTATTTTCAGTTGACATTTTAAAGTAACACCCTGCACTCACACACCTAAGCTTTTTGCTGTATACTTATTCAGATTTCTGCTTCATTCTTTAGTTTATTTCGATTCAATGTGCAATATTTCAGTCAATCAATCAATCAATCAATCAATCAATCAATCAATCAATCAATCTTTATTTGTATAGCGCCAAATCACAACAAACGTTATCTCAAGACGCTTTTACAAACATAGGAGGTCTAGACCACTCTATGTCAAATTATGAACAGAGACCCAACACCAAGACAGGGTAAGACTCAGTCTGACCCCACCTTAATCCACCATAAGCATTGCACATCGCAGTATTTAGCTAGTTACAGTGGAGAGGAAAAACTTCCTTTTAACAGGCAGAAACCTCAGGCAGAACCAGACTCATGTTAGACAGCCATCATGCCTCGACCGAGTTGAGTCTGGAAAGACAGATAGAGGGGAGTAAGAGAGAGAAGTGATAGTGATGAGACGAGTAGTAGAAGCTATTGCCTCTGGAGTCAGCACGTCCGTATCAGCTGGAGTCCAGATCGTCCGCAGCAGGAGGACGTCTACGGCAGCTCAGAGGAACCTACGAGACAAGGGAGCTCAGGGACTCTAGAAAGGTCTATGGTTAGTAACTTAAATGGGACAGGCAGAGTTAAAGTAAGTGATGAAGGGGTTGGGGGGAAAGGGGGTGAGCTAGGATCCCAGTGTGTCAGTGTGCCAGTTCCCCCGGCAGTCTAGGCCTATAGCAGCATGACAAAAGCTGGTCCAAGCCTGATCCAGCTCTAACTATAAGCTTTGTCAAAAAGGAAAGTTTTAAGCCTACTCTTAAAAGTAGAGAGGGTGTCTGCCTCCTGGACCCTGACTGGTAGATGATTCCAAAGGAGAGGGGCCTGATAACTGAAGGTTCTACCTCCCATACTACTTTTAGAGATTTTAGGTACAACTAGCAAGCCTGCATGTTGGGAGCGTAGAGTTCTAGAGGGGTAATAGGGCACTATGGGCTCTTTAAGATACGAGGGTGCCTGATTTTTAAGGGCTTTGTAGGTTAAAAGAAGGATTTTAAATTCTATTCTACATTTTATTGGGAGCCAGTGTAGAGAAGCTAGCACTGGAGAAATGTGCTCCTCTTCCTAGTTTTAGTCAATACTCAAGCTTCGGTGTTTTGAACTAGCTGTATACCTAGACTGTTTTTCACCCATTGACCTTCCTGAACTGGTTTCAACAGTTTCTTCAGCTAAACCATCGACCTGTCTTTTAGACCCAATCCCAACTAAGCTGCTAAAAGAAGTAATTCCACTAGTTAGCAGTTCCTTACTAAGTATGATTAATATGTCTTTACTGACAGGCTATGTACCTCAATCATTTAAAGTAGCTGTAATTAAACCTCTCCTTAAAAAGCCCACTCTTGATTCAGGCTCCTTATCTAACTATAGACCAATATCTAACCTCCCCTTTATCTCTAAAATCCTGGAGACAGTCCCATGTATATATTCAGTGCATACTGTATTCATACAACATATGTCCTATAACTATTTAAACCCGTAGACACATGCTGCACCCTGCAATCCTGTTGTATGTTATTTTATTTGCACTACTTCTCTTCTTTTTATCTGTTACTTGATAATTTGCACTACAGCACCTGGTCTGATAGAAATGGCATTTTAGTCAGTTGAGTTAAAACTAAAAGTAATATCACTTACACTTTATAATAAAAGACAAAAACTCATGACACAGAGAACACATGTAAAACACTGTTTTTAAATGTTTTTTTGTTTTTGTTTTCTTCTTTGTTACTACTTCATGCACCTCAACACTTACATATAATACTAAGAAAAAGGTAAGTAGGCCCTCAATACTGCATCAGGACCTATCCACTGAGAGACTCCAGCACTCTGACATTATGGATAAATTCAAGTTCAGTAGTTGATGTGTGAATGGACTTTAAAAATATATCATTAAAGTTAACTTACTGGCACATTTCGCCTTTAAAACCACAGGTTTGCACTTTGGCACACATTAAAAGCTCCACTGCATTAAAACGATGGCTAGCTCTTTGTACACCCGCTGCTAAGATGACTCATAGTACCAGAAGTCCACTGATGACGGCATTTTCCATTCACCACGGTTAGACTTGTTTTACAGTCAATGAACTGGGAGGCATGGGTGTTGTGGTGGAGAGGGAAATGTGACTGACTTATTAGGGCCTTAGGTGTTTTTTTTAAAGACAGTAGCCTACTGAAAGCATGTTTTTAATGTCAAAAGAGATGATTCACTACAGATTCCTGTGTGAAAAAGAAGGAAAGAAAAACTGTAAACTGAGGCAAATTACTCAAATTTTAAGTCAAGACAAGTGTGGCTGAATCAGATGAAGTTATATAAGTGGTAGGTGATTCATTAGTGTCAGGGTTTTTTTATTTGTAAGAATCTAATAAATCCTATCACATGTTAATTTAGTCTTTATGAGTTTTTTTCTTACCTAACTTTTTAGGTATTTTGTCAACATTAAAGTAAACAGAGTCACTCGGCTGTAATAACTTGCTTACATGTAAAGACAGTGTTCAAGTAACATTAGTTAAGGGGACAGGTTAAAAAAAGAGAGAGTTTGAAACAGTCTCTATATTTCACTGAAAAAAGAAGAGTGTGTACTTCTCTATACCTCTAGGTATGTTAATGTGTTAAGTCATTGGTGTATGTAAAACATGTTTGTTTTCAGGGTTACATACAATGTTATAGTTATTAAAAGCTTTAATGGGTCATGAATGTCATAGTGACGGCAGTTGCACAGGGTCAGCTTTGGTGAGGTGGCTGATGCCCACTGTGATATCTTTTCATTGGGCTCAGAATTCCTGATGACGCCCCTGTCCATGGGAGTTTCCAACCCCATGGCTGTTCAGCTCCGAGTTGAGGGTTAAGTTCAGAGTATGTTTTGCATCTTTCTGAAATAAGACTCATCAGAGCACACTAACATAAAAGCAGAATCTAATTTTTATGTCACAATTTCCTCATTTGTTTAGTTAAATCAGAATCAGAATCAGAAATACTTTATTTATCCCGGGGGGGAATTCAGTTGTTACAGAATGCTCTTAAACACAGGATGAAAAAGTCAAAATATTAATTGAAAGAAGGAATAAAATAAGATATAAATACGAATGAAATAATATAAATTGGGTTAATGATAAGTATATAAACGCAGAATAGTTACAGTTTGCTATCTACAAAAGCACTGGGAATAAAGGTATTATATACAGGATGTTGAAGTGGCAGGGATATTGCACAGTGTATTGCACGTTATTGCACAGAGTACAGAATATAATTCAGTGATCAGAGGGAGGAGTTGTACAGTCTGATGGCCACAGGCAGGAATGACTTCCTGTGGCGTTCTGTGGTGCATTTAGGGGGGATCAGTCTTGCACTGAATGTGCTCCTGTGATTCACCAGCACATTGGAGAGAGGGTGGTGGATGTTGTCCATGATGGCATGGAGCTTTCACAGTCTGATTCTAACTAGTCTGTATGGAAGCCCTAAAAGGACATAATTAAATGCACAATTATCTCTGTTTTCTTGGGGTAACGAGAAAAATAAGTTGGAATCTTGAGAAAACTAATAGGAAAAATAGAATGTATTAATCATGTTTTTCTGTATATACTTAATTATTATTTTATTTTATTCTATCTTTATTTGACTTTAATTTACTCACATTTATATCTTATTTCATTCCTTCTTTTTTAATAATATTTTGACTGTCTTACATACTGTGTATTAGAGCAAAGCATGCTGTAATGACAGAATTTCCCCCAGGATAAATAAAGTAATTCTGCTTCTGACGGTCCCGAGCATAATGACGTATGTGTACATTGATCACGTGGTCGTCGATGGGCGTGGCTTACGGCGTCAATATTGATTGACGTCGGATGCTCGACCAGGAAGAAGAAGCCAGCAGTGAGATCACTCTCCAGAAATCCCCTCCAGTGCTGTCTCCACCACGAAGAAGGAGAGCGACGTACACAGACTAAACAACACAGACCACGGGAGTTTGTTGCTGCCTGACATTACGAAGAGTTTGAGCTGATTTTACATCAAAGACATTAAAGGTAAGACTGACCGTTACCGTATTATACACCAAGAGGAACGTTAGGTTTCGTTTACCCGACCAGCTAACGGAATGGCTAGCTGGGTCAACACGACGTGCTCAGAGACAAAAGACACAACTTCTGTGTTTATACCACTTTATATCAGTCTGTGAATGTTACATTAACTTGAACTCGTCTACTCGGATGCTACAACCAGCTAACAGAGGCTGGTACATATTTAATGACCGTGCAGTAAGGCACCGTAACACTAGCTAACGTTGATTTATCTCATATTATGAGCAGTCATGATACTACAGCAGCTGTATTCCTTAACCAAATGTAATCAAACATATCCCTCAGCTGCAGAATTTAGGGAACACCTAATCCAGTATAATTAAGCAATCGTTGTAGTTAAGCCTCCGCATTATCTAGTCTGAGCCGTGTGTAGCTCCAGTGTTGTTACATAGTGTTTATAAAGGATCATGTTAACGCGAGGACATCAATCTAACATTATGTAATGTTTTAATCAAATCAAAATAATAAAGAACCAATATATGTAACATGGTGGACTCAAGGAGTACAGTAAAGAGGGTGTTGGTCAGTCCAGACCTCTGTTCCTCTTCACCGTGGTCAGCCCTCCTCCCTCCTCCTCCTCGTCGTCTTCCTCCTCCTCCTCTGTTTCTTTCCCAGCCATGTCAATAGACCAAAATAAGCTGCCAAGAAGACCACATTCTTTTGGGCAACCGATTAGTTCAAGCTATCTGAAGTTAGTTCTCTTCACCCTCTCCAATTTCCAGCACCGTGCTTTTAGTTTGCTGGCTACATACGAGCCCAACAGAGATGTGAAGGCTGCTCCTGGACAGCTCTCTGTAAGGACACCACTATATACAGTCAATATACAGATACACTCTGTCACACTCAGCTGAGGAAGCACAGAGCGAGTCATCAGTTCTTACCAAGAGCGTTGATCGATACAGGTTGTATTGATCTATACCCCAGGCCTTCTAGTTCTTCATATGTATACAAGTTTGCACACACCTTCTCATTCAATGGTTTTTATTTATTAAAAAAAAATGTCAACATTGTAGATTAATACTGAAGACATCAAAACTATGAAATAATCTGGTTTTGCCATAATCTGGATTACAACAGTAGTCAAATAGGGCTATCCATTGTGTACTAACCCTACCTCTGAACAACACAACTGATGGTCTCAAACACATTAAGAAGGCAAGTCATTCTACAAATGAACTCTTGACAAGGCTCATGTTCATTAGAAACCATTCCATGAGACCACTTCATGAAGCAGACTGAGAGAATACCAAGAGTGTGCAAAGCTGTCATGAAGGAAAAAGGGGGCTACTTTACAGAATCTAAAATATAAAACAGATTCTGCTTTGTTTAACACTTTTTTGTTCATTCAATAATTCCATATATGTTCTTTCATAGTTTTGATGTCTTCAGTATTAATCTACAGTGTTTACAATCAAACATAAATACAAACCCTTGAATGAGAAGGTGTTTCCAAACTTTTGACTGGTAGTGTATATATGCATAGTGAACAATGAAAGAGGGCATTGAAGACAGGATTTGAACCGGGGAGGAAAATAAGGCTGGGAGCACTTGCATTAGAAAAAGCATTGAGAAAGCAGTGTTCACAGCTTTAACCTTCTGAATATATCTGAGAATATTTCACCATTTATTATTCTCACATGATTTGTTGCATTTTTTCAAAATTATATATGAAAAGCATACAAATTGAAAACATGTAAGTACCACGGTTTACCTTATGTTGGCTATATGATTGAATAAAAAATCATAAATACCTCATTCTATATCAATCAATCAATCAAGCTTAATTTATTTGGCACCTTTCATACAAATCAAATACAACCAAAAGTGCTTTACAGTGGTTGAAAAATAGAAAGAAGCAGAAATAAAATAATGAAGGCATATTTAAAAAAAAAAAGATTCTGAAATAGAGACTAATGCACACCAACAACAATAAAATGTGTAATTAAACTTAGTTAAAGCATCAAATGAATATTAAAAAAGGGTAAGGATAAGAGTTGATAATAAAATGAAGGCTAAACATATCAATAAAACTGAGTAGATAAATTAAAATGAATAAACGAATGAATAAATAAATAGAAATAAAATAAGATGAACAGTTAAAAAATGATACAACAATAAAGCAACTTTTAAATCAATATAAAAGTAAAAAGTAAAGTAGTAAAATTGCAAAAGCCAGACTGAATAAATACGTTTTTAGCTTATGTTTAAAAGTCTCAATATCTCCAGCTCCTCTCAGGTCCTCTGGCACGATGTTTCATAGTTTTGGTTATTAAATGAGTATTATACTCTCATTTTCAGGCTTTTAATTGTCCTAGTAGGTTTGTAGTGGCTCAAAAACGTATTTACTTTTCTCCAAAACCCTCATTTCAGCCTCGGTCTGAGCTCCTTAATTTAAGCTACTGTCTCTTTAAGGACCCCCCAACACTCTGGAACCCAGCATTCTTGAAGCTGTTGCTGTGATACGAAGCTCTGTTTCTCTATTTAAAATGGCAAATCATGAAATCTAGCAGTATGTTTTGGATCCCAAATCGGATCTGGAAAGTTTGGAAAGAGACCAAAAACATCCCAAACAAAAAAACAAGAAAAGAGAGCAGGATGTTTCTGTCTGCTGAGTGTTTAGAGAGCTCTTTTAAGGCAGTGGTGGACAAAGTCCACGTCTTCATTACTTCAGTCAAAGTATAGATCCTCCTGGTCAAACATTACTCCAATACAATTGAAAGTTGTTCAGTCAGATTGTGACTTGAGTTAAAGTCCTGGAGTACTTGCTTTTAAAAATACTGAAGTATTCAAAGTACTTTTTAAAATATCTTTATACGTATTTTCACAAAGCATGAGGTCAGTCAAGAATGCATGGGTGAACATTCTGCTCCGTTCTGTTTATCTAGAAAACATGATTTCATATCTAAAAAGTCTACCATGAAATATAAACTAAGTTACTACAAGCACAGACAAGTTTACAATGTTCATCTGGAATCAAAGCAGTGTGTTAGCTCCAGACCTCCACATGCTTTCTCAGGTTAGATGCTGATGTTTTGGAGGCTGTGATGAAGTTTGTGTGGTAAACAGATCAGAGATTTACAACAATACAAACAATCATTCTTTATTTCAAAACCTCAAACGTGGGTTTAAAATATGGCCGTGGTGCTCAGGTAGAGAATCATCATCCTTCTCAGTCATAGCCATCATCACCACGACTACATGAACGCACTGATCTGAAGAACGTTTGATCTACGCTCAACCCAGGTACGGCTACACCACTGAGACAAACCAAACACAAGGACACCAACAGTTCACGGTCTTTGGATCTGATTTCAGAAAAGAAGGTTCATCAGCTGACTTCAAAGATAAAGTAGAGAGTAACTAGAGCACTGATAGAAATGTAGAGGAGTCAAAAGTAGGATGTTTGTCTTTAAATGGAGTAAAAGTAATAAGTTCCCCAAAAAATAATACTCAAGTAAAGTACAGATACTCAAAACATGTACTTGAGATAGATGAGGGACTCGATTTGAGTCCCTCTCTCATAACTCATGTCTGACTTTCTAAACAAGCTGTTCAGAGCAGCCTGCGTCTATTCCTGGGATTACTCCTACACACGTTTACCTCACAATATGAAACATGCCACTATTTAGCATTGACATCCAACCCTTTGAATAGAAGCTGTTTGTAAAATATGAAAAAGCATCTTATTTCCCAAGGTTAAATTTGACCTTTCTCTACTTCAGTCAGTTGCTTGACTACTTTAGAGTCCAAATGTTGTTTTGATGCCAAATGTAATGTCAGTGTAAAACCACAGACCAGTGTCATGGCTCTGTAAGTTCAAATGAGGGAGGAATATTAAATGAGCAAACAAACCCAGCTGAAGAGTAAACACTAGAAGGTATTAAAATGCTCCTCTGTGTCCTCACACACAATGACGCTCTTGTGTGTGAGGACTGAGAATAACTGAGTGGAGTAGTGGCTGGAGTAGAGGGGAGTGGAGATCTTGCAGTGATGAGATCGTGGTCGGAGGAAGTTGGTGGTTATTTTAGGAGCTCTTCCTTTTTGCATACTGGTGTCACAGTGAGAGTGTGTGGTCTCACATCCTGCCAGTCTGCGTTCATGGCACCAACATGAGACTCTAACTCACTCTTTGTGTACTTTTATTTGAATAGACATTTGTGATGGGTCATTTCAGCACAGTACGGTCTTGGTTTTAGTATTCAGTGGGACTTGTGTGTGCTGGGTCCAATATGAAGAATGAGTACTTGTGTTCCTATGTTGTGTACTGTGCCTTTTATTTCTATTAGGGATGTCCCAATCAGCTTTTTTTGCCCCTGATCCAATCCAATGTTTTAATATTGAATATTTTCTGATACCGAGTCCTGGTCCGATGCTTGTGTTTGCCTACATAATAGAAGCACAAAAGGTCAGAGAGTTGAGCTGTGCACTGTTTTTTTTTCCTTTAACAAAAATAAGTAATTAAAAATAACTAAAACATATCTCATGTTTATTCCATTCAACTTAACCCAGCTAGCATTGTTGTAAAACTCATAATCAGTTTTAAGCTCTGCTGTATGAGAACCCCAAACTGGTGTGCTTCATTACAGCATGCTTAAAGGTGACATATCACGCTTTTTTCATCAATATATATTGGTCTAAGAGGTCCCCAAAACATGTCTTTAAAGTTTATGCTCAAAAAACCACTTTGAAATCAGATTTTGGCATGCCTGAAAAGCCCTCTTCTTCATTCCTCATCAGAACAGTCTGTTTTCTCTCTGACCACGCCCCCTCCAGAAGTGGATGTGCCTCGGCTCTCCAGCATGTTGATCTAATGTTTACATGTTGGCTGAATATACACGGCTGCTCAGAGATCGCGTTACTTCAACCCTCTGAATCTGATCCTGACGGAGAGGCGCCTGTAGCAGGACCTTTCTGAACGATTGGTCATAGATTTAGTGTTTCTTGTTGTTTTATTTATCAGTATGTAGACGTGTGTCTTGGTACACAGCTACGAACATGTAGCTATGTGGCTATGCTAACTAGCGCTAGCACTTATCCATGACAAATAAAAATCATCCACTATATCTTCAAATCTGCAGACGTGGGGAGTAAAACCGACCTCTGCCAGAAAGGCAGCAGGACCTTTTATGAAGGATTGGTCACAGATTCTGTGTTTCTTGTTGTTTTATTTGTCAGTATGTCGACGTGTGTCTTGGTACACAGCTACAGCTACAGCTACAGCTATGAACATATAGCTATGTGGCTATGCTAATTAGCGCTAGCACTTATCCATGACAAATAAAAATCATCCACTATATCTTCAAATCTGCAGACGTGGGGAGTAAAACCGACCTTTGTGTTTATTAAGACAGCCTACAACTAGCATGCCTCCCTCCTAAGCTCCTTGTTAGCACACATTTGTGCAGGTAATGAAAAACGGAGGGGGGATTCAGTATTATTTTATACAGTCTATGGGCTGAACAAGCTCCGAGCTCTGACTCCGTGACAGACCGGATATTGTTGTTACGTAACAAAAACACAGAAGTCTGAAACGGCTCGTTTCACACACATTTACAGAAAGGTGGAGAAATCAAAACAGGGGCAGAATGGATTTTTTTCATTCTCGGGGGGTTTGTAGACATGCCAGGGACACATATTTCAGGTAAAGAACCATTAAAAAGTCAATTTTGCATGATATGTCACCTTTAAATCCCAGGTGGCACTGAACACAACTCTCACGCAGCTAGCTACAGCTGGCATGCCTGTATAAAGAATGTTAGCAGCTGCTAGTTTAGGAGCGACATGCCGGTACAGAGAACGGTACCTGCTGCATAACAGAGTCCTGTGTTTGGTTTATGTTTGGCCTTTTTGAACCGTATGTCCCTGCAGAGTTACTGTAGTGTGTGTAGAGCAGATGTTTCTTCTGTGTCTGGCGGTGTACATGTGAGCTCTACAATAAAATGTAAATCAGGTCTTGAGTTCTACATCAATGTCCCATTTATTATTTTCTCATTATGTAAACACAGTTAAGCAAACTCAGCACCCTCAAGTACACTAGCTCATTGGCCTTCAGCTGCAAATTGTGTTCAGTGACAGCAGATCCAATAGTTGAGATCAGAATCCGGACATCCCTAGTTTCAATTAGTAGTTTTTTGTATATTTGTACTTTAGTAGTTGGTCATAAAGTCTCTTTTTTTATTCTGTCATCCTCCACTCTTTGTTTTCTGTTCCTTATTGAATCAGGGATGTGATCATACGTCTTGTGATTGTGATACACGGCTGTCCCAGTATGAGAATGTTGGTGTGAAATCAGAGCTTCCTGTTTTTACACGAGATGTTCACAGTTTGTTAAAGGTCTCAGCTGACTCTGCAACAATCGTGTTTTCACAATTTTTACACTTTACTGACATTACATAGACTAAACCATCAACAGTAATGAAGAAATTGATATATATAATGAGCAAAAACTCCAGCTTTTACCCCTGACAGAGAGAAGAGGACCCTGCCTTCATTTTTTAAGCCACAAAACAAGAGGATAGGGTGATTTTAGGACTCAAAGGCCCCTAACTTGAATCTAACAGGTCATGTTCTATTAACATTGTTTCTGCCCTTAAAGCACTCTGTTTTTAGATTTAACTCTGGTAATAATAGTTGTTCTCTTGAGGCCGCCACCTCGTCTCTTTGTCCCAGATCAGTCCAGACTCCAGGTCACAGGAGGACATGTGAGCATACATGATGATCAAGGCGATTAGAGTCAAGATACTTGGTTTATTACCTGTCATTGTGCACTGTCCTTCTGTCTGGCTCTGGCCTGCTGTACTGTTTGTGTAACAGTCAGCTGACAGACTGGAATCATTCATTTCCTCTTAACCCCATGCTTGTTTTGCATCTATTCTTTCTTATTGTACTTATATTTATTATAAAGGTTCCCAACACTATCCAGCACAGATCAGATTTAACCAATGTCTGTGCTTTGTCACTTATCCTCCTCCTTCTGCGTGCTGCTGCTCTCTGAACTCTGATTCACAGCCATGAGTCCACACCTGTAACTTAATCTCAGCCGGTGGGAGAACAAGATTAGATAAGAGCGACGCCGTGCCACGGTGAAGTCATGTGACGCTGATGTCACTCAGTCATGACACACATCACAATAATTGTAGTCATTATGTTCATTGCGTCGTACACAGCGGTGTCCGTTTGTCCATTAGCTCATTTGTTTCAGCAGTATGTGCTCTTGTTCTATTTTTAGAGTGCTGCTGAAAGTACTTCATTGTTGTTTGGGTACTTCGAGGTTTGACACTAGATCTATTTATCTTTTTATATTTTATACATATTTATCACTCACCTAAATCTGCTGGATGGAGAGTGCCCTACAGGATGCCATATGTCATCTGTGCTTACATCCAGTTAGCAGCATTATAGCAGGACGACAGTAACCATTAACTGGGCTACAGCCAAGGCTCCAGGCTGACTGAGCTACAGCTGAGACACAACATGTGACCGGAACTTTGAGTCTGAAATAATCATAATATCAATAAGCCCTTAAGCAGACTAGTAATTCTGGTGGCGACAAGTGAGGGTGATGATATTTAAATGTATAGCCGACTAAACATACACCTAACTAATCAGGCTACTCAGTGGTCTTTATTTACAGGCGATCATATAGAGTTGTCTCTATTAGTCGAGTGTCCTTCTCATGAACAACTTTCTGATCGTTTTCTAAACTGCATACACTTTTTTATTGTCCTTTTAATGCTTTTACTTACTTATCTATTTATTTGTGCATATTTATTTATTTTTTATTTATGTTTCTATTTATTTATTTTTATTTATTTATTTATTCTATTTACTTATCTGTTTATTTTTCATTTATTTTTATGTATTTATTCTATTTACTTATTTTTATTTATTTATTTTATGTACTTGTCTATTTATTTTTATTTATTTATTTTTCTGTAGTTATTTATTTATTTTTATTTATATATCTATTTATTTGCTTTTATTTAATTCTTCCTTTTTTTTATTTACGTATCTTTTTTTTTATGTATTCATTTTTTTTACTTAATTATTTACTAATTTATTTATATATTTTAAATTTTTTAAACTCAATCTTTTTTTTGGTCCCGTCTCACCACTTCATTCTGTTTAATTTGCCTTTACTTGTTTACAACCACAAACAACAGGTACGACTTCGTTTTTTAAGTATTTAATGTCCCTGCACGTGTGAAGGTATCTGGGGATGTCACCCATTCCTCCTTTATATCCCACTCTCACCCCCTCATGGACTTGCACACTCTCACACTGCAGATCTGCCATAATTTAAGGTCGTGCGTGTTTAGTGCTCAGGCGTTTATGTGGAGATTAGGATTGGGTCATTGTTTGAGAGTTTTTTCCAGGAAAAGAATTATCCTCAGACGTCTCCTCCTTTCAAAAACAACAACTCAACCTGGTGGTGTTTCTCAAATATTACACAAATCATAATCAGTGTTTCTGGTTATTTTTCAAATACTGATTATTTAACACCTTGACCTCAGTCCTCCTGACACACTTTTACATCCTGGATATAATTTGTGTGGTTTTTTTGGAGGAAGTGGGGCTACTGGGAGGCATTGTGTCTGACCCACTTAACTTACAGACGTCTGTATATGAGCTTTATTTAGCCTGAAAGAGACAACCACCTACCACATAAACGTCAAGCATTCTCTGTGATGTGAAGTTGTTTTTTACTTCTAACTTCTAAGCAGAGCTGGTTTTTGTCGTCTTTATAATCATCAGATCAGCATTCCTTTCACATCACACAGCCAGTTTATGCAATGTGAATACAAAATATTGCTTCACACTAATGTTGACATAAAGCTCATTTGAAGTTAGTTGGTATGGTGTTGTTTATCATCTTAAGGTCCTCCACTCACAGCTGTTGTCTCTGTGTTCTCTCTGCAGGATGTCTCTGTATCCATCCCTCGAGGACCTCAAGGTCGACAAGGTCATGAAGGTGAGTGTGTCAGGTTGGAGGGTTTTAGACAGAGACCTCTCTCTGGAGGTACTCAGCTTTGTAGTTTGTTGAAGCCCGGGCCATGTTTCCACTTTTTGAAATATTGCTAAAGTTACAGAGGGAATTTGAGAAACTACAGAAAATAATAAAGGGAATTTGATTTACACTCGAGACTCTCTGTGTTGTAAACTATGACAAGTGATGATTTGTAACTCCACAGGTGTAAGACATTTACCTCTTTTTGATGTCTCAAACTTTGAATAAAAGTGAAATAATAATTTAATCTGTGGTCTGGGCTTGAAACCTTATGGCCAAATTCCACCAGATCCGTGTCCCTGATCCATCACAGCACCTGATTTGATAGGTTTCTATTCTAGTCAGTGTGTTAACTTCCACTGGAGCCGCTCTGTTGCTTTCCTGCTGGGTCGGAGCCCTCCGGATCAGATGCGCAAGACTTCTATTTTTGCTGAACGTATCAATCTCAACAGAGCAGATGGAGAGGGACAGGAAGTCAGGCACCAAAACAAAATGAAAACATCCTGTTAATTTCCAGAATAAAACACTCTGTGTTATCACCAGATTGTATTTCCCTTAACTACAACAACAACAAACCATCACGATGAGCGGAGCCAGGCCTGGAGTCAACAGGTCAGAGGTTTTCAGAGGACCAGAAAGACAACATGGATGAGGAGAGGAGGAGGAGAATCCTTGACTCAGTGATTACTGCGGGAAAACCTCGGTCACATGACTCCAGCTGTCTGGCTGTCCTGCTCCATGCTGCGTTCCGAAAACACAACCTGTGGGTGTTGACGGAAGAGAGAGAGCACGGAGCAGGACAGGACAGGACACGGATCTGGTGGAAGTCCTGTGTTAGATCTTAAAAGAGAGCTTGCTGATGGTGTGAGAAGGAGACTAGGGGGCATCTAAGGGGAATCTAGAGTGCTGAGTTTTGGGGCTTGAACCAAAGTCAACACATGTCCTGTGCCACTTTCACTTTGACCATTTTTACTGGCTGTCTGGTCAGTGTCTGAACTTATTCTAAGACACAAAATAAAAAAACTGCTGAATCATGAAACACTTCTTCAGCTGTTTCACTTTGGCACCACGTTGTCACTTACCAACTTTAACTGCACTGCTTCACTCAGACCAGTTCAATCAGGGTTTGACTGAGTTCACGTTTCCTCAAGATTACTTTTTGTTTTTACTAAAAGAAGCCATATATCTAAATAAACACTTGTGTTTGACTGGTGTCTCTGATTGCTTTCCAGGCTCAGGCCCAGTATGTCCACACGGCCACCACCATGCCAGCCATCTCTGAGGGAGCCTACCAGCCTCAGCCAGCAACTGCTGGGATGCCTTCATCAAGTGAGTCTCTCATGTCCCACTGAGAGTTTTTAAGAGCTTATTTCATCCCTCTATTTTTGTTACAAACCTGTCCATGCACAGAGGAAAAATAAAAATCCTCTCTATCTCTAAATTGTAACAGAAACACACCCACCGTATCTTTATTTATGAATCTGTTTCCTCTTTCTTGTTTATGTTCCTCAACTCTTCAGTATGAGAGAGGGATGAGATAGCGTGAGAATACTGTGAGGCAGGAAGGGTAATAATCTTAGGACCATTATGGGAATAAATGGGACCACAACACCAGCTATGATCTCTCTCTCTCGCTTTGTGTTTGTCACTCTGTCTCTTGTCTCTAATTGTTTCTCCGCTCAGGGGTTTGTGTTGGTCTGAGTCTGTGTCAGAGGAAACATGAACTCGGCAGTAAGCCAGAGGCAGACGTAAGAAAAGAGTTAATCATGGAAAAGAGGCCTTTCGAGTTTCCAGAGCACAACTTTTCTGCCTGTTTTCACTCACTTCTCCCCCTGTTTTCATTCTCCCACTCATTCAGTTCCTCTTTTCTCTGTGTGGATTCAGAGTCCTGTGGGCTTTTGGGCTTTTGTTTTACCTCAGCAGAGCTGGCTGTGAGTCACCATGGAGACTTGCTCTAGCAGTTGTGCTGGGACCGGGCCTAATGGGAGAAAGAGAGAGGAGGAGTTGAAATGAAAGGAGGAAGGGAGAGACCCAGGGGGGTGTAAGGCTGTGCAAAATGAGGGATGAGAGGAGTTTATCCCCCTGGTGTGGAGAGGGGGAACAGAGAGAGAGAGAGAGGTGTAAACGGGTAAAGACTTGATTGACATCAGCGCTGGTCCTCAGCCCAGCCAGATACACTAATGCTGTAAATATGCATTCTGTGCCTTTTAAATCGCTTCAACAACATGACAGCTCTTACTCCTGTCAATGTTTTCATGGATCATATGTGTAGGAAAAACTCAGGAGTTGCATTCAGTGCCACAAAAACTAAGAACTGGGTTTCCTGTTAAGAGTGTCAGTGAAGGGAACTTCCCATTTCAGGAATATCCAAATGAATCCAACAGGAACGTCACATCCTGTTTGTTTCCTAAGTTTAACTCTTGGTTACCTGTTGCCCTTGTAACTTATTTTATTGCTGAAATTAATATTAAATGTATTTTAAAACCAGGAAACTGAAAGCAAAACAAAACTTTTTAAAAAAAGAAATCTGAGCTTGTTGTGACTAGCTATGATTTTTGAATGAAAATTTTGAATACTAGTTTCACCTGTATCTAATAATAATAACAATAATAATAATAATTTAAAAAAAAAAACTAATAATAAAAACAACAATAATAATAACAATATGAATAATACTATGAATAATGGTATGAACAATAATACAAATGTGGAATATTAGTTGCACCTGTATATAATAATAATAATAATAATAAACCGTTTAATAATAATAATAATAATAATAACAACAACAACAATAATAATAATAATTTTAATTATAACAGCAACAACAACAATAATACTGATAATGATAATGAAAAATGTAATAATAACAACAAGAATAATTTTAATGTATAGAGCCCTTTTCAGAAGCCAGATTACAAAGGGCTTTACATGGGTAGCAAAAGAAAACAAGCAAATCATAAAATCACATAAAGTGATATAAAATATATTTTAAGAGGTATAAAATTTCCTAAAAGAACTAAAATTATTATAAAATATATTTTTTAAATGGTTCAAATCAAGTACAATAAAATAAAGTTCAGGTAAAGCCAGGAAAGGCTCTGTGATAAAAGTTTGTTTTAAGAAGGGATATAAAAGCAAACACTCTGTCCTGTTTAGTTTTCATTTTTGTATTTGGAACTCGTAGTTAACGTCTGCCCGAGGATCCCAATGTACGCTTCAGTTGGTATGGTATTAAAAATAAAGGGACGTCTGTTTTTTGGAGCCTCACAGAGGGGATGAGGTTTAACTGTAACCACATCCTGCCAGCTACCTGTATGGTAGTGAAGTTTAGCCTAAGATAACATTGCTAGCTGTGAGTTATGGACCTATGTCGGCTGTTGTTTGCAGCCAATTCACAGAGACTTTCTTATCCACCTGTTCTGACACCTTCTAGGTCGTACAGTCACACTGGTTTGGAGGATGAAGCTCATTTTTTAGATAACAAAAAAAGGTATTAAAAGTGCGTCTTCAACTTAAGCTTTGAATGTTACGGTAATTAAATGAACCTAAATGATCCATAGTCATTAACGCATAGGATTCACAGATGAAGTGATACAATATGCCGTATATTTAGAATGAATTATTATGTTATCAATACATGCAGGTAATTGTTCGTGTCTGCCTTCTGTGAGCTGATAAACCACAGCAGCAAACCACAGCAGCACTTCTCACAGTGGTTCACAGTTCCCTTTGAAACAGAGGGTTTTGATCACATGCTTTGAAATCTTTTTTTTAACCATGCTGAAGCCCCTGTGTAGTCCCCTTCTCAAAGACTTCAAGGGGAACATGAACACACCCTTAAGGAAGAGAAGGGTAGAACAAATGTTCCAGTCTGCATCCCATTCTTAGAGATAGAAGATCATTTCAAACGATAAACACATGATCAACTCGGTCTGATGAACAGGTATTTACCTGATTAAAGGAGAGTGATAATGAGCTGGAGGAGGTTCTCACGGAGCAGGAGTAGAGGGGAATTAATTTTAGTCCCTTATTCAGGTTTAACAGGTTTATGTTCAGTGTCTGTTTCCCTAATACTTTATCTCAAGGGAGACTTCTGAGGCGAGGGAACAGAGGGAAGTGCAAGAACAGTGCAACACTACTGATCTGAAAAAGAAGAACAGAAGTCTTTACCAAGTCAAGAACTGATTTTTAAAACGATCTTTTCTGTGATGTGATCCAGGACCTGTGAGATACTTGTTTTAAAGAGAGGATTACAAAACAGCATGAAATCATAAGTAGAGAGAAAACAAGAGAGAAACAATGACTGAACGTTCTCTGATTTCTACAGTAATGAAAGCAACACTTTTTCTGTGTAGGAGTACCAAATGATAAGAGATATCACCTGTAGCGGCACACACAGTGGTTTCTGTGTGCACAGGTGGAGTGCATGTGTGTGCTTAAAATCTATTACATGTTGACTTAAGACTCGACTCCACCCCGAACAAACATGGTTGAAACAAAGAAAATCAGTGAGTAACAGGATGCAGTGATAGAAGTTATGATAAAGACACAAGCTACCTGTTACTGTATGTACCTGAACAGCTCACACCATCACCTTGTATATTTGATGTACCTCTCATTATAAGGGCTGTGTCTTAAGAATCTGCTAGTAGGACAAGTATCACAATTAGGGATGACCACAATTAATCGATTATCGATTACTTGATTGTTAAGAAATTACTCTAAACACACATTTTTGTTATCAATTTTCCGTCAGGTGGGACAAACATGATGTGGTCTCATATTACACTCAGCTATCAGGGAGGTGTTTGAAGTTTAAAGCATGTTTGGATGTGAATCAGCTGTTAAAGGTGTTGCGCACAGCGGAGACGCTCAGCTGGCGGCTGCGGCTGCGCTTCAGGTCTCCACGGGCGCTTTTTTAAAAGAGGATCAATACAAAACTGCTGCCAACAACAACACAGACACGAAGGTTGACAGCTTTAAACAGGACATTTCCACCTTTGGATACGAAGGCAGCAGACTGGTGGGAAATTCAGGTACGCTATGTTTGCAGAGCAGCAACATCAGAGCCGTCTGAGCTTTTCTGCAGCTGGACTGATTATGACCCGGTTGCGCTCCCGACTGACACCTGATTGAATACACATGTTTATTTTTCTCAATAAGAACGAGTAGACAGAAAACTGGACACTGTGAGTCTGAAGTACTTTTGTGTTAGTATTATGAGCCTTCACTTTTTAAGACTATGTCCGCGTAGAATATTTTTATGAGCCTGTTCGTTGATATTCTGCGTGTCAAACATGTACCCGTATTCAATCCCGTCAGTTATTTGCATTTTCTTGCTGTAGAAAATATTATTTAGGGGGAAAACAACGTATTTGGCCTTGTTTTTGACGTAAGAATAATAATGTTTTTTTTTTATCAATTAATCGATAATTGATCGTTAACATTTCCAAAAATCGATCACGGAAAATACTTAAAATGTACATCCCTAATCACAATACATGGGAGTCGGGTGCAATATATTTCAATATATCTTGGATGAAGTCAGTGTTTCTTTGTGTTAAGCTAGCAGCGTGTGTTTTTCTTCGTTTCAGTTGACTTATTTTTGATAGCTTACATTTTTACTGACACGGTCTTTGACGGGAAGAGACTTTACGCATAACATATGTGATAAAAGACCAAAATATGATCTGTTTCAAATTATCAATCAATCAGTCTTTATTTATATAGCGCCAAATCACAACAAACGTTATCTCAAGACGGTTTTACAAACAGAGCAGGTCTAGACCACTCTATGTCAAATTATGAACAGAGACCCAACACCAAGACAGGATAAGACTCAGTCTGACCCCACCTTAATCTACCATGAGCATTGCACCTCGCAGTATTTAGCTAGTTACAGCGGAGAGGACAAACTTCCTTTAACAGGCAGAAACCTTGAGCAGAACCATGAGGACTAAGAGGTTGATCAGCCTCTTTGATACAGTTTCATACACATTAGTCATGCTGGCAGAATTATTAGGACCAGAGTCTGCTCCACATGCAGCCAAGCTGTTTTGCACGGATCATTTCTGATATCAGCATTATAAATAATCCAAATCACTGTTTTTGTTTTTTATTGTTATTTCTAAACTCATAAATACAAATACCTTTTCACCTTTAACAGTCCTACTGCTAGAACTGATTGAAGAAAATATTGATCTATCTTTGAAAATGAGAGCTCTCTAGCCTAGAGACTCATGTCTGTACTTTGCAGCTATGAGCTTTCACTGTTGCCTATCCTCCCTCCCTTCACCTCCTTCCTCACACGCCCTCTCTTTCACCTTTGCGGGGATGAATGCAGTAATCTGCTGCAAAGGCAGGGGCCGGCGCTTGTCGAAGGCTTTCCGTCATAACAAGGGATTGAATACTGATGCCAGGAAAGTTTTACTGCACTGCAACACAGAGTGCTCATTATTAGCATTCCTCCAATGGAGGCCTCAACCCATGGGATGGACAGCATGAATAAAATATATGGTGTAAGGAAGGAATGAGATCCACTTAAATCACGACTTAGAGACTCGTGTTTGCACATCTGTGAACATTACAGAACTTATAATCATAGAAATCTATAACTGAGATTAAATGACCTCTCTTTTTCTCCTCCTCCTTCCACCCCTCTCTCTCTCTCTCTCTCTCTCTCTCTCTCTCTCTCTCTCTCTCTCTCTCTCTCTCTCTCTCTCTCTCTCTCTCTCTCTCTCCTTCCTCGCAGGCTTGTACCCAAACCTGGAGGAGCTGGGAGACTACATGGGTCTGGCTCTGAACAGCGATGAAGTCCAGAGGAACCTGGCCTTGCTGCCTGTGGGTGACAGTGTAAGTGTTTGAAAGAGTGTCAGGTCATAAAGTGAGGATGCAAAATGAACAGAGGACGGCACAGATTCAGTATCACACTCTCTTTACATTGTTGCTCTCAGGATGTCACCAAACTAATTCACAATAACTTAGGTGATCTTCCATCTGTTAAAAACCTTAGATTAATTTTGATTCAGCCCTCCCTTTTGACTCTCAGGTAAAATCTCAGAACCATCTCAAAGTTAAAACCAGTTCTTTCTCAAAACGACCTTGAAAAAGTCATCCCTGCTTTCGTCTCGTCCCGCCTTGACTATTGTAACTCCCTGTATTCTGGAATCAGTCAGTCGGTCTTGTCCCGCCTGCAGTTGGTCCAAAACGATGCAGCCAGACTTCTGACTGGTTCCAGAAGGAGGGATCACATCAGCTCCGTTTTCGGCTTCCCTCCATTGGGTTCCAATTCGCTTCAGAACTGGTTATAAGGTTTTTCTTTTTGTTGTTAAAGCTCTGAATGGTCTGACCCCACCCTATATAGTGGACCCCCTGAGCCCTTACAAAACCTCCAGGCCTATGAGGTCTTCTAACACGGGTCTCCTGGCAGTTCCCCGGTCAAAAAATAAACTGAAGGGCGACTGCACTTTTAGTGTAAAAGCCCCACGTCTTTGGAACAGCCTCCCCTGTCGACTCTTTTAAGACCCGCCTCAAAACACACTTTGTATTTTAGCATTTGAGTCCTCGAGTCCAGGGGTTCCCAAACTGTTCAGCATGTGACCCCCAAAATATAGGTGCCAAAGACTTGCAACCCCCACTGTCCCTCAAAGTGATTTAATGTCTTCATTTAGTTGGTTTGCAGTAAATTAGCCTACCTATATGAGCATGTGGCTGTGTCATGATTTAACCTCCTGCTACTAATGCTTTTGATAATTAACTGTTCACTAACCCTAAACTGGCATAAAGAAAGGCAGAAAACTCATTACATTTTCTATTTTCAAGGTTTTATTTGAGTTAAGTTACTAGTTTGTCAATATTTTTTATAGTAAACGGGTAAAAAAAGAATTAATTTTTACTTTTGTCACTGAACTTTTTGCATCTTTTCAGTATTTCTTTGTTCACCACAAATTAACAAATTATATGAAAGTAATACAAAACCAACAAAGAGAAGAAAAAAAAAAAATGATAATAATAATAATAGTAGTAATAATAATAATAATAATAGTAATAATAATAATGATAATAAAAATAATAGTAATAATAATAATAATAATAATAATAGCAATAAAAGTAATAATAATACAAATAATAGTAATAGTAATAATAATAATAATAGTAATAATAAAAATTTAAAATAATAGCAATAATAGTAATAATAATAAAAATAATAGTAATAATAAAAAAAAGTAATAATAATAAAATAATAGTAGTAATAATAATAAAAAATAATAGTAATAATAGTAATAATAATAAAAAAAAAAAAAAATAATAAATAAATAAATAAATAATAATAACTAACAGTACAAAAAAGGAAGATAAACATAAGACAACAAGGTAAATAAATAAAAATAAAAAGCAATAATGATAAATATTTTTCAATAACTTTAAAAAAAACATTCTGGAAGACATCTCACAACCCTCGATTTGTGTCTCGCAACCCCCCAAGGGGTCCCGACCCACACTTTGGGGACCCCTGCTCTAGCCCTGAATAAGTTTAAATTCCCAGTGCTGTGCTCTCCTTGTTGTTTGTTTCTCTTTTTTAAATAATTGTTTGGTTTGGTCTCACTTTGTGTTTTTTATGTTGTTTTATTTATTGTTTTAATTCTTTTTTTAATGTATTGTACAACACTTTGGTCAGCTCCTGCTGTGTCTTTAAATGTGCTTTATAAATTCATTTGACTTGTTGGAGTCGGGGCTCCGAGTGCAGCAAGTTACAGACTCTGGAAAGCTCACTTCCTTTAACTCCCCCAGTCTGTTTCCATTTTGAAAGTTGTGGTCTTCAGTCTTGGCCACTTCTGACTCACGTGACCGTTACTTCAGGACTTTTATCTGACTGAACACAGCTTCCTCTGGAGACACAAAGAGCTTCAAATATCTGATCCCCAACACCTTCAAACAGCATCTGACGTGTCAAATCAGAAAGTCTCCTCTGACATGTCAGTTTGGACGAGATGAGATTATTTTTGTACAATTTTTAAATCAAAAACAATAGACCCATTTAACAAAACCACATTAAAGCTCTCAGCTCAAACCCTCACCCCTCAGTGATCAGAATACTGCTTTTAGTGGAACAAACACACAGCAGTACTCTGTTCCTGGATCTCCACATCACTGAGTGACTCACCACAGGCCTGGAGCAGTGTGTGGGAGAGTGTGAGCTCTTCACTCCCCCTCCATCTGTGTGTGAGTGTGTGTGTTCGTCCATGTCCGTGTGTCTGTGTGTCTGTGTGTGTAGAACCTACGAATGTCAAGGCTCTCTTGGCACCCTGGCTTAGTCAGCTGGCATGTAACCATCTGTGTTCTCTGCTGATATCTTCACCTCCAACATGATATTTTCTAATGTTTCTCTTCAGATGAATTTGAATGCTGCGTGGCCCCATCGTCTATTATTCCCCTTGTTCTCTCTCAGCCCACCCTCACTTTCTCTCTCCTCGTACGTTGTGTTTCTTCTCTTCCCTCCGCAGCAAGTGGCTGTGCCCTCCAGCTCCGGTTTTGGGGGGATGGTGCGACCCGTGACGGGGACAGACGTGGGCATTCGGAGGGCAGAGATCCGTCCGGGGCTGCGGGAGATCATTCTCTGTAAGGACCAGGACGGGAAAGTGGGACTGCGGCTCAGGGCCATCGACAACGTGAGTCAGAAACACAAAGTGTTGTCGCATGAATTATTCAGCCCAGACTGACAGTCATAAACAACCCTTTGACAATAAGCTGATGACTAAAGAAATCCACACCCCCTTTTTCTATTTTCACACAAAATCAGGGAGATCTGGGTCAGCTTCACTCGCTGTAAACAATCATGTTCCTCTCCTTGTTCAGAACATCTTGTTATTTGACATGTTGATCAGTGAGGAGTCTCTCTGACTCCTCACTGAGTTCACAACTTTGACATTTTGGATGTAGCTGTTTTGTATCATGATATTTATTTACATCTTAAAACTCATCCAAAGCCAAGTTAAGAGTTCAGCGATCACACTTCCTCAGATAATGAAGGAATCTTCCTACATTATAACATTTTGAACTCAGAGTGGACTTTGTGTCATTGTACCTCTCCTGCAGGACGGAAAGGCACAACCTGTTTTCAGATTTACTGCGTGACAAATGAAGCATCTCTGAGTCAGCGGTGTAGCTTGAATAAAGCTGCATTCCCATTAAGATGAAGTCATTATAAAACACATGCAGCCTCTGCTGTCTAAGTAGCTTTAGCTTTGGATTATCACAGCAAACTGAGCTGTTTTTGATAATTCTCTGGTAAATCGTGGCAAATAAGGCAGTGTGATGCACAGGTACACGGGGAACCAAGGTGCCTGGATCTGACATTCACACCTGCCAAATCCGATAGCAGCACGTTTTCTCAGAAAGGAATCAGATGGAAACTAAAAACTCAAACCTATCAGGCCTTCAAAATGGATTTTCCTAGGAACTCTCCCCTTTCATAATTCACACGTTCCATTTTCTCTCATTGCAATCAGCAAATCTAAAACTCACTGTTTATTGATCTTGACTGTGTCAATAATTAATGTGATACCAATTATCTGATTGTGACTCTATAGTAGAGACAAAGTGCACGCCATGAAGAGAACTTCATTGGTATAAAGACCCGACAGAAATCTTGAGGCAGCAGTTGGTCAAATAACAAGTAGCAGGATTTTTGCAGGGTGAAGACAGACGAAGCTAGTTCCTTTATAAGATAAGATAAGATACTCCTTTATTCATCCCACAACTGGGAAATTCATGGAGTTACAGCAGCAAACAAAAAGGTGTACAGTACAAGAATTTCAACAAGAATATATATATAGAAAAAAAATGTCCATCAGAGACGACAGCTTGGCCATAATTCTCCTGTCAGCCACCACCTCCACAGGGTCCAGGACTGAGCTGGCCTTCTTCACCAGTGTGTTCAGTCTTGCTCTCCTGTATTCTGTCCACCCACAGCAGGTGAAATCCTTCCAATGTGGCATTTGTGTCCGGTGTTAGCTCTGTTAGCATGATGCTACTCTGCCAGTATTCCCTCTGGTGCTGGGTTAGCTCGTCCACCTTATAGTTGATAGATCTTACAGTCCCCATAACGGTGGGTGGAAGGACAGGTTGATGTCGTCTTTTTTAGCTTGCACCTCAGTACCAGGACGTCATCCTTGCCTCATTCTCCTCAGCTCACAGGGACTAGCATCGTTTAGCATCGACATTCGAGGGCAGGGGTGTCCAAAGTACGGCCCGGGGGCCAATTGCGGCCCAAGGTCCATTTAATTATGGCCCCAAGCTTCAATCTTAAATTGTGTTATTATAGCAAAGAAATGAATCACATTCTGAATCATCTGTACATTTGTAGTTTCTTTTAAGCACACTAACAAAACTAAAGTCAATCCAGAAATGTCTCAAAAAGCTTCATATGGACTACTTTTATAAATTCAAAGCTCTGGATATTCTGCAGGAATATAATTAGAAGGAAACACAAGAACTCTTAAAGCTGAAATGTTTTCAAATTAATGTTTTCATCATGATGTGAAAATGTTCTTGATGAACACTAAAAGTTCAAAAGACACAAGAGGACACAAGACAAGATCTAAATTATGAAATTGTGCAGAAAAAGCAAAATTTGGTGGATAAAAAATGTTCAGAATGCAGGACAAGAATTATTTAGTTCTTGATATGTTGTCTGCTGGTCAGAAAAGTCTTAAAAACAACATGAAATAGAAGTGTGATGAAATCCAGATCATGATCCTGCCATAGGAAAATAATGAGACAATATTTTTCCCCACATTGACCCTTATGAAAAACATTCTACACAAGAAGATAAAGTTTGCTAATGTTTACGTGGCTTGTGGAGAACTGAGGACTTCCTAGTTACTGATTTATTGAGAAAAAAAAGTAAAATAATAGTTATTAAATAGAGATTTCATATATAACTTTTATGATTCCTAAGTCTCAGTAGGAGCCACTGGCCCTGAAGTATTCTGACAACATCAAATGTGGCCCTCTTTGAAAAAAGTTTGGACACCCCTGTGCTAGGGGATGCTAACAGCTGATCTCGTATGTAAACAATGCGACCATGGTTACACGCAGGATCTCCGGACACACAGGAACAAAAAGAGTAAAAACACTACTGCAAACGTAACCAGTTTGGTGTTCATGGCCAACAAATGAGTCATTAAAAGTCATGACAGGCTCCAAATACAAAGAGAACTAAACAGATGTGAAAAGAGAACAACGAAGAGAGAGCTGCTGCAACAAGCAGCCACTCGAGCGGAGCTAATCAATGGATAGATTATGTTTGGGTAAATTATGTGGGTCAACAACCAGATTTAAGAACTGCTTGTTAATAAAAATGAAACACCACCTCAACAGATCAGACGTTAGAAAGTCTGCTACAAAGATGGTGTGTGAACTGGACCTAATCTGAGCTCATTCACTGGAGTTTCCATGAATACACACACAGGGTATGGTGGCTCACAACAAACTGTTGACAGAAATCAAAGAGATGATTTTAAAATGCAGAGAAGTAGCGTGGTTAAAAATGATTGTTGTTCTCTTGGTTTGTGAGCATTTTATCGCCTCTTTCCTCTCTGCGTCCTCGCCTCTTTCCTCTCTGCGTCCTCGCCTCTTTCCTCCAGTTGGCCCTTTGTTTTTCCCTCCTCCAGCAGTGGCCATGTCGCCTCTTCCTCTGTTCCTTGGACTCGTTTCTTGTGTTTAATCTGCTTCCTCCTTCCTCTCTCAGGGTATGTTTGTCCAGCTGGTGCAGGCTAACTCCCCTGCGGCCCTGGCCGGGCTGCGTTTCGGCGACCAGGTTCTTCAGATCAACGGGCAGAACAGTGCCGGCTGGAGTGTGGACAAGGCCCACAAGGCTTTGAAGGCTGCTGCTGAGACCCGCATCGAGCTGGTGGTCAGGGACAGGTGAGGCAAACTTTACACATTCAGGTCACAACAACAAAGAGGGTTTGAATCAGCTGTCCCACCTCTCTGAGTTCACCTGAGGAGAAGGGAAGAGGTTTTATCTGATGAGTAATTGACATTACTAATGTGTTATTATAGATATTTGCACTTTAGTGTAAAGAAGCACACATTTTATAGATCTTTTTGATTGAGAAGTTTTAATAAGCAGCTGATATGTTTGGCTCCCTCTGCTGGATGTTTCAGTTACTTTCACTCTCCTGCTTGGATGTCATTATAGGTTGTTTTTCTTTTCTGTAAATATTCTCACATAGAATATTTTGATCACAAAGAAACATTTATATCAATATGATTTGAATTAGTTTTCAATAAAAGTCTTCAGAGATGTTCCCCTGTGTGTTTCTGATCCTTTGGTTCTCCCTCTGTGTCTCTGCAGGCCATTCCAGCGCACTATCACGATGCACAAAGACAGCTCAGGACACGTGGGCTTCATCTACAAGTCTGGAAGAGTCACATCCCTGGTTAAGGACGGATCTGCCGCCCGCAATGGCCTGCTGACCGAACATTACATCTGTGAAATCAATGGCCAGAATGTGATTGGACTCAAGGTCAGACACTGCTTCTTTCAAAAGTCTTTTCATGACATGGTTCGACTGTTTATGTTTGTATAGTGTAGAGTGAACTAGGGATGTAAATTTTAAGTATTTGCCCTGATTGATTTTTGGAAATGTTAACGATCAATTATTGATTCATCCATAAAAGTTTTCTTATATGAAAATAATATCAAATACGTGGTTTTTCCCTTAAATTATATTTTCCACAACAAAATGCATATAACTGACGGAATTAATAACATGTTTAACTCGCTGAATATCAACCAGTATCAACGAGTAGGCTCATAAAAATAATCTCCATCTTCTATAGTCTTTAGGGGTGAGCCCGACTAAGGATTTGCTTAGTCGAATCTGATTCATCAGATTTTGCCCATAGTCGACTAATAGTCAAATGTTTGTTGTTTTTCCTTATTGACCCAAAGTCTGCATGATGGTGACCGCATGACAATATTACACATAACCCTTTACAATTAAGAGACTCATAGCTTAAAGTAAAAGGGACAACAGAATATAATAAGCATAAAACTTAGATTTTTTAAATCTATATTGCAAAAACAACGAGGTGATGAAGGAGAGAAAACTCAAATAAGGCCACCATCAGTTAAACATGGAACAACGCATCGTTATAGAATAAGGAACCAGGAGATATTTAAACAGTGTTCACACAGCAGAGAGCAGCGCTGTGGAGGGTAGTTTGTCCAACTTAAGGCTAAACATTTGTATAATGTTCAAAATCAAACCTGAACCAGCTAAAGGGTTTTTAAATCTCTTAACAGAACCTTTTAAAACAGTCTTTCATCACGTCTTTGTCCGCTTGAGTCTTTTCAAATTGTACATGAGGAAAACCATCGTGTTTACAGGCAGAAGTGCGCTCCTTGCTTTGTTGACTGTAAATCCTGTCTTTGAGAATATCCTCTCTGATGGTGTGGAGGTGGATGGGATGCTGTGGATCGTTATTGAGGCTTCGGACAGCTTTGGGTATCCCTGCTCGTTCTTTTGGCCCCGTACAGTTTTTATGTGGTCCGGTAATCCTTGATCTCACAGCCCTCTTCATGAAGCTGCTCCTCATCTTCATCACTATTTTTTAGGATCAACTGAAGTTTTATTTCTGACATTTTGAGCTACCATGAACGTAGAAAGATTTAAAGACCAGCTGAGGTACGTCTGCTCCACAGGTCCCGCTAAATGGTCCACCTTTGATTACCAGGGGAGATTTAATTACCACTTTAAGGAGATTTAACACTTCAAGAGCTGTTCTCAGAATTACATTAAATAAGTCTATATTTATATCAAAATAGGTTAAATGAGACACTTTTTTTACGGGAAACAGGAAAATAATGTAAAATTAGACATTGAGCACCCCCATGGTTTGAATGGAATGATCCACGTTTCATATGCAAATATTCGACTATGAGATTGGCTGTCGACTAAGGCTCGTTAGAACGAATTGACGAATATTCGACTATTTGGGGTCACCCCTAATAGTCTTAACTACTAACAGAAAAGTTCTTCAGACTCACAGTGTCCAGTTTTTGTCCCACTCCTTCTGATTAATAAAAATTAGCATTTGTATGCGGTCAGGTGTCAGCCAGGAGCGCAACCAGGGCCCGTATATACGTCCAGACATTAGTGATGAAAACGGGCCGTTTGTACTAATAGTGAAAAAACTGGAAAGCCAAACTTTCCGTTTCTCCTTGTTTGTTATCTTTGAGGATTGACTTGGAGATAACAGCTGTTTGTTCATTCTATATTCTTCTAATAAAATGTCCATTTTTTCTTGATCTTCACCGTCACACCGATACCGCTCGCCATGTTTATTGTTGTTTATGCATAGCAGGCATGCACAATTGGAATTTATTAGATCAGGGTTTTCCAGGAGGTTCCCTGGACATATGACGTTTTGCACCAGCCTCACTTTCATGACGCAATTATTAATTGTCCAATTATTTGCAGTCGTGCATGCGGCTAACTCTACGGCCAAATGGGCCGTTCAATAACAGTACGTTAAGACTAATGGAAAGTCTCCGCTGTGCGCAACACCTTTAACCAGCTGATTCACATCGACACATGCTTTAAACTTAAAACACCTCCCTGATAGCTGAGTGTAATATAAGACCACATGATGTTTGTTACATGTTACAGAAAGTTGAAAACAAAAATGCGTGTTTCGAGTAATTTCTTAACAATCAATGAATCGATACGTTTAATTGATAACATCCCTAGTTTGAACTAAACTCAATTAACATGTTTACTGATCTTACACTGGTAGAACAACTAAACATGTTTTTAAAGTAGAATAGATTCAAATATGTGATGCTCATGATGTGTGCTGGCTAATGTGAGTTTTGTATTGCTATAGCTGCTCGCATACTGAATGTAGTATAAGGTGGGATCATGCAGCTTGTTTCAGTAAGTGCAGCCTCCACCAGCTTTATCTGTACACACGTGACGTGAAGAGGTGTGTAGTTTGTATCAGTAATGTGGACTTAGTTCACTGTTAGTCCGGTGTTCCCCTTTGAAGACGTTTAGTAGCATCCCACCCTGTGATCAAGCTTTTGAATGTTGTTAGCCTGAATGTTTGTGTTACTTTAAACCTTAAATGTGATGTCATTCATTTGTTCTCATTTCAATGTTTCTTTATGTAAACTGCAGGACTCTCAGATCAAGGACATCCTGACCACATCTCCGACCGCCATGACCATCACCATCATGCCCAAGTTCATCTACGAGCACATGATTAAGAGGTAAGACTCACACTTATTGATGCATCTGTTGTTACCTGTAAAGCCTGAGTTATATTTCTGGGTTGCATCGATGGCGTAGCCTACGCCGAGGCCTACACACATAGCTGACGTTCACTTCCTCCAAAATGTAACTATGCACAGAATCGACACGGGCCGCAAGCTCTGTGATTGGTCGGCTCGGCGGCATTGCGTTTCCTGCATTTACAGCACTTCCGGGATCCCGCTCATCGTCCGTGTATTTGATCTCCTCCTCTCTATTCTTCATGTAATCATGTCTGTATGATAAACAGCAACATGTATCAGCTGTAGATGAACATAACACGCTCTGAGTCTCTGTGGAAAAGGAAACAGAGATCGTAGTGGGGCGTGTCAGCCCCTGCTGCGTAGGGACGACGCAGAAGTATAAACCAGCCTTAAGGCCATGGAACAGGAAGTGCAGTTCCGTTACATCACAGGGACATGTTTCTACATTTAATGAGCATTTACAAACATTAGTGATGGCTAAATGTATTCCATTAAACATGTAAATGTGTGCCATACTGTTAGATTCTGCACGAAGACCAAGACAGTGATCACATCAGTCCAGTTCTGAGGTCTTTACAGCTGCTCCAGGTCCATCAGAGAATAGATTTTAAAACACTGCTGCTTTATAGAGCTTTGAATGGTTTAGAGCCAGAGTACATTAGTGGTCTCCTAATACAAACCATCCAGACCACTAAGGTAGTCTGGTGCAAGTCTGCTTCCCGCCCCCAGAGTCAGGACCAAACGTGGAGGAGCAGCGCTCAGTTCTCATGCTCTGTGTATCTGAAAGAAACTCTCAGTAATGTGGAGGTCTGTGGAACTCAGGTTTCAAATCAAGACTGAAGACTCGCCTGTTTAGAGCTGCTGTTTATTCAATTATTTTCAAAAAATATTTCAATACTTTAAGATAATATCAAACTGCTTACTTTTACATTTTAATACTGTCCTATTTTGATTTGAACCCTCTTTGTTTTCTGTTTTTAATGGTCTATTTTAATGATTGAAATGTTATTCATTTCTTCTGTCCAAAGTGCTGCAAATATCAACACAGCAGATGAAGAAATGTCTTAATGCTTCATGTGAAGCACTTACAATATTGAATATAGATGAAATGTGTGATATAAATAAACTAGACCTGCCTTTGCAACCTGACTGTTACTTGCAGAGCTATGCTGACGGTGCAAACATCTTATAATGGACATTGCAAGAGAGCAGCTGCTCTTCTGCATTTCAATCCCCCTGTACTTGTTTCTTGATAAATGAGACTTAATATCAGTCAGTTAAAAAACAGTGAACTGTCAGAACACTTAATGTCCTTAGCATTTCATCATTTTGGGACTCCACTTTCTCAGTTTTCCACCCAAACTGACGAGATATGTTTTAGGGATGGCATTTCTAGACAAAATACTATTCGATAATCATTGGCATCTAATCGACCGTCATTTGAATAATCAGCACACACACACGCACGCACACATGCACACACACACGCATGCACACATGCACACACACACACGCACAAACGCACACACACGCATCCCATTAACGACCCGTTGGTGTGGCAGTCTCGTTGTAGCCGGCACTGTAAGCGTCTGTCTGGATCATTATGTTGGTGTTTCTGTGACACAGTGTGTGTTTGCATGTTAGCCATGCTCAGTCTCTGGAAATACGTGTGTAGTAGTGTGAGATTCAGAAACAGAGAAAATCACTGAGGCTGTTTCCGAAATCGCCTACTATACTAGCAGTACGTACTGATATGTCCAAAATTCATTATGTAGTAAGTAGTATGTGAACAAGAGCAAAATCTGCAGTAAGCCAAAACTCCCCGGATGTCTACTGATTCGGGAAAATATCTCAGTATGCATCAGACCAGTCTTCCTCGCGTACTGTTTCCCATAATGCACAGCGCTCGTTCTGCTTTTTCTTTTTCCTCATTTTTTGACAGGAGGAAATCCGTTTTTGGGTGCTGTGAAAGTTATCAAATTAAATAAAAACCACTTCCTAACTTTTTAAATCATAAATGGATGCTAAACAAGCATTTTATTTATCGGCTTCGCCGTTGTTTACTTCCGCTTTCCGAAACCGGAAATCCAGCGAAGTCTGGCTCAGCATGCTGCATGACAGATCGGACAGAACAGTCATACTACATACTAAATTCAAATGCAGTATATAGTAGGCAATACCTACTGCCTACTACATTAGTAAATAGTATGTAGCAGGCCGTTTCGGAAACAGCCTGTGACTGTCGTGAATGTTTTCTTCTTCTTTTGCTATTTAAAGTAGTTAGCATTCTTCTTCTTGTGTTATTTAATGTGGTTAGCAAACAGCTTTAAGACGCTCTATAGCCACCGTCTGGAGGGAATACTGTATTACAACCAGACACCTGTAAAAATGATGAAAAATTGTACTTTTAAAATGAGAAAATATTCAAAAATCATTGCCCATCCCTATTCCTGATGCTTAATGTCCTTAGCATCCATCATTTTGGGATTCCACTTTCTCAGCTAGTTTTCCACACAGACTGAGAAGAGATATGTTTGTCTGTTCAAAATGTTCAAAATGATACATCTCTTATTTCCAGTGTGTTGTTTCTTTTCTTTTTTTTTTAAAGTTATATTTTTGGGGCGTTTTTGCCTTTATTGACAGGACAGCTGTAGATAGACAGGACATGTAGGGAATAGAGTGGGGGAAGACATGCAGCAAATAACTGCGGCAGGGAACCGATCTGGTGATTTCTGCGACGAGGACTATAGCCTCTGTATGTGGGGCGCTTAAACCGTTGGGCCACCAGCGCCTCCAGTATGTTTTTTCTTAATTCAGTGTTTTCATTTCCCATCATTACCTCTACCTCGTTTGAATGTTTACAAACTACCTGAATCTGCTCACCTTCACCGGCCCAGCTGCACCTCTCTCTTCTGTCTGTCGCTGAAGTTGCATCACAATCACTCTGTTTTACAGAATCCCATCTGCAGACGAGCTCACCACTGTGCTTTTGTTTCCCTTCCAGGATGTCCACTGGCCTCCTGCGATCAGCCATGGATCACTCTGTTCCAGAGGTGTGAAGACCAGGAGGAGGAGGAGGAGGAGGACTTTAAACTGTCAGGACGTCTACATACAGAGATATCTTTCTCTCTCTTTCAAACTCTTCTTCTCTCTTTAACTCATCTCTCTCTCTCTCTCTCTCTTTCTGTCTGGCTCTCTCTCTTTCTGTATTCATACCAAACCACCTCTTGCATCACAATCATCCTCTGCTTCATTTTCTCATCCCTAACATCATGTTTAAGATGCCTTTTTTTCTATTCTTTAGTTGCTGATTATATACTTTCCTTTTTTACATTTCCTCACCTTCGTTGACATGTCCAGTACTTTTTATATGTTAACCTTGTATGCTTAGTATTACCCGTTTATCCTTCTTTTGTATTTGAGATCAAGGACAGTACAAATGTTTTTTCTTAAGCCATGCACACTATCATGAGTCCAGAGCTTCCTCCTCATCGTGGAGACGAATCATTGACGTGTAAACATTTCATCCGGTCAAAAGCTGTAAAAGCCAACAGTCCGTTATCAGAGCACTACCACAGAGATAACGGCTGTGCTCCTGTCCCTGCACTTGGCCCCTTAATGTGTGTACATAAAATCTGAGCTGAGATAAAACCCACGGCCTCATATGTAAAAAAAAAAAAAGAAAATAAAAAAGTGGCTGACTTGTTTTTAGATCCCAGTGTACAGTTGTTTTTAAGGGGCCAGTAAAACTAACATTTTAGAATTGTTTTTAGTTCCTATCATTCATCCGTGTCTGTCCGTGTCATTTGGGGCAGAAACATATAATTTGTTTGTCTATTTGTTGATCCCTAACATTTACGGCCCCTGGATTCTAACTTGTAAATGAGGTAACAATTTCTCCATCCGATGGCTAATCATCGTTGAAGCACGTGTTCCTGTCGAGGTGACTCTGACGTGTTGGATTAGTAGGTACATTCCAGGTGTAGGGAAAGGGGCAGCAGCACATGTTTGTTGCTCTATGCAGCTGGGATGGAGTCCTGTCCGTACACACTGTATGAGCCGTGAGACGCTGAAAGGCAAACGTCAGCAGGACCAGAGTGCAGTAGCTATCTGGACTGAAGTTCAAATTGTTGTCGGATACAGTCTTGTGTTTTCAAATAATTTCGAGGGACTCGTTGGCATTTGTTTGAGCGGGATATGTGCTGGACAGACCCACTAAGTGCACTTTCCACTACCTTTTAAAGGGTTGTCTTTCCTGTTTCCATTTCAACAGTGAGGCTCTGTTTTTTTTATTACTGTGTTTGTGGTGCCTCATGTCGATGAGAAAACTCATGAAAACAGACACTTAGCTTTAGAGACTGCATAAATAAATTTGATGCTGAAAATCCTGTGCTCAAATTCTAGTTCAAATTCCTCGTCATGGGTTTAACCAATAAACGGATGCTCCTCTGCTAAGTGTTGCTCAGAGGACGCCCCTCTTCCTCTGTAAATCCCTCCTGGACCGGGGAGCACGGTTAGAGCAGAGCTCACAGGTGTGACTTCTGCTTGTTATGTAAAGTTGCTCCTTTTAGTGCTGTTCATGTTTGTATGCATGTATCTCTTTAATTTTCTAGGTATGCAATCTGATAAAACATCACTGTCATTCTGTAAGAAAATGCTAGAAAAATCTAAAAGTTTATATACGAATGTGACCAAGATAATATTGTAAACAAATAAACAGTCTCTCTGTTCACATAAACTCTGTGGTGCTTCTTTGTACTAACAGGATTAACTCCTCAGTTCTATACAATTATGACATCTCTCATAGCAATGAAATGTTGAATTCTCTGGCAAAAACTAGAAAAGAAACATTTATTTATTAAAAATAATAATTGTATTATTAGTAGTATTATAATCATCATCATTATCATTGTATTATTATAAGTATCGTTGTTTTATTATTATTATTATTATCACTTTTTTAAGTATTATTATGATCAATAGTATTATTATCATTATAATAATAACAATTATCATTATTATAATATTAATTAGTATTGTTATTGAAATTATAAATTTTGTATTATTGTTATTATGATTGACCGTTATTATTATCACTATTATAATTATCATTATTATTATTACCGTTATCATTATCACTATTATAATTATCATTATTATTATTACCGTTATTATTATCACTATTATAATTATCATTATTATTATTACCGTTATTATTATCACCATTATAATTATCATTATTATTATTATACTCACGTATCATTATTTTCATTTTTATCATTATAATTACAATTATTATTACTATTTTTGCTATTAATGTTTATTATTATCACTATTCTTCTTCTTCTTATTATTATTATTGTTATTATGAATTTATTATTATAGCCATTATGATTGTTATCACTATTATTATCCTAATTATTATTATTATACTCATTATCATTTTAAGAATTATAATAATTTTCATTGAATTTATTAATTTTGTATTATTGTTATTATTACTGTTATTATTATCACTATTATAATTATTTATTATTTCATTATTATTATTATACTTAAATTCTCATTATTTTCATTTTTATCATTATAATTATAATAACAATTATTATTGTATTTAATTTATTATTATTATTATCATTATTATAACCGGTATTAATTTTATCATTATTATTATTATTATTATTCTCATTATTATAATTATTTTAATTTGTATCATTATTATAAATTATTAGTTCATTTTTACTATCAGTATTATATTCACAATTATTATTATCATTATTATTATACTTATTATTATCCGTATTATTATAGTTTTTTTATTATCATTATTATCATCATTATTATTATTAAGGAACTTCTGGTGAAATAATGGTTAAATTATTTAAACTAAATATTCCAGTCAATGTTGTTAGAAAAACATGTAAACAATACTGAAACAGTCACATTATCCATACAGTCAACATTGAGAGTTATAATATTGAGACAAACACACACACAGACATCAGACAGGTTTCCTCCATGCTGTTTAATATAGGGGCTTTAGGTCTTTATACAGTGTGGTGGGCGAGTGAATGGAGAAAAAGCCTACTGATGTATCTACTGTACACACTACTATTGCCATTAAAATCATGTACATGACATTATTTGTATACAGCAATGATGTCAGCTGACCTCCTATACAAGGCGTTGGATGTCCTATATGGTAGAGTGTTTTGACGGACATGGTATAACCTCTGTATACATTAAATCTTTATTACATAGGCTTTGAAACACGTACACAGACGAGGATTAAAGCGTATGAGGACAATACACATTCAAATATTGACCAGAACAAAAGTTAAACACCACCCACCTCCTCCTGTCAGCGTAGGAATAACCGCCTCATGGCATTACAATAATCTTGGATTAGATTATGATAAAGTGCAGTATGGTGAAGATAACTGGAGCAAAATCATTAAAATGTCAATAAATGAATAAATCAGTCACACCCTGATGAGTCTCAAGAAACAAGTGGAGTATGCAACCAATGAAAAACTTGGATTCTGAAGATAACTTGTGCGCATTAAGTATTTACTTGTATAGTATGCTGTCAGAACAGAAGTATAAATTGGATGCAAAGGGTGTTCAATGATAACTTTTCAGAAACTATTTGAATCTTTTGTATACCAGTTATTCTTTTACACAAGGAAAAATTGTGGGTTATATTTCTTAATGTTTTAAATATTATCTTTCAGGGTTTTGGAAGGCTCTTATAATAAGTAATAGTTCCCTAAAGTTAAGTATGAACTGATCCACTCACATAATGTAGTGTAAGTATAGAGTGGTGTGCATAGAGGAAAAGAAAGGGGGTTGAGATGATCACTGCTACCCAAAAAAAGCTCCAAACTTTGAGTCTGAACTTCTTGATTAAGCATCACGAGTCCACTTCCCTCATGACTCTGTGTTTAGTTCACTCGCCTGTGTCCAGAGACAGCAGGAGACTTTGATTGACTGTAATGAAAGCATAATGCTGATACACATTATCAATCACATGACTTCTGTTACACATTAACATTGAGAGGAGGAGGCTGCCTCCCACATTCTTACACCTGTTCTCTTACAGGATCATATGGCTTCTGGTAGAACATAAAGTAACGTCAGCCTCCTGATACAGCTTAGCTTCAGCAGTTCATACAGTCAGGAGAAGGGGACACAATGTGGTGGAGGACGGCCGTGTGTGAGCCGAGAATTAAGGAGCCCCTAAAGTGACATGGGCAGAAAAAAAGAATGTGATGTCCTGGAGCGCACCAGAAACTATCCTGTGCTCACGAGAAAATGTATTGAGATCACAAAATATTATTTGGTGCTCATGAGAAACTTTACCGTGCTTTAGTAGTTTCTGGTGAGCACCTAATCATTTCCTGTTATTACGTGCGCACATGAAACAAACTGCATATCCCATTGGGCTAAACACACTTCAGTGAGGCAGAATGGCAGCAGAAGTGGATTTATTTACTTTCCTGAAAACACAAAATATACATGAAGGTGTCATCAACCAGCTTAAGGATGAAAAAGTACTCTAAACAATCCTGTAAGTTAAAAAGCGTAATGCTCTAAAGGCAAAATGTGAACTTGGCCATATAAGATTCGCCTCATTAGCCCATGTTGCAACTTTCTCTACCTGGTATAGAACTGACTGTAGTTTTTAAAGCTGTTTTGACATCTGCCTTGAGTTTTCAGATTGACATCAACATCATAAATGTTATGACTGATGAGGAGTTATAGGACAGTACATCATCAGGTATGGGGACCGACTTGCAGTCTGAGCATTTTGTCAACAAAGAACTGGGATGAATTAAAAGTCGGGAGAAGGAGAGACAGTCAAGTCTGCTCTCATGCAAAGAGTAAGAGACAGACTGACCAGAGAGCAGAAAACTCCTGTTAACCCTTCTGTTATGTTGCGGGTCAAAATGACCCTTTCAAAGTCTATTTTAGGCAATATATGCCTTCAAAACCTGCTAAAAAACAGCTTTTTCCACCAGGCTGTCAGGATGCTGAACTCCTCTCACTACCTCCCCCCTCTGCCCCGTGGACTTTGACTTTAACTAACACACGCGCACACACACACACACACACACACACACACACACACACACACACACACACACACACACACACACACACACACACATGCACACACACACACACGCACACACACACACACACACACACTACATACAATGACTCTACCTCAGCTGCTTTTTGCACATTAACCGGTTACTTAATCTTTTACTTATTCTGAATACTGTCTGCACCTTAAATATCATTTGCACTATTACCTTCTCTCATTTTCATTGTACATTTTTAAACTGTCACTGAAATACCTCCACTGTGCACATAGGTTGTTATTATAGATAGAACTGTATTTATTATATTTTATTGTATTTTTATATTTAAATTTTTAGATATTTAAAGAACTGGAAGAGAGAGAAACAGCATCTCGTTTTTCCTGAATGTCTTGTATACTCAGTGAAAATTGACAATAAAAACCTTTGAATCTTGAATCTTAAATGCAGCTTATAAAACCTGAACAGCATGTGACAGAAGAGATATCGTGTTAATGTATCAACATCACTTCAGTAAAAAATGTATGTAAAATAAAATAAACAAAAATCTATGTCATGTAAAACTATTGTATTTATATTTAAGGCTTTCCAATGTATTTAAAAAAAGTTTCAACATGAATTTTAATGGAAAACGAGTTATTCTCATTGAACCATGATCTGTGAGAATTAAAGAACACCAATGGACTAAATCTTGATTTAAATGGTTCGTAATGGAGTTTAAAATTAGATTTAAAAAAATTTGCATTGGGATTTTTTTGGGGTTCTGACCCTTTTAGATAATTGAATATGCCCCGGGTCAAATTGACCTAGGAACATTATTGCTGTCCGAGAGAAACGAACATAACAGGAGGGTTAACAGTGACACAGCGGGCCATGGTTTTGGCAACAGACATGCAGCCAAAAACAGCAGGCGGGTGGAAATGGGATGGCTGCACTTTGATAAGGATGATTATCATCAGGTTTGAACAAGATATGGAGCGAAACACGGCATGTCTTCTTTCCTGACGTGTAATCCGTTTTCCATGCTTTTTGTGTTCATCCACCTGTACCCATGGAAGTGTCCTGATGTTTGTCATTGTTCATAAATGAAAGTAATCACCTGATCAAAGCTTGTGTATTCCTTATGCCTAAACAGACTGTAAGACTTCAAAATCTATTTTAGGTGCCGTTCTGAGACAATTAAGTGGTGATGGTGTGCAAGCAAGCCGTAATATCCTTATAAAGTATAAGTATATTAAAATATTGAATTTCCCCGTTGTAGGACGAGTAAAGGACTCTCTTATCTTATCTTATCTTATCTTATCTTATCTTATCTTATCTTATCTTATAATGAAGCCCAAGGTTGAAATAAAGCTCAACTAACTCCTGTACTGTCATTTTTAGATTGAAACTGGAAGACAGCGATGCACTGGTTGATCTCCAGTATGCACTTGGTAACTTGGTCACATGGGAAACTTTGTCTTGAGCACGGGCAATTTTCTGGTGAGCATGGCAAATTTTCTCATTAGCACAGAATAATGTTTATTGATCTCAAGAAATTTTCTTATGAGCATGGGATAGTTTCTGGTGAACATGAGGACATATCTAATTATTTTTTTCTGCCCATGTCACTTTAGGGGCTCCGTAGAGAACAGACAGCTCTGTGGCATTTATTCAATCTACAGAACTCTCTATGCACCGTTCATGGCGGCTGTTTTTGGCGATCCGTCAGATCATTGAATGGACAACCAGACGGTTGCATAATCTGACCACATGGCATCAACTCTGCTTATCCTCAGCGAGTGATTTACAGCATTTAGACTCTAACGCGATATACATTATTTAGTATTATATGGTCTGCTGTTACATTCTGCACTGAGGTCAAATGTAAAGAGCTGAGGTCGACAGCTCTTACCAAAGATGAATGGCTTTACAGTATACATAGAAATTATATCATCATATATTATAGTATAACTTTGAAGGATCTTCTGTACCTGCATTAGTGTGATCAAATTAACTGAGACCAACCAAACAATCAGAACTTAGTGGATGAACAATCTCACCTTCAAGTAATTGCTTAAAATTCATAAAGTGAAAAATAGTGCAAAACATGTCGAACAAAAAAAACATAACGCTGCTTATTTCTTCATTGAAGAACTAAACAATTCAGTAGGCATCACAGTATTTGTTTTGGTTGTGTTGGGCTGTTTGTTGTATCCAGGTTTGCTGCTGACTGATTGATTTTGATAGAGTGGTAGGCTGCTTTTTGCTCTTATTACATTTAAAGATAAATATTCGAACAAGATCAGCATTCAGAAAAAAATCTCCATTAGATGCCACCTCCATTAAAGTCATCAAAGAAAATAAATACCCTGATCCTAAATGCCATTACAAGCCGGATAACTTGATTTGCTAACTTGGACTCTCCATGTCTAGAAACACACTGCTGATCAAATAAAGTCGATTCTTACAGTGACTAACTCCTGCATGGTGCCACTTGAAATACACACCACAAGAGTGACAGGTAACTACACCACAAGAGCGTAAAGTTAGCAGAAATATACAGCACAAAGCACGGACTCGGCACAACTCACCTTTCAGATCTACATCAAAGTGTCAAACTGAGCCAGTGAGTATCTACATACACGTGTCTGATCGCTCCTTAACTTCAAGACACTTCCTTTACGTGTTACGTGAAATAACAGTAATTCAGCTCAGCTACTTCATATTCTTCAATAGTTCAGCCGTATGCTTCCCAATGCAGGCTTCAGGACTGTACCATAGAAAACGTGGTACATCCTTTAAGTTCTTCTTTTTCTCTCCATGTGTGAATCAAGACGGCAAAGAAAAAACGACTGAATGTGGATAAATGAAGAAACAGCTCCAGCATTGAGCTCCTTCTAAAACCACAACACATTTTTGACACACTGTGTACAGATTACTGAAGGACCATTAGATTCATTAGGTTTAATAGGCCCTATGGGAGCTGCAGACCCTCTGAGGTTGATTTTTTGAAGGGCTAAGCTCACTGTTTTCTCAGTCCCTTAGTCTTCGTGTTACAATCAGTTCTGCTCTGTGTATGTTGTTGTTTCTTTAAAGGTCCCATATAATGAAAAACACATCCTTCTTGCCCGTACATACATACTTCAGTCATCCTCCTACCTACAGTAGCAACCCCAAGAATAAGGAAGCAGGAAAGCCTCTGCATTGTTTCTGTAGTCCACCTACTGGGAAATCACAAGTTCTCCAGAAGATTTGAATCATCTCCTGTGGAGACGTAACAACAGGAGGGATTGCAAAGGCATGCATGTAAAACCACTCCCACTCCTTGAGGGATTCCGCTTCCTCTTCAGCTATTGTGGTTTTGTTGTGTTGTGTTTCAGAGACAAGATGTCAAAGGTTAGAGCCAGACATGCTGACTACTCTGTTGTTGGTTGCAAAAACCAACACATCTGTATTCTGTCGCAGCACTGGAGGACCACAGAAAACAGTGGTAGCTTTTTATTTTTAACATCAGTCAGGGCTTATTTCTATCTCAGACTGCTGCAACAGCGAGGGCTGACCACAGCGGCAGCCTCCGGTCTCAAAATATGAAGCCCATGCAAAAGTGCTTAAAACTGCAGTTCATAGAGCGTCCACTAGAGGGTGGCTGCAGAAACACCGGAAACCACATACACACCCATTCAAAGAAGACGATCTTTACAGCAGATATAAACCTGTTCACAGCCTGGTTCAAAATCAGTTTAGGTCTGGGTAGCTCATTTCTCGATCAGCACACACTGTACGGGGGTGATTTCTTTCATAACTCGTTATTCTTGAAGATATGTAACTTTCAAGTTTTGCCCAAATAAGGACATAACTGACTTGATTGACAGGCGGGAACACTGTAGCTGTTAGCAAAAAGGCTAAAGCCCCGCCTCTTTACCTCACACTAGCTCAGACATAGGCTGTGTTCAGCATTTCTAATATGGCACCGGCCGACGATTGGCTTCAAAGCAGCGCTACTACGTCCATTTTTTGTACAGTCTATGGGCTGACCACTTAAAGTTACACATGAAAGGCAGAGACATGCTGCTGTAACTGTGGCTATAACACTTCCACAGTTGCCTCCTCCTGTCTGGTGTCATGTTCTGGATCACATGTGTAGTGTACTGGTGTGGGTTCTTCTGGAGCACTTCATTACCACAGCATCCTGCCTACTTGGATCCCTGCATGGATAGAGGATTGAAACTGAGAGGCTGCAGATCCTCTACAGAGGCTGAATTTGTACAGTTTTTTGCCATCTTGCTTTAGAGACGATTAGGACATGTTGCAAACAGTTAAAAAATACCATTATATGGGACCTTTAACAATAAAACACATTTTTTAGTGTCGAAGACGTGAAAGACTCAATCAAAGCCCAAACTTTCTCCATTCACCGAGGAGGTGTAGAATCTAAATAAAAGCTGATATTCCCTCAGTCGTTGGTCAATGAGCAGAGCATGTCTTAATTTCTGCAGACAACAGGATTATTTGGTTATACATAGTGTTATACAAACATACATATCACATTGATGTTGACATTTACCAACATATGATCATTTTTACGTGTCAGATTTGAGCCAAAGATCAACAAATGTTTCACATTTCCCTGCATTTAAAAACTAAACAATCAGCGATAAACATCCAAGCATCCAGTAGATCATTCATGTCAATCAGCTCATTCGGGTTTGCACAAGTCAGTAATGTTAGCAGACATCTTGATAGCAACAGCAAGAACCAGTGGGTGAGGGACACTAAGAAGCAGGACTGAACAGAACAGAGTTTACCAGCCAGAGATTTTTATCATGAGTCCACATTCCCTGTTCATGATGCTCCCCTCAGCTCTAAACCGCAACTGGAAGCAAGACAGGAGGAGTTTTTTTCATCCTCACCTTACTCTGCAAGTATCTTCCAACAACCTGAAAGGCCCGGACCCATACAGCTGTGGTTACACTAAAAGACCAGAGAGGCGCCTGACAGAAACTCGTCCTATATCAACGATCCACCCAGGTCTCCCCCGCCTGCGGGGTAATGCCTCAACCCACCTCCCCTGCGCAGTGAGTGCAGAGCCACAGTGCAACAGCCTCGAAGCAGCGACCCTATATGATACATGGGCTGTCCACCACGGACCGGACCACGGCACAGCCAAGCCACTGTAGGTACAACCGGGATGGCCACTGCTAGCAGATCCACCAGGAAGTGACGACTCCAGTAGCTTTTCTGTATTGTCCCGGGAGCGGCTGGATCTCCCTCTTCTGCCGTGGCGCCCTCTGTGGTGCCTTGTTCTCTAGTTCCATCTTCATCATTGTCCTCATCATGAACCTCCACTACAGTGACACCTGCTATCTCCATGTGGGAAGTAGAACTCCTGGGTTGGGAGGTCTGAGGCTGCTCTACGCCTGCTGATAACCCCGGAGAACTTGGACCTGGCTCTGTTGTCTCTGCCTTGGTCGATCCTTCTGATAGATCGACTTCTTGCTGCTTGTCTTCCGATTTGATGTCTCCTATTGTTGTTCCACTCACTTTGCCCTCTCCACAGCATCCTCCAAATGTGAGCTCACTCTGTGTCTCTGCTGTGTTGCAACTTTTCGCTGGGGCGACCTCCACCACTGCATCCTCAGCTTCCACCTCGGTCCCTCTCTCTGAGCAGGTTTGTGGTGGCTGGCTTTCTTCTGCCACATCGATCACTGTAGTTTCCTCCTGATTCTCTGTTGTTGGAGCTTCCTTCTCTCTGTTCTCTTTCTCCTGCTTTTCCTCTTCCTCCACTTCATCTTTCCCCGCACACAGAGGACTTTCCATGGAGCATGCTACAGTTGCAGATCGGGGCAAGGGAGGGGCAGACGGTGTTCTGGAGAATGGGATTGGCTCTGTAGCTGTACTCATGATGGTTGCTGTTGTCACAGAAGTTGTGGTGGTAATAGAGTCCAGCTCCTCCTCCCCCTCATCAGACATCCAGGTGGAGGTGGGGCTGCAGGCCTGGGAGCGGAAAGTGCGTTGCTCCGCAATAGTGTCCAGATCAGAGGGGTAACCTGCCGTTGCAGGGATGGGGCAACTTTCTGTCTGAATGCCTGCTTCCCGCAGGGCGTGCAGGTAGAGGTGGTGGTGAGACAGGCATGGGTGGCTGATACAGCCCACCCCACTCAGACCACAGCGATATGGGGCCAATCGCTCGCCTGTGCACACATTGTCATAGGTGGCGGAGTGTGGCATGGTGTGGGGCACAGAGTGGGACAAGTTGTGAGGGAAAGAATGTGGTAAGGTATGGGAGAAGGTGTGAGGCAGAGAGTTGGGCATCGAGTGGGGCAGAGAGTTGGGCATTGAGTGGGGCAGAGAGTTGGGCATTGAGTGGGGCATTGAGTTGGGCATTGAGTGGGGCAGAGAGATAGGCAAAGATTGGGAGAAGGTCTGTGTGTACGAGTTGAGTAAAGATGCTGTTTCCTCAGAAAGGAAAGCGGCCTCCAGCAGCAGGTCGGCCCGGCTCGGGACACTGCTCTCTCCGCACACGATGCCGCTGTCCTGGGTACCATCACCTGAAAGACAAGGAAAGTCTTGGCCGCTTCTGTCTGCCAATGCTTGATCACTCAGCTTCGTGTAGGTGGAGCTCCTTGTCAAAGAACGGGCAGGGGAACCATCACAAGAGCACGACCCCCTCCCCCCAACTGCAGGTTTGGGTACTCCACCTGGACTTTCCCCTGATACAGATGCTGGTGCCGAACCGCCAACACGGATACGATGGCCTGCTATTGCTTCCCCCTCTTTGGCTAATCCAGCCTGGGCTAGCTCCATGTTGAGCAAAAGGTTCTCAAGCTTGTGGTTCTGAGTGTTGATGTCCTGAAAGTATTTCTGCACCCCTACGTCCCCACTTAGCCCACCAGCTTCACTGAGCCTGGTACGAACAGTGTCCACAGCCTGTTTGAGCTGCTGGATCTCCTGACGTGCCTCTTTCAGCGCCAGCTGGGCCTCCACACGGTGACATTCTTCCTCTACCCAGTCCTCCTGCATCCTGTAAAGCTGGCCTCTCAGATCATCTATCTCTGTGTCCCTAAGAGAGAGAAAAGAGGGAAACAGGGACAGTGAACAGGAGAAGTAAGAGGATAAAGATATCAGGCTCAGGGGTCAGACCCTGGAAGAATACTTAGGGAAAACCTAAGAAAAGCACTCGCTGACTTTCTGGCCAATATTTCTAACCTCTGCTTGTTGTTATCTCACCTGTCTTGCAGGACGGTGATGGTTTCCTTTAGCCTGGCCCGCAGGTGTCGTATACACACCTCCTTCTGTTGCAGGGGAGTGAGGTACTGCTCTGGTGGAGGGGGTCGGATACCATGGTTTTCCGTACATGACATGTACTTCTTATGACGTCTAGGAGAAAAAAAGTACAAGTTTTATTTACAAACTGATAGGACTTTGAAATATTTTCTTACAACGTACTGTGTCTTCAGTTTGTATCCACATAAACATGGGGACCTATGAGTATGTAGTAATATGGAGAGTTAAACAGCATAGCACAGTGCTTAAGGCAATTTAGGAGTCAAGGACATCCGTTTTATCTTAAAAATACAGAAAATAACATGAAGAGGATAAATATTACAGTAATATGAAAGGAAGGAGAACATTTGCATATATCAGTTATTCTAAAGTCAGGCTGTGACGTTTAAACCCCAACCTGACGTGACAACAACTTCTGCTATGGGTTGCCTCGTTTCCTTGATCGTATGTCCCTAACCAACAGTTTTTACTGAGGTTCTGTTACTTTGGTAAAGGTCCAGGTGGATAAGTGATATTGTTAGCTAACAGGACAGGTAGCTAATGTTTGATTATATGTGAAAAACAACGACAGAATAACAACAGTTGTACTGTAAAGAAATGTACAGTCAAATCCAATACATTGATGATAAAAGGAACATTTAGGGTGGAAACACATGCCAGCTTTAACATTACAGTACTTTATAATATTACATATGTAACACGATTATTTGATCCATCCATCTATCCATTATCTTGACCGCTTAGTTTGGGGTCACGGGGGGCTGGAGCCAATCCCAGCTGACTTCAGGAGGAAGGGTACACCCAACCAGTCACAGGGCAAACATGGAAAGACAGACGACCATTCACACACACTCACACCTATGGGCAATTTAGAGTGACCAATTAACCTGGTGAGCATGTTTTTGTTCATGTTTTTGGACTGTGGGAGGAAGCCAGAGTAACGGGAGAGAACCCACGCATGCACAGGGAGAACATGCAAACTCCACACAGAAAAGCACCTGCCAGACCGGGGACTCGAACCAGGAACCTTCTTGCTGTGAGGCAACAGCACTACTCACTGCATCACTGTGCAGCCTATGATTATTTGATAAAAATCCACAATAAAATGTATTCTATATTTGGAATATCAAAATGCTCCAATTTGGCCAAGGGCAATACCTTGCATCAAATACAGGGGGTACCAGGGCTTTAAATGAAGCAGGCTTATATTAAAGGCATGTCTTTATTTACAAATTCCTGTTAACATTTAATCATATTAGATACATCCTGACATCAACTCTTATATCTGTTTATGACTCACTACTGTTCACACTCTTAGATTAATGAGATTTGCCATATTTCTTTAAAAAAAGAAGAAAATGATATGCTCAAAGGGATTTTCTTGCATTTCAATCTTTCAAAGCTGCATCAATTAATGCCTTTATAATCGCCAATAAGACAGCTGCTGGTTATATGAAAGGTATTGCATGTAGGATCAAGTTACTAAGAAATACCAGCATGATACAGCAGTTTCCTGTGGACCTGTAAAATCAATCACTCTATAAAGACAGCATCACTGACTGAGACAAGCTCTTCATCCATTACTGAAGAGGTAACTGAACCCTTACCCTTTGGTGGGGCTGCAGTCGCTGCCTTTACAAGAGCCTGAGTTGCTGCTGCTGCTGAGGGAGGTGTTGCCATAGGGATCTCTGTTACTGGGCGGGGCCGGTGTCCGCCTAGTTCAAAGTGAGAGGAGACAGGTTCATTTGTTCCTGAACACAACATGAAACCACACATCAGGCAAGGAGGTGACCGTGAATTCTGTGAGCTGTAGAGTGAAACCATCACAACACTTTACCAAACCACAAACTAGAATAGACGTGAATCAACTTAGTATCGACTCAAGTCCATCAACATGCCAACACAACACAGAAATGCACAACACACACATACACAAGTACAAAGACTGAGGCCAAAGTCAGTAATGCTCCCTAACAGATAAGGACACACTCCTTTGGCCACTGACAGTGAGGTTGACTTTTAAAAAGAGCGTGTGCTCTGCAATACAGAAAAACAAACAGAAACAAAACATTAAATCATACAAGTGTCACAAGCATTCCTAAATATAAGAAATTAAAAAGGTGGATAAATGCACAGCTTCACTGAGAAGGAAACATAAAATGTATGAAACAAAGAAATAAGGAAGGGGGTAACGACTGTACTAGAAGTTGTGCTACATGGTGTGTTAGGTGTTGTCAGCTCAGGATGAAAAGCTCAAATAGATTAACCAAAAATAATAAAGAAGTTCTTTGTTTAAGCTTTCAGGTTGTATAACTTAACTTAATCCAACTAGTGTTATCATTTCACTGCTTTAAGATTGATCAGAAACTGAAACGACAATGGAGAGGAGATTTAGCTACTTCCTGGATAACATTACTGTTTTACACGATTAGTTGGAAAGGTGTCAATTCCAAGCCATTTGTATTTTAGCTGGTGGTGTGTGAGACTAGCTAACTACCTACAGTAACTACTTGTCAGATTAAACAGCTAGCTTACTGAAGGTAACTCAGCTAGCTACAGTGGTAGAATCTATAAATAATGGACGTAGTATCCATGACATTACCCATCTGTTACTGAAGCGTTGTTTTGAGGCTGATCATCATCAGGAACCATATTGGAAATGTTGAACTCAACCTAAGTTCTGTTAGAGGTCAAGATGTGGTCTTTGAGCCTCCTCACCAACAGCTACAGTGTTCCCGCCTGTCAGTCAAGTCAGCTGTGCCTCTCATGATGGAAATCTTGTAATCTTAATATAGAGCTGGGCGATAATGAAAAAGACACTATCAGGATAACATTTTTCATATCAGTCGATATCGATCATTTTCACGATAAATATCAAATAATTCATTCATATTGTTTTAAAGGCAGATTTTTTTTCTCCTGAGTTTAAGTTGAAGAAACCAGATGGTTTGTTAGCTTGTATCTGGATTTAGTAGTCTAGTAAATAGCCAAAATCTATTAACTAATGAAGTTTAGTGGCCTTTCTTGTCCAGCATGTTTTCTCTCTGCTTTGAGCTGGGATGTTTTGCATTTTCTTCAGTGTCACTGTTGCTTGTTTCAGCTGTGTTTACATATCACTTCAAACATCTTTAAGCCCGCCTTCCTCTCACCCTGCCACATGATTGGCTGTTCAATGCCGACTTCTTCTTATGTTGAATGTCGGGTGGGAACTAGTGTTTAAGACACACACCCTTTCCAGTGGTTGGGGGGTGTAATTACAGGTTTAAATATATCAATGTTTTATCGTACATTTGTTATATTCATATTAAGAAAAATAACATCCCGATAATTATCTATACCATTTTATCACCCAGCCCTATCTTAATATCTTCGAAATTGCTGCGTTATGAATAAATTCACCCCCCGTACAGTGTGTGCTGATAGAGAAATGAGCTATTCAGACTACACTCGTTTTTTGAACCAGGCTGTAAACATGTTTATTTCTGCTGTAAAGTTTGTCTTCTTTGAATGGGTGTGTATGTGGTATCTGGAGCCAGCCTCAAGTGGACACTCGAGAAACTACAGTTTCTAACACTCCCACATTGGCTTCAATTCTCACGGCCAGAGGTTGCCGCTTGGGTAGAATGCTAATGTTAGCTGTTGTGTATTGGTAACTGAAAGGTCTTGTATTGTTCTCTCCATGTTCGCTTCAGTTCATGATAGATTGAGAAGCTGTGAAATAACAACCAGCAGTATGATGCTGTACGTTTGGCAGCTTCCAACTTGTAGGGTAGTACGTCATTACAACAGCATTTGAGCTTCCCACAGTTAGAATGGCTTCAGAGGGAATTGGTCGCTGGGTGAAGATGGTTAATGGAACATCATGAAACATTGACAACAGTGCAAACGGTCTCTTCATTCCCATGCTTCAGATAATCAACACGGATCAGGAGGAGAGAAGAGGAACCCAGAACAGACCGGGGGTTAGGGGTTGAGGGAGAGTTTGCAGAGCGGCTGTGGCGATCTGGAGACTTGGTGGAAGTGTATCCTTTAGTCGGCGATTTTGTTGATGTAAGGCCTTTAGTGGGGCGCATTGACACCATATAGCCTGTCTCCATGGGGACGTAGTCTAGTTCTATGAACCTGCAGTAGTCAAACCTGACCAGGCAGAGACAAGAAAGTGTTAAATCACAGAGGACACTGCAGGGCAACACCAGAACCATACAGTGTGCAGGCCACACATGTGTGCACACTGTATTATTAAGGTGAGACAAAGCTGTGTGTCAGAAAGCATGTCTTAGGAGTCACCTGGGTCAGTCAGAGCCAGGGCAGGTGAAGCTAAATATCAACAAGCACTCAAACATTAAAGGGGCCGAAGAGAGATGGCTCACTAAAAGCTTTACATAAGGAAACACTGCTCTGACAATTAGAGCTGCTCTCTTTGGCTTTCTAGGCTGAGGCGCTTGTTGGCACAGGACATAATGTAGCACTCTGCTCCCATCAACACCATTTACAATCACAACATGTTCAGCATTGCCAATGATTGATCAACATTTATCAAGGAGTGCCTCACCATCCACAGCATCTGACTTCAAACAACAACCAACACAATCAACCTCTGACACATCTGATACAAAACATCCGGGTTAAATGACAGCACAACAAACCTTTTATTCAGTAAACATATCTCTAACAGCTGAAATCTGAGTAAACTTAAACCAACCCCTTGAGTTCGCCAACACACCTGCTCGTCTTTAGTTTCTTTTTGTACGTTAACCACTGCTTGCTGCTTCCTATGATAAAGCTGCTAACTGCTCCTCAGCCAGTAGACAATCTCAACTAGCACATGAGGGTAAATTAATATGTATGACATCGAACAACATCAGTTTGCTAATTGTAAAGCAAAACCCAGGAGGCAATTAGCTTAGCTTAGCATAAAGACTGAAAGCAGGGGGTAATGGCGAACCAAGCATGTGGAACAGAATCAAAAAACCCCTTTGTATTTTCATATGTTGTTTTTGACATGGATTCTTTGTAATATGGAGTAATTTCGCCAAAATACTTTCTCATTAATGTTTTTAACTTCTGGTATTGAGAGAGTTGCATTGATGGCACTACAGCGCCCTCTGCTGGGGCTCTGTAGACTTGAGGGGTACACTATATTTCAATGCCAGTCTCATGTACCTGTTCTTGAGGTAAGCAGCCTTGTGATAAGCTCCACTAAAACGCGTAAAAATAAGTTTAGTATTTCTTGGTAAAAATGATAAATGTCTTCTGTAATGTTTTTGCTTAGTTGTGAAGCATGTGAAGCCCATCACATTGATGTTTTGCTAGCTAAAACGTTATTAATCCTCATGATGTGGCTTGCTAGCTGATTGGTAGTTTCACGTGTTCTTCCCTTCTGTGTTTTAGCCTTTGCTAAGGGAGTGTGGAGTGGGTTAAAGGAGTGGCTGTGAAACTTATATTTCTTCTGTTATGAACATGTACATATGTAATTTTATTCATGTAGTTTCATGTGTCTTTTAACATATGTATATAGTTATTTCAAGGCCAGTTTCATGTACCTGTTCTTGAGCCTTTGCCGGAGTCTGTTACAGGAGTGACAGTGAAACTTTTATCTCTTCTGTTACTACTATCTCTTCTACTGGGGAGTTCAAAATGTAATTGCAACCATTGCAAAGTGAGGCCCCATGCTCCTGGTCTTTATGCTAAGCTAAGCGCCTGCTAACTCTAGCGCCTTACTTGATGTTTTAACAATACTACAGAAGGATTCGTCCTTTCCTCAACGCGATCCCATTTTCAAGAAGTCAAACTCTTGCTAACATTAACTCACATCACACAACAGACACATTTGTAGAAATGACCAAACAAAAGCATCATGAGGAACATACTCTGGTCTTTCCCTCTGCTACCATCCTGCTAAAGGAAACAATGGTTACACACGGTACAGTTACATCTATGATAGCCAGGAGAAAGGTGGTCTAAGACATTGCTTGTTGATAACAAATAGTGCAATTCAGTGACATTGTATGAAGCAGAGTGCATGTTGCAGTGACCTGCTACTATAACAGGACATCGCTGTTGCCTCATCACCGGCCTCTACAAAGGGAAGAGGAGACAAGCGGGAGACATCTGAGCAGCCAAGGAGGGATTTCACACAGGACATGAGGACATGATGGTTCTAGAGTTGCACAAAACTTAATGTCTTTCTTCTCAAACTGGTAAAAATGGGAAACAAGATTTCCTATTTCTGATATTTCAGGTGACATCATGTGACTTAGGAAAGAATAGATTATTAGGTTTATGTCATTAATGGATAGATCTCCTGAAATTACAGCTGAATGAATAATGTTCAGTTTTTAATGCTTCACAGGAGATGGTTGGCATCTGTTCACTTGTTTGTTTTCACCAGAGAGTAACGTCAAACTAACCCACACTTGTAAGTCTCTACAGTGTTGGATCAATGAGGAAACTCTGAATAAAAAGAGGAAGACAGCAAAGTTGGCCTGGCTCTAAAAGAGTACAAATAAAATTGATCCAACAATGCCGGTGCAGGAATGCAGAGGTTTATTGTTTATATTACAAAAATGTGTGTTGTGACGATCAGCATTATCCTCTGGTATCTTTTATCAGCTGTATACATTTAGAATAAGTAATACAAATGATTTACTGATACTGGCCAAGATACAAATGCCAATATGTGATTGAGAGAAGCACCAGCACTTATTTTTTTCCCACTTAAAGCCTGATGCGAAACACTAAGGTACTATTTCTGTTTTGAAGTCCATTAATGGATGTGCTAAGGCTTCATCAGTCAAGAAATCTCCTGTTATTCATTTCGTATTTCACTCATTTTTATATTCAGTCATCATTTCCTGTTTTACTTTGTCACTCATCTTTCCTCCACGGTGTGAAGCTTTACTTCCTGCCTTTGTGTGTTTTTCCACCTGATTGTTTACACCTATGCCTGATTACCCTGTGCTTCCCAGTCTGTTAAGTCTGGGGCTGTTTTCAGAACTGCCTGCTACATACTACAGTACGTACTGCATACTGCATACTGCACACTGCACACTGCACACTGCACAGTGCATTCTGCATTCTGTATTCTGCATTCTGCAGTCTGCAGTCTGCATTCTGCATTCTGCGTGTGAAAGTAGTAAGTAGAATAACTGTTATGTTGGATCTGTTCTGCAGGATGCTGGATCAGGTGGCGCTGGAATTCCGGGTTCGGAAAGTGGAAGTAAATAACGGCGAAGCTGATAGATAAACTGCATCTTCAGCATCACTTATGATTTAAAAAGTTGAAAAGTGGTTTATATGGAAGGAGAACTTTAGCGCTGTGCATTGTGGGAAATAGTATGCGAGGGAGGCTGGTCCGCTGCATATTGACGGCCAAATTCAGCCAGATCCGTGTCTGGTCCGTCTCCGATCTGTCAAGGCTGATAGGTTTCTATTCCAGTCAACGTGTTAACTTCCGCTGGATCCGCTCCGTTGTGTTCTGGCTGCATCTCTGGTCCAGCAGGTTGGAACACAACGGATCAGATACGCAAGACGTCTGCCGGAGCACGACGCATCAATATGCACACATCAGATGGAGCGGGACAGGAAGTCAGGCACCAAAACAAAATGAAAACATCTGGTTAATTTTCAGAATAAAACACTCTGTGTTATCACCAGATCGTATTTTCACTGTCGGTGGTCCTGCTCTGTGATGCGTTCCGAAAACGCAACCAGTGGGTGTTGAAGGACGAGAGAGCACGGAGCCAGACCACAGTCGGATCGGAGACGGATCGCACACGGATCTGGTGGAAGTCCCGTGTGAGACATGTTCCTGAATCAGTACGACATCCGGGTAGTTTTGGCACACTGCAGATTTTGCTCTTGTTCACATACTACTGAAATTTGGCCAAATCAGTACGTACTGCTAGTATAGTAGGCGGTTTGAAAACAGTCTGTCAGCCTCTGTTTCAGAGCCACTTTGTCTTCAAAGTTTGTTCCTAGTGTTGATGTCTGTCTTGTAGTTTTATCACCTTGTTTTTTTTTCTGGATCCTTGATCTGGATCCCCTCCTGCTCCCCATGGACTCAATTACCGAAAGTCATTTTTGTTCTGCCTTTGTTTGTTTCAAATACTTCTGACAGTCTGCTTCTGGGTCTTCTCTGGTTGAGTTAAAACTAAACAGGTTAACATGCTCATTAATTCATGATAGTTATGGGTGTTATGGTGAAGCTGACAGTGGAAAGGAGAGCTCTTCTCATTAAGAGCTGCACAGATTTTGATGCAAGCTTCTGTTGTTGTTTAGTCGTGACAGCTGAGGTGTTGTATTCTTATTCAGTTGTGACTCGGAGTTATCTTTGTCTGCTTGTTACCTTTGATTGTCAGTCCTGTTTATTCATACTCCAGCTTTTTGTTCTCCATGTACTGAAGATGTTAGGAAACCCTTCATATTGAATGTCTGTGGCTGCATTACTAGTACCTTGGTTCTGAATTTCGAAGCTGAATCCTGCAACTACCTCCCTGCTTTTCTATATTGCAAGTGTGCCTGCCTTCACACCAACAACTGTCTGTCTATGAGCAATCCAAAGCAGAATGAATCGCACAAGTCCTCCTGTGATCATCTGCATTTGCACTTTCCTGCACTCCCAGCCCTAAAAGGAAGCACATTTCTAAATGTGTTGCTGCTGTAGGAATTTTCCAAACTTTTGAAAGCTGATGTAAAACCTTTTTTGTGCAACTCCAAGGCCCAGCAAGGCTTGTGTTGAATACACATACCCTGTGTGACACAACGAGGGAGAAGGCCAGATATTGATGACTGCTCAGTGGCTCCTAAGAGATCAATATATGACAAAGGTGGGAACTGAACAAAAACAGGCAGAGGGAAGCTGAAGCAGTGAGCCCGGAGTGAAAACACAACCATCCAACATCACATCCGTGTTGAGGTGGTTTGTGTCTAGACTGTGAGAGGGAGCTGACTGTCTGGTGGAGGGAGTTGTAGGTGGAGTGTTGGAGCTGAGTGTTGCCCAGGAATCAGGTGTGACTTTGAGTTGGTGGAGAACAGTGATATGAAGTTTGTCCTTGCCACTGTAACTTGCTAAATGCTGCAAAGTGCTCTGCTCATGGTGGATTAAGATGAGATCAGACTGAGTCCTGTCTGTAAGATGGGACTGGATCTGATCCTGTCTTGATGTTGGGTCTTTGTTAATAATAGAACACAGAGTACGGTCTAGACCCGCTCTGTTAAAAGCATCTTGAGATAACGTTTGTTGTAGTTTGGCGCTGTAAGAATAAAGATTGATTGATTGATAGTCACTGATGCTGTGTTTTTAAATAAACAATGGTATATCCTCAATGGAGGTATGGTCCATGTGAAACACTTTCTGGCTCCTGTTGAAATAAGTTTTCAGACCAAAACCAAATATTTACATAAAAAAACATGTGAACACTTGAATAAATGAAAGTTTAAAACGAGAGAAATTGTTTAATTATTCTCCACTGGAGCTAAAAGTTATCCATTCATCTATTCAAAGATAAGAGTTTTTTAATTGTATTTGGCACGCCTCTTTGAGTGGACAGACCTAACAAAAGAATCATGAGCTACTAATCCTTTCAACTAATTTACTATAATTTAATAAATGCATAACTCAGCTCATTTGTCTAGAGCAAATCAAATGACAGCAATCACTTGCTTGATACAGTTAAACTGACACTGACACTGACTTATGAGATGAATAGAACGCAGATAGTTGGTGTCCATCCAAAAATATTGTTGGACTGAGCCAGGACAGTCAGATTTGAGCAAATGGGTCCATCAGCCTCCAGTAGCTGTAGTAAAGCTGAACCCAAGGAGAGATCAGCCAAGCCATGATCAACTCCAGATGGTGTATGACGGAGACAAGACACTTTACCGTGTCTGAATACAGACACAGTCTTATATTCCTATATCACCTTATAAGTAACCACCAATCAGGTTGGAGGAGATCTGGGACCCCTCAGCAGCACAGAGCGGTAAACCTCCTCAGTTGACGAGTCAAAAAGCTAGTGCGTCAGATCTGATTAGGTCCATCTTAAGGATCTGATATGAGACAGTTTGGATCCCTTGGTTCCTCTCTAGTAAGAGCAGAACTCTTTTGATGCTCAGTGTCTGCAGTTTGAGATACAGTATTATGTTTTAGGAGGCTGTGTGATGTGTGTGCATACAGTTAACTGTATGTTTGACAATCTCTGTTTGTACTCAACATACTTAAACAAATTTACCATAAAGTGGTGAATTTATAATTTCTGGACAGGACTTTTTTTTTACTTGATGTCACACCAACTCTCTGCTTTTGACCTGATCCGTATTCTTAAAGGTAATCATAGTGCTGAGTGGCTGTGTTGAACAAAGTATGCTTCCACAGTACAGCATAGATCAGGGTTTCCCTTTTTTCCCTGCCAAGATCCATAGACTCTTAAACTTTAAAGCTGAATATGAACACTGAGAGCTTCAGATGGGATCTCAGTGTTGTCATGTTATAGTTAATTAGCCACAACCCATGAGGATATTTGCTCATTGTACAACTTAATACAAAAAAAGTCGGCAGGTCAGTAGCAGTGAATGACCTTTCACGAAACCCCGCCTTCAAACAGTGATTGGCCAATCATAGTTTAGCGGCTAGAACTTGGTATAGCACAGCTGTCAAGCTTGGGATTACTTTGCAAGCTTGAGAGGCTGCAATCGTTAGCTTGATCCTTCTAACCACATACAAAGCTCTGCATGGCGAGAGCCCCCAATTACATCTCTGAACTTCTCATCCCTTATTCCACCCCTCGTCCTTCAAGCCATCAGGTCTGCTGAGTTTGTTGACAGCTTTAAAAAATTACTCAAACACATTTGTACACACTTCTTAGAACCTCCCATCTAACTTCTACTGTTGTCTGTCTATTGCTTTGTTTGTCTGATTATTTCTGCACATGTATTTTGCTTCTGTCTTGCTTGTTTTTATTGTTTTGTGCTTGTGAAGCACTTTGTAACCGAGTGTTTTAAAAGTGCTATATAAATACATTTTTACTTACTTACTTACTTGTTCTGCTAACAAGTTTACTTAGCTTTGGTCTGTTAGCCTTGAACAAATGCCAAGAAGTATTCTTTTATTTAACTACACAAAAATTGAAACCCACAGTCACTCCATTAGAAGCTTTGTAACGCTCTGTAATGTATTTTTTAAAGTTCACACAACTCCTGTTGGAGATGTTCTTGCGTTTGTGGAACACATTGAGCCTCATCCAAAAGCTTTTACTCTCGTAATGTTCATCAAAGATTATTGATGAAGGATACAAACATGTTAGCTAAGCAGCGAGGTCGTGTTAGAAAGAAACAGCCTCATCATATGTGTTCGTTAGCATCCTTGGACTAGCTAGCTCTGCGCTGTTATATAAATGTCCACACATGGTGGGTGGATCATGAACTGAGGAGATGCTTAGCTATATTTTTGTAGCTTTTAGCTAGGTTTGTTAGCATAAATCTTTGTTATCTAAACCAGCTCATGAAGCTTTGGTTTGATTTATTAGCTAGAAAGCTTTAGCTAATATAATTTTCTGAAAGCTCTCGTTTTTTTGGCTAGCAAAGGCCAGAAAGAGGAACCCTGCTAACCTCTGACTGAAATCATAAACCTGTTTGTGTAAAAACCTACAGAAGGTTTTGGTGGTGATTTTGCCACATCATCTTTGTGAGCAACACATTAGCTATGCCAGAATTTGAAGCTTGAAAAAGCAAATCAGCTGGAACTAAAGTGGGTGGAGTTTGACAAAAAGGGCAATAAGCTAAGAAAGCTACGTCTAGGAGGGACAGGTAGCATCAATTTTGCCGGTGTGCTGTTTTAGTGGCTACAGTGCATGCCGGAGCTACAGCTACGGAGCATGCTGTCTCAGACTGTAACTGAAATGATTCTCACGCAGGGGGCGCGGGCACAGGAATGGCCACTGGCGCCGTGGCCCCTGATGCAGCCGTCCCCGACCCTGACCCCGACGCCGGCTTCGGCACCGGGACGGGCGAGGACGCAAGCATCTGCTGCAAGCGTCGTTTTGGCTGCAGCGCCTTCAGAGGGTTGAATCTGAGAAAAAGACAAGAGAGAGGAAGACACCACAGCTCCAAATTTAACCCACTGTAGCTCCACAGGACTTATACCTAACCCTTTAACCTCTGGGACTAGACACAACACACAAAGCTCAATAGCATGGTCTACCGGCCAAGGCAGTCCATTTGCTGTAAGAGAAAAGACATTAACACACTCATTGAACCGATCAGGGTTCAGTAAACCTGCAGTTTACTGGTGAAGGTGGTAGCTCACTGCTTCAAGTCTATAATCCTACACGCTAATCAATACTCTCCCAGCTCCTCCACAAGGATCATTAGAGGTGATTGAAGTACTACAGACACAAACGGGGGTTAAACGCTGACACAACCTTGAACAACAGAGAGAGGGAGAAAGAGAGAGAGAGCTACATACAGATTTAGGGCACCACTTTCTAATACTGGGCCCTTTTGTAGTGGGTTATGGGCTGTAGATCTTCATTTCATCAGTGAGTTAAAATATGAATTTTAAGCTTACATGAGCAACTTATTAAAACAGCTTGTGGGTTACCAGGTTTAAAAATATCTTGATATAAGTTTTCACTTTTACCTGAACAACAGATGTGCAGGAATTTATGCTGACAAGACATTTTGCAGATTTTCAACCTCACGTCTCTTAATCTGGGGCGCAGCCTGAAGCAGCTGATAATCTGATGTAGGCACTATTAGTATTGTTTTGCATGCATGACAAATGAGCTATCAAAGGAATTAAATGAGGAGTGTATTCCCTAAATTAATTTCTTTTAGCACAAACAATTATTAGACATCTGCAAATACAAGTCAAAAAATCCCTCCAATGAGGCATCAGTTTAAAGGTCACTATTTGTTAATACAGAGCTTAGAACAGAATTATGTATTTTGTCTTGATATTTTTTTCCCAGATATATTTATACAATTTTCAAAAGGCATTAAAACAATCACACACAATCTAAACAACTGGCTCTCCAACACCTGTGAATTCATACAGGTGAGAGGTCAGGATTTACATCGCATACAGATCAGAGATCAGACTTACAGAGACAGTCCCTTTTTTATTTCAAAACTCAAGACACATTTTTACAGGAAAGCTTTTATTGTGTGATTTTATTTAACTCTTGATTTTATTGGTCTGTTTTATAAGTCTGCATGCTTTTAAGTTTTTTATCGCTTCATTTTGCTTTACATTTCTACTTATTTGTATTGCTAATTGTGAAACACTTTACCTGTATTGAAAAGTGCTGTAAAAATAAATTATTATTATTATTATTATTATTATTATTATTATTATTATTATTATTATTATTATTAATGCTATTATTATTGTTAACATTATTATTACTATTATTATTTTCATTGTTATTATTATCATTATTATTATTATTATTATTATTATTATTATCGTTATCATTATTATTATTATTATTATTATCATTATTATTATTGTTATCATTATTATTATTATTATTATTATTATTATTATTATTATCATTATTATTATAGTTATCACTATTATTATTATTAGTTTTGTATTATTATTATTATTATTATTATTATTATCATTAAACATTAAATACAAATAATAAAAGAAAAATAAGATCAATAAGATAAATTAAAGTGGCATTAGAGACATATTTCTCAGGTGTACAACACAAACCTTCTTGTAAGAATAGAGGAAATATTCTTGAAAAATATTTGTGAATTAAGTCTTAAATGTATTAATTTATTCTTGTAAATTAAAAGAATTTAAAACTTTATTCTCAGTCTCAATTTGTTTTCTATAAGGGGCCCAAATACTCTATCATACAGTATTTTTACATTGAAGAAGACCCCTCAAGTAATTGCTGCAAATATGAAATCCCTTTATCTGCCCACATTTAGAAACTACTATGCAATGTGTTGTTTTTAAAGTTTGAATCACTTTTACTAAGATGCTCTGCAGCAGCACTTTCCCAGAAGGTCAAAGATGAGACTGTGCAGTGGAGCAGTAATGAAGTCAGAAGGCTAGAGACGAGGAAACATTTCTCTTCGAGGTGTAAGGCCCACAGCAGCCAGAGACTTTTCACAACCTGGTAACCTCAGATTAATTAAAAATAATCATCACATGCCCCTCATTAGAAAGTGGTGACGGTATGAGAGAGACTTTTTAGAACAGCTGGATCACAGCACAAAGGAACTCATGCTCGTCAAGAGTTAGGACAAGGAATCATTATTCTGTACACATACACATAAACATAATAATCAACAATGCTTTCACACACACTGTACTGTTGTTAGTGAATAAAACCGAGCGACAGCACGATGAAGCAAACCGCCTCAACGAAGGCTGATAAAAGAAAGTATTAACACACTCTGGCATCAGTGCTGCTCCTCGTGGCCGGGTGCTTCTGAAGCAGAGATCTGGGCCTGGATTTATCAAGCATCTCACTAGTCTACTTCAAGCATGTTTCCAAGAAGTGATTCTAACATTCAGTATAAGAGACTCTGGAGACTTCCTCCTGTCTTTCCACAAGAAGGAGGACTACAGAGAAAAGATTGATGTTGATGCTTTAGAGAGCTTGAGAGGAGGTGATGCTTTTAGATGGTTTTAGATATCAGACAATGGGAGAATGTTCTCAAATTATCAAAGCTGCATACAAAAATCTGAAAAAATGATGTCATAGTGATATTTAAGAATGAGCCATTTACACCTGGCAGAAATGACTGAAAAAGAGAAATCTATGTAATGTTTAAAACATGGGGTAACTTGACTAACCTGCCTGACATATCCTTACAGGTCTCATGATCTCTACATTAGCACTTTATATTGCATTTCTTATAGCTTTATTGCATTTTCCATGGGCAGCATCCTCTCTTCACTGTCAAGTCGTCCTTTCAAAAATACTCTGTCACCTTTTGCATTCTACTACAACTACCTGACATATTGTTCTGGTTTTTGAAGCCAAGGCATGCACAAAGGTGATCTTGTTGATGGAGCTGCAGGATTGATGTGACTAACTCTCCCTGTCCCATTAAAGTTACAAACCATAGACCTTTCTGGAGTCTGCGAGCTCATAGGTTCCTCTGGATCTCTGCCGCAGACGGCCTGCTGCTGTGGATGTGCCAGACTTCAGCTGCTACAACTACTACTATCAGTCTCACCACTTTCATCTCTCTCTCTCTTCATCTCCCTCTATCCCTCTCTCCAACACGGTCTCAGCAGATGTGTGTCTAATATGAGTCTGGTCCTGCTGGAGGTTTCTGCCTGTTAAAGGAAGTTTGTCCATGCCACTGTAACTTGCTAAATGCTGCAAAGTGCTCTGCTCATGGTGGATTAAGATGAGATCAGACTGAGTCCTGTCTGGAAGATGGGACTGGATCTTATCCTGTCTTGATGTTGGGTCTTTGTTAATAATAGAACATAGAGTACGGTCTAGACCTGCTCTGTTTGGAAAGAGTCTGAGGATAACATTTGTTGTGATTTGGCGCTATAGAAATAAAGATTGATTGAATCTGTGTATTCTAGAAGAAATTGCTTGATCAAAGCTGATTTATAATTATTATGATAATGGTTGTAAGAGACAAATTTTCACTGCTGCTGCAATGTAGTTTTATTACACTAGGTACACTACCAGTCAAAAGTTTGGACACACCTTCTCATTCAATGGTTTTTATTTATTTGAATTATTTTCAACATTGTAGATTAATACTGAAGACATCAAAACTATGAAATAATCTGGGTTTGCCATAATCTGGATTACAGCAGTAGTCAAATAGGGCTATCCATTGTGTACTAACCCTACCTCTGAACAACACAACTGATGGTCTCAAACACATTAAGAAGGCAAGTCATTCTACAAATGAACTCTTGACAAGGCTCATGTTCATTAGAAACCATTCCAGGAGACCACTTCATGAAGCAGACTGAGAGAATACCAAGAATGTGCAAAGCTGTCATGAAGGAAAAAATATAAAACATATTCTGCTTTGTTTAACACTTTTTTGTTCATTCAATAATTCCATATATGTTCTTTCATAGTTTTGATGTCTTCAGTATTAATCTGCAGTGTTTACAATCATTAAAATAAATACAAACCTTTGAATGAGAAGGTGTTTCAAAGCTTTGACTGGTAGTGTATATCAGCAAAGACAGCAATAACTCTTTCAAATTCAAGAAAATGTGTACAAAGGTAAGTTTTTTAACAAAAAAAAAATGGCACCATTAAGACTTGTCCCTGTCAAAGTTTCTAGACATTTAGTACTGAGATGCCTGCTAAATAGAGGCCCTGCTCCCCTCACCCTTCTTTCTTTATCTTGCACTTAAACCTAATTTTCAGATGTGAACACTGACACAGAATAATGGGAAAAACACATCCCCTTCAGGTACCTACCGGCGAGAGCCCAACCCAGTCCTCCTATTGGCTGGTGCAGGGGCAGACATGGGGCCAGAGAGCCTCTTGCTGAACCTCAAGCTTCTTCTGTCCTCAGTTTGTCTCTGTGTCCTTCAGCTCAACACTGAGAGCCTGGAGGACGAAGCACAGACGAGACCAGGCAGTGAGTGACCACATGCATCCAGAGTAAGAACACAGGAATGAAAAGATAATGATGGTGACAGCTAGAGGTAAAAAACAAAACAGGTTAATTAAGGTCATTGTCATCACTCTCACACACACACACACACACACACACACGCAAGACGAGCTTTGCTGACTGACTGTGTTTGGCTCTTGATGCCTCAGCATTCAGCAGGGTGCTGCAGAATCAAGCTGACACTTAGCTGGCACCGACTGAACATCAAGTTTCAGCAGCCAATCAGAGCCTAGCCATTAAGGAGAACGAACCAATCATCACTCATCTGCCTCATCTCAGGCCAAGTACCAGAGAAAGAGAGGGAGCTGACTTTTGCATCTGCATCTTTACATAAGGGGCCGACCTCAGTGTGCTCTGCAGATTGTGTGTGTTTCTCCACATGTGTGAGAGCTCCCATGAGCCTCCTGGAGTACTCCCTTTGCACGTGGCTGTGTGGACGCAGTGAGGTGAGGACAGAGCGGCTCATGAACATTTAATAATCATCCCTGTCAATGACCTTAGAGGGGAGGAAAGAAAGGGAAAGTTAATTCAGGGGGAAGAGGAGGATTATTTGCTTCAATAACAGATTTCACACAGTTTATAAGCTCTTTAGAGACAGGTCTGTGCGTGTGTACAAATGCACGGCTCCGGCTTAAGGTCACCTTCCTGCATGCTGTGCTGAACCTCTGCCAACCCGACTGACTCCAAAAACCTGTCCTCTCTCACTCTACAGTCTGTGAGTGAGGAGAGCTGGATTAATAGAAATAAAGCTGTATATCTGCATCCATTCACTGCCTCATTTAAATAACAGGTCATTCATTCATATCTTCACTCTTGTGTTACTTTTCAATATCTGAGCTCTTATTCATTCCTTGTTTCCTTGTTTCTCTGCTCTCCTTCATTGATGCTTTGAAGCATCTTTGCTTTGAGCAGCTTCAAAAGAACAGGCAGATGGCAAATGTGTCTTTGCAAGTGTGTGTGTGTGTGTGTGTGTGTGTGTGTGTGTGTGTGTGTGTGTGTGTGTGCGTGTGTTTGTCCACAGGAACATGCAACGTCATATTCACAGTCCTTGTCTTAAAGGGAAACTCCACCAACCACAGGGAGTACCTCTCAGCCTATGGAGGAGATACACACTGTTTCTCACACACCCACAGTTTTCTGCAGAGATGTTCACTGACAACATTTACAGAAAAGTGGAAATAAGAAGTAATTTTTTATTTGCGTGTTTTCTTTTTAGGAGTATAAAGAAGGGATCGATATGACCGTTGGTTACTTTAGCCTGAGTATGAGAGAATGTAAAGTGAGCATGTTGTTCATAATATAGTGGATTAGAAATAACAAAAAAAGCAATCAATCAATCCATTCCATCAGAAAGCACTGAAACATTTAAATATACATGTGCAAAAAGGAGAAGGAAGAAGTAAAAACGTATTTAATCCTACCCCTGTATTCACCATTTTCTGTCATTACATGAATACATTCCCAAAAAACAAATCTTCCTCTTTTAAGATACACTAAGAAGAATAAAGAATGTCCATTTCTATTTGTCCCTTGCTTTCAGTATCTTTAAAAATGTCTTCTCTTTCATGTCTCTCCTTCTTTTCTCCCTTCTTATCCCTCTCATGATTGGTTTTGATTTAATAATGTCAACCCTTAATCCTTCTTCTAGCTTCAGGCACAAACTCGTGCACAGAAACACACAGACCACACAAAGACTGGCAACAACGGTAACCATCTGGACTGGTTAAAGTATAATGATCATGTATTTTTGTGCTTTTATTGATCTTTTTATTTGTAAATTTGGGGTTTTGATGAGTACCGTCTTGCTCTTGTCATTGGTTCAGTTTTTTGCACTCTGCTATGAAGGTGACAGAATATCAGCTATCACATGGATATTATGAAATGCATGCATACAGAGAGACAGAATCAAATCTGTCACGTGTTACTCTTTTCTTCGATCATATGTATTATTGTCATTGCGTGACTGAGAACTAATCACTGTGATGTTCCTTATCTATTGTGTAACACTGTCATCAAAATATTGCTTTTGTTTCCCTGAACTGGGACCACAACATTTACATCACGAGGAGCAGGCAGCATCTTCCTCACTTCTAACCACCGTCACTACAGATCAAACCACATGACGGCACATCATGCAGGATTTATGAAGCTAGGCCTGTTATGTAACACTTCCACCAGCCATACACATGCCCAGTGATGTCATCACCAGGCAGCTTCTGTGCTGACGGGACAGAAACACGCAGCAGGTAGAGAGAGGAGATAAGTGGGGAGAAAGGGGGTTTAAGGGAGTAAAGCGGGGGGGAGATGGAGAGGAGAGGGAGCCAATGAGATGGAAAGAGGAGGCGGTGCAACGTTTTGAAAGTGTAATAATAGGACACACACACAGAACTCAGGAAAGATATTCCCACACACGTGCACACACACACTCATTGTTCATTCCCCTGAGTCTGCAGCAAAGGAAATGCTGCAGTTTGTCCAATGAAAGACAGAGCGCTCTTGCCTTTCACATTAATGTGACCTTAAATTATCCTTGTATACCTAAATAAAGTGTTTGGGTGCATGCGTGTTTTTGGATGAAAGAGGAGAGAGAGCACTGCAGTCAAAAAGCAACTCACGACTGCACTCCAAAGATCAAGACAGGGTGGGGAAGGTGTGTGTGTTAAAAAGCGTGACTCACACCAGCTTCACTCTGGAGTCTTACTGTGCAGTCCCATATGAGAAACAGACAAAAGCTAGCAAACACAGGTTTACAGACTGTTCGACAGCTCAGAGAGCCAACACTGAGTCACTGCTGTTAATCCAGAAAACCCATTCAGCCCTGAGGATGTATGTGGGCCTGTTGGAGGGCTCAGTGTTGCTCATCCAAAGCGCCTCTGGTGCTTCTCTTTTTGACTGTCTGGTGTTTGGACACAGATCAGAAAGAGCTGCTGAATCATGGCTCAGCGTTATTCATTTAAACTACTGTGTGCATGATCAGTCCCTCTGTCTTCATGCTCATCTTTTAACGGGTAGAGTTTAAAATGTGCTGAGTCAGGGTGCTTACACAGCGAGCTAATGGCTAGCTTGAAACCACTGAAAAATCTGCATTAACTTAATCATTGTAACTTTTATTAATACTTTCAAGAGCACTTTTAAAAGTATTTTGCCCAAAAATGTTTCAGTATTTAAGTCATAAGTTTTCAAAGCAAACAATGAAGCCAGTCTCTTTAAGGCACTGTCATATTTTTCAGCTAAATGCTGTGTCCATATTCGTCCCTCTCCCTGAAGTGTTGATGTTTCGAGCTAACGTTTGCCTGTGATAAATAAGTTATTAAGCAGAAGAAGTTCTCTTTCTCTTAAGATAGTTTTCTGTTTTACATGAAGTTTGTCCTCATGTAGATACTGGAGCAGGATTAGCAAAAAGATGTACGTTTTCTGTTGAAGTTCCAGACAGACAAACTCTACAACCAGGGCTTTGCTAGCTAAAAGAGCGAAACGGCTATGAAGAGGATTTAATGTTTATGTTGGCGTGTGAATGCTTCACAGCGCTTTGAGGACTAAAGATTCAAACAGTGTGCAGATTTATGTAAATTGAACATTTATAGGAACAGCTGAGCACACATTGAGACTTGATGTGCCTGTTTTACATCATCTTGTCTCAGATTAAAATCTAAAACCAATGGAAACAAGACCATCAAATCCACTTTCTTTCTTTCTTTCTTTCTTTCTTTCTTTCTTTCTTTCTTTCTTTCTTTCTTTCTTTCTTTCTTTCTTTCTTTCTCCACCCTTTATATCTGGTTGTGGCTGTAAGGAGTAAAAACCATCTCCACTTCTTAAAACTCTGCACTGGTTACCTGTTTCTTTTAGATTTTAAAGTTCTTATTTTTAAAGCTCTTAACAGCCTTGCACCTCCATACATTACTGATCTCCTGTCATTTTATGTTCCAGCTCGATCACTGAGGTCCTCGAATGCTTCCCCCTGTCTTGATGTTGGGTCTTTCTTCATAATAAACAGTCACCACGGGCATCTCTATAAGTTTGGTGAGCAGTCGTGCCGTCCATGTTTTTTTTTTTTTTACAGTTTATAGGTTTGAACTAGCTGCAACTAATCTATGGTGATCTACTACTGATCTAAATCTACTTCTGCCCAACTGAAAGTAGGATAATGTTTTCAAGGCCTCATCAAACTTCACATACTATTAAGAAAGGCTTCAATTAAAACATTTAGCGAGTGCACAGTCTTCCTCTCAAAGCTTAACATGTGACTTCCACCAGATGCTTGTCCGGTCCGTCTCTGATCCGCTACAAGCAGGACCACCGGACAGCTGTGTCATGTGACCGAGGTATCCCACGACCTTTACTGCATTAATTAATATCCTCCTCCTCTCCTCATCCATGTTGTCTTTCTGGTCCTCTGAAAACCTCTGACCTGTTGACTCCAGGCCTGGCTCCGCTCATCATAAATACGATCTGGTGATAACACAGAGGGTTTTATTCTGAAAATTAACTGGATGTTTTCATTTTGTTTTGGTGCCTGACTTCCTGTCCCGCTACAGGAGGGCTACAGGAGGGCTTCCAGAGGGCTCCGACCTGCCGGATCAGAGATGCAGCTGGAACGCAACGGAGCAGATACAGTGGAAGTAAACAGATTGACTAGAATAGAAAACTATCAGATCTGGTGCTGTGACGGATCAGAGACGGGCCGGAGATGGATCTGGTAGAATTTGGCCGTTAGTCTTCCATGCTTGAATGGATTCATTACTGAGCTAAAGGCTGGAGAGCGAAAAAACACCCACTACTGCATGTATGTGAAAAAGTCAGAGAGAGAAACAGTGTGAGGGTCCTTTCCCCCACATCAGCTTAAAGATGCAAGTAATAGCCACAAGTTAAACCTTAAAGTTGGACAAACTTCCAGGGGTCAGATTCATGCTTTTCAAGTTGTATGATTTGGTTTTTCAGCCAATTTCCATATTTCTCTAACTGTTGCTCGTGCAGTGGATGAAGCAGTCTCAAAAAGAGTAGCATCTTGCCTGCCTGGCGCTGTGTGTTTTATAGTACTTTATTATCCAGAGCTGCCAGATGGAGCTGGCTGCTTGTATCTGAGCAACAGTTGCCCACTCAGTCAGTGACTTTCATTGTGGACTTTTACTGAAAAACGAGACTTGAATCTTTCTTTGATTAATCACTTCAGGAACATGAAAGACACAAATAGCACTGTTGTGAATCTTGGCTGGTTACTTTAGTTCTCTGAGCCCTTTAAATATGCAAAACGATGCCATTGTTATGTTTTCTTTGCATATCTGTAGAGTAATAAAAACAGCAATGCATGCTGGTATATTTAGCCACTGCACTGAAGGCTGTCTGTGCTGTCAATCATTCAGCAAGTTGGGACCAAAACCTCTGAAGTGGCTTCACTTTAAATGGAAACATCACAACACAATAATCAACACACTTCCCTTTAACTCATTTGTTAAAGGAATGCATGGAGTCTAATAAAGAACATACGTGTGAAGCAGGGTTTTGCTGAAAAAGTCACATCTCTACTCAGTAAGCGCGGGCTGTAAACAACACTCTGGTTTTCACAGAGTGCACGGATCGGGCCGGTCCTGCAGAGTCACCACAGTGCTGCAGCAGATGCTGACAGGCCAGGCTCGGATCCAGCAGCACACTGCAAAAAAAAGCGACCTCAGTTCCTCCTGGACCTTGAATTAACTCAGCAGAAAGGAAAATGGAAAACAGGGAGGGGTCTGACGCAGCATAATCCCAAATCTTTAAACAGATTCTCTTGACTTTGCCTTATAATCAGCTGTAATTTAATGTTAATTATATTAAAGTTAAACCCAGTAAAGGACTTCTTTTGAACTCTCCTACACCATAATCTGATCATGACATGATGTCAGATCATGGCTTGCTTTTACAAGATGTAGCTGCATGTTCTGAGTAAAATGAAGGAGACTAAATGACTTCATCTGAGATGACTGACAAACTCATAACATTAATCAGGTCAAAAGCTCCAAATATCCATTCCTCCATGGGTTTGTCATTAGTGAGCCGAGCAGCAGCGTTTAAAAAGCACGCCGGAGTGCCGCAGTCTAAGTGATCTTGCTAATAGTCTGAGAGAAATAGTTTACACTGAGGCAAGACAAGGAGAGAGCATTGACTCGAACGGGAAATCAATACCCACAATCACGGTAATACTATGTGGGTGGAAACTGAAGACTGCCCACATTCATCTCTTTATACAGCAGGCTGCATTCAGGAGGGTGATGCAAAGATGACAGCAGCTGTTCTTTTATATTTCTCTTTGAGTCAGATGTTGTACATTATTCTCATGATATGGTGAATATATTAGGAGACAGGTGCTCACACACTGCAGGGACATAAACATTCAAAGCATGATTCAGCATATTGTTTCATGTTTTTGCAGCTTTAAATATTCAGTTCACAATGTGGACATTCAGAATCCATCAAACTGCAGCTATTTGACATACTCTACCCAACCAGCCCTTTAGCACAAAGTCAGTTTTGCTGTCTGGGGGAACTGACGTGTAAATGCCACAGGTGGGCATGTTGACTACGGTGTTATTCTGCAGAGTGTCACTGCTTCTTGCTCTCCTCAGATGCTGGTATATTGTTCTCTACTCTGTTTGTCTTGCAGATATGGCCTTATATATGTGTTGCAGTGATATTGACACAAACAGACAATAAGCTATAGGTTTATGTTGATTTTAGAAATACTGTGCAGCTTAAAACACATGAGGAAAGGACATTTTCGAGGTGATCTGAGATGTGCTTCAGATTGTATTTCTTATGATGTCTTGTGGGCTTGTTCAGACTTCAGATTTGGTTTCATGTCAAACTGTGTTTTTGTGACTCTAACTCTGACGCACCAGCTGATGTAAATCCCAGAGTGACAGAAGTGCATCAAAGAGGCTGAGCAGAGACCACGCTGCTACAGAAGCTCCTCAGCTGATATTTTCAGTGCGACAGAGGAGTTCTGCAGTGTGAAGAGAGAGCATAACTGATCAGAGAGCAAGATGAAGTATCTCCATTTCTCACACTTCTACAGTGAGGAAGTGTCAGCAGCATACAAAGCTACTGATGCCTCTGTCATGACCACAGAAATCAGGGAGATAGGCCAGAGATGTTTGGACACAGAGAGTCTAATATTAATGTCTAATTTATAAAGCTAAACTGCGGCCGGATCTATCACTCAGGAGCTGGTTGTGACCAAAATATTGCCACAAATTAATGCATGAAAAGCCCGCTTCTGCTGGTTTTGTAAATATGAAACTGACAGCTAAGTTCCCTTGTAGTAACAAAAGGTGGTTTATATTTCAGTAGTGTGTTTACAGGTTGTCTCAGCTGACTACCAGAGGCCATAAGTCTGTTAAAGCAAGCGGAAACAGTTTCTACGAGGACTTTTAAGGCATGATGAGGAAAACATTAAGATTCAAATTTATATGCAACCCCAAACAAGTGAAGAGTGAGAGGGTAATTAAAAGAAATGTTGCTGTCCCACAAATGATGTCATTTCTATTTAATTTAACCAGTGGAAAGAGGTCTGCTGTGGACACTAAAGTATAGTGAGCTGTTAGTCTGTATCATAAAGGATAAATTAAGCATCTTAAATACTTGGTGTTACTAAAGCTGCGCAGCTGTGAGAGGAAAAATAACACCATCTCCATTTAATGCATAGTGCAAACAAGTAGATTAAAGGTGACATGTTTTTCCCCCGCTCACACAAGATTAAACCCCTTTGACAGAGATACTGTTCCCTGAGTGCAGCTCGAGCAACTGGTGTCATCAGTCAAACTGCAGTCCAGATGAGAAATGGGGAAAGCGGCGTTCAGTAAACAGGGAGATTTTGACCCCAAAGGAGACTGAAACAAACAGACACATACAGTCATGTAAGACCAGAGACTCACTGATGCACTCTAAAGTAGTGGAAGCAAAGCTCTGGTGGTAATATTGGTTATTGGTCTGTTGGTAACTCAAACTGCTGGATCAGGTATCAGGACAAAGTGGTCAATGCAATTCTAATTTTAGAAACAGCAGACTGTTTTTTGGATCATAAATTAAATAATGCTCATATGCATGGAAGGATAGCTAAACAGGCCTGGAGGTTACAGAGCTGTCATGAGTACTAAAGGCACTAAACAACCACTCAGATACATAAAGCAACTACTGTATATTTCAACAGCTACAAACAGATGAAACTAACGGTGCAGACTTGCTGAAAGCTGCCAATTTGCCTGGAGCTATGCTGCCCACCTCCGCTGGTCCTTCCAGTGTCTTGAGTTTAGGAGTCTTTTCAATAAACCTGCTCTCTACAAGGTTTATTTACCAACCAGTGTATCATAATTTTCTTTAAATGCATGGTTTTAACATAATGAAGTAGAAAAGCTCTTAAGTAGTGGGCGCAATAGCCAGGTCTGCATACGTTTCTCAGCATGCTTTGTGCAGGGAAGCGGCCACTTGTAATACACTACATGCAAACACCACCTGCATTCAGTGGGTCTGTACCATTACACTACAAAGTGACTTTTCTGCTGTGCAACGCATTCAAACACTTCATTTTGACAAAAGTGAAATGTTTAAGAGATCAGACTCAGTAAATTCTGCTAATATTAGTATGTCTTAATAGTTTTCACTGCAAGCTGGGATGTAAAATTAATAAATTGGATGTTAAGAGTTTAAATAATACATGAAGAGAATCTGTAAATTTAATTAACCTTTATTCTCATAGAGTTATGTATTTGCAACATTTGAAACCACATCTAAATGAGTTGTGCGGCTGCAGTGACAATATACTCAGAAACACAGATTCTTTCCCCCATTTCAAATCACAACTCAAAACATATCTGTTCAAAACCGCCTACTCCATCTGACTCCAATTGCACTGTCATTTTTGTTTCTATTCTTTTTCTTACCACTTTGTTAGTTTATATTGTTTTCATTTTGACTTTGATTTTGTTTCCTCTAATGTAAATTTGTGTATGTATATATATATATATATATATATATATATATATATTTATATATATATATATATATATGTGCGGTGTCCTTGAGTGCCGAGAAAGGCGCCTTTAAATAAAATGTATTATTATTATTATTATTATTATTATTATTATTATTATTATTATTATAAGAACTTAAAAATGACTCTGATATTTCCAAGTTATTTCCTTCATGCCCTGAAAAAATGACACCACCAGAGAGCCTCTCTATTAAATCACCCCTTTGTATATTTAAGTCCTATTATTTTAAAAGTGCAGTGAGTAGTAATTAGTGGTATTTAGTAGAACAGATTGGATTAAAATGGAATATAACACCCATAGAAGTATGTTTAAATTAGTGTTCAATCACTACTAAAGACCATTTTGGTTTTGTCACTTAGAATGAGCCTTTTATATCTACACAGGAGCAGGTACCCTTCCATGGAGGCCACCATCTTGCACCGCCATGTTTCTGCAGTAGCACAGAATGGACAAACTAATAACAAGTGCATGTTTAGTGAGTGGCGGTATGAAATGCAATGGCTGGGAGACAAAGAAGACTTGACAAATGGAGGATCATACTTATCATGCATCACAGGAGCTTCATGTCCTTGAAGGCCCTTTACCTCACTTTACCTTTAAGTTATTAATCATTACAAATTGGAATTTACATTCAGATTTTTATCACTTAATTACATTTGGATAGAATAAAATAGCAATTTGCCTATTTCTTACAAAAGTTGCATATAAAAAGGGAAAACTGCAGTATGCAGATTGTTTCAAGCGTGAGTGCAGCCTGTTATGTTTTATAGATCACTGCAGTTAAATATGGGAAAGAAAGAACAGGATAAAAAGAGATTGGCATGCCTGCTACTGTAGGATTACTTGGGTACATTGGGTTCTGGAGGTGTGGTTACAGATATTGGAGAGCCCAGCATGCAGAGAGTTAGTGGCTTGTGGTGGTGGTGATGGTGCCCAATACAATGTTTTCAATGGGCCCAAATCCCTGGTGGCGCCCCTGGCTGCAAGGTCATACTGCAGCGCCAGGCAACCTGTCACGACTGATGTCACTTAGTTTGGGTCTATCACAACAGAGTGTACTTTTACTCCATGCCTGTAATCATAGTAAGTGTGCTGCCTGTCATGACGCTAGTACCAATCAACAACTAATATCTGACGCACAAAGCCCCCCGGGGAGATACACGCTGAAAAATGGGCGCACACGATGACACGGCGTATAAACATCTGCCGGTGCGCACTGCGCAGCATCCCTCCATCAGCTGCACCAAAATAAACACACACAGCTTCTGCCTTAGCCTTAGCCTAAGCCTGCAGAACACAGAAGGCTTCAAATAGCCAGCAAGCTCCACACATTTCCTGCTCGGTTGCTCCATTCATGTATTATTTGTAGTCCTCATGCACACACAACAATCTCTCCACTCCAAAAGGCGCATCCTCTGCAAAATGACAGCTCTGCCGCGGCCAATGACACTGGCGCTTTCAATGACAAGACCAGGCCTCGCTTACCTGAGCCCCCTTCCCCGTGGCGCCGTTAGTCCTTTAGCTTGTCCATCGCCTCGGTTTCAACTCGTTTCCCTGCGTTTCCTTCGCCCAGAGCTCCGCTGGATGGAGCGCTGATCGTGGCTCACACACCCGGGGAGGAGGGGAGGAGAGGAGAGGAGAGAAGGGGGCTGGGCCAGGGGGAGGCAGGAGGTGCGCTGGATGGCTGCATCGTGAGGACAGGCACGAGGGTATATAGATGGAAGCATCTGCGTCACGTTACGTCGTATTTAAAGGGCAACGCCACTCACATAGTTGAAAATAGCTCCTTTAGTCTGATATAAGGCTACTGTAAACCCCTCCTTAATTCTTCCTCTCCTCTTACGCAGAAAACTGAATGACAGAAGTGTCTCTTATCTTTGTGAGGAGGTCAGTCATCAATAGATCATGAACATGTCTACAGTACAGACATGGCGAAACTGTAATAAGGGAAGCCTAAGTTTAATCAGGCCTTAACTAATGGCTTCACTGGGGGTCAGGATTAAGAGCAGGGGTCCACCAATCACAGGGCTGTATGGAAGTGCTGTACAGAAACCATTTGGTTATGGCACTTTAAATTTGTCATCTTTCATACAGCCAGACAGAACTCCCTCCAAGCCTGTTTCCCAAAGAGAGGCAGAGATAGATAACATCCACTTTAAGAATTTATAGACATGTTCATGGACTACTGACACATTTACATTATGCCCACCATCAGACACACAAGAGCACAAATACTAAAGAGAAACTCAAGGACAAGCAGGAAGAAGAAGAATTGATGAAATTAATAGAGAAATCGGATTTTTATTAGATTATCTAATTTAGTCAGGACTTATAATCCCATTTTTTTATTCCATCACATTTCTAAAGAAAGCCTCACAAAGCTGCTGATAAAGCTGTGGGTTCTGTGTCACGGATTCTCTTAAACCAGCAGGTCAGTTAGTAAAGGCTGTGTAACAGACCGAGACAGAGAGGGTCAATTTTTCTGTCTTTAACTTTAACTTCCAAATGCACCCTGTCAGTGTGTCATTTAGTATATCACAGCCATACAGCCGGGGCTTTGAGCTGCAGTGGCCCGTACTTAACTAGTCATGACTTTGCAGGGTGTCCCTGGTCCCCCTTGTGGTGTGGTCTCTTTAGCTTACATGACCTTGTTGTGTTCCCCAGCAGAACTCTGGAGGAGGGCCTTGAAATTGGGAAGAGAAGAGCATATGCATAACAATTCAGGTCAACAAGCAGACCTATGGAATGTCATGGCAAAGTGCAAAGTGCAATTCAAGGGTAACCCTTTGAAAATTAAAAGAGGGTCCTTGTTCCATGCTGGTTTTGTATTAGACTGGAACAACCAGAATATACACGTTTGATTTAACTATAACTTTCAAACAGACTTCAGTTTATCAGAAAGATAATCCAATGTAAGAAAGTTGTTGGTGTGTGCAGACTTCAGCCAAGGCTAAGACCCAGTCTTTAATGATTATCACAAACACAATAGATGTGCTAACACTGCACGTTGTGTGAGTCAGACCAGGATCTTTTTGTAAAGAAATGTAACAGTTCCTCCCTTTTCCTTTTGCAACAGCCTTCAAACAAGTATCATAAAAACAGGCCCAGTAGATTTTCTATAATCTTGCTTATTAATTGTCAAACAAACTGCATTGAAAACATGACCCTCTTGGTGGACTTCTTAACGGAGGACTCCAGTTGTGGCTCCAGAATTTCCTTTTCACTACACCATGGCATGTCCAATCCCAAACTGTAATTCATGTGTGGGAAACTGTCAAGTTTGCACAAAGTTATAGCTGCTTATCATCTCCAGTTTAAAACTGTAACTAAAGACTGATAACAGCTCTCACATTAAAGTCCTTTCAAATGAGCCTGTCTTTGGAAGCTAGAGTGCTCAGGGTAAACCCTCACATGGACAGGGAAAACATGCAAACCCCACATAGAGAGGCTCCTGTTCCACCAGTGAGGACAGTTCTAAGCACTGCACCACCATGCAGCCTGTAGCTTATGGCATTGCACAAATTGCATAAAAATATCGCCTAAGAAAACTGATGGCTGTAGGCTTACCCTCACTGTCTGCAGCTCAGGGTCAACATTGCTTTTTTTTGCAACAGTATAAATATTAAAAAATCAAAATGACCTTGCAGCTATTCACACAGTGTAGTCTACACTATCCAATATTTGATGATCTCTAAATAACTGTTGGTTATTTCTTGAGCCTCACTTGTATAATATTTTATGCCTGAGCTAATAAATACTAACTGTTTACAACCAAACCACAACAACTCCACTGTTATAACTTGTACATTTCTGCATATGGTTGAAAAGTGTATTCCTCTGTGTGCTTTTTTGGGCTCTCATTTTTAATAAATACTACAGAACCTCAGGTGACCCTGCTGTGGCACCTGTGGGAGTGTCGTTTCTGTGTTCTCTCACTAGAGGGCAGGCCTCCATCAAATTCAAAAGGCATGTGTGTGTTCAGTAGAGTAGAAGGCTGTGACGGCTGTATGCTTCATATCCGTGTTAATGACATTATTTGGGTTAAATTTGATTTGCAAGTTTTGTCAACATGCTTCAACTCCCAACAAACAAACATGCACAACAAGATTTATGAACACTTTCTACCCAAAAGCCGTCACCACACTGAACTCTGAACTGAAGACACACCCCTTAAATATAATACAGAAACAATGTGCAATAACTCTGTGATATAACCATGAGCAATATGGACTCTCTTTATCTTTATATCCTTTTTTTAACTGCTTTAGCTGGAAATGCGTGTACAGTTTAATGATGGCATGTTGTGGGTGTGGGTGTGGGTGTGTGTGTGTGTGTGTGTGTGTGTGTGTGTGTGTGTGTGTGTGTGTGTGTGTGTGTGTGAATGTGTATTTATTCATTATCTGTTTATTATCTGTTTTTATATTTGTGATTGAGCCCGGTCTTGAGTGCACCTTAATGACATTGTATGTTTTGTACAATGACATTAAAGAATCTTGAGTCTTGAGTGTATAACTCACACATAGTGCTCCATGCAAAGTTAGAAAAAAACCCTCTCTATTCTTATTCTCCTGCATTTGTGTATTTTGTTGTGTATGCCTATTACAGGGAAATCAAATGCTCCATACGAAGTCAGTTTTTATAACCTCCTAGTGGATTTATCTTTGTCTTGAAACCTTGGTGTAGTCATAGACTCAGACCTTAAATTCAGCAGCCACATTAAGACAATTACAAAGTCAGCCTACCATCACTTTCAGAATATATCAAGGATTAAAGGACTCATGTCTCAGCAGGATGCAGAAAAACTCCTCCATGCATTTATCTTTAGCAGACTAGACTACTGTAACGGGGTCTTTACAGGACTCCCTAAAAAGTCCATCAGACGGCTGCAGCTCTTACAGAATGCTGCTGCTCGAGTCCTAACAAGGACCACAAAAGTAGACCACATCACTCCAGTTCTTAGATCCCTACACTGGCTTCCTGTCTGTCAGAGAATAGACTTTAAAATCCTGCTGATGGTTTATAAAGTACTGAATGGTTTAGGCCCAAAATACATTGCTGATCTGCTACTACTGTATGAACCACCTCGACCTCTGAGGTCATCAGGTACTGGTCTGCTTCCAGTCCCAAGAGTCAGAACGAAACATGGTGAAGCAGCGTTTAGTCATTATGCACCACATATCTGGAACACACTCCCTGAAAGCTGTAGGTCTGCTCCAACTCTCACCTCTTTTAAATCAAAGACTAAGACCTTTTTATTTGACACTGCCTTCCTATCTTAGCTTTTTTTTTAACTTGTTCTAAATGCAAAGTTTATTTTTATATTTTAATATATTATTAATATAATATTCCTTTTCTTTTCTATGTTTTATTATATGTGTCATTTTAATTGTGTTCTTTTATGCTTGTCTGAATGTTTCCAATGCTTTTAATGTTTTAATTTTAATGTAAAGCACATTGAGTTGCCCTTGTGTATGAAATGTGCTATACAAATAAAGCTGCCTTGCCTTGCCTTATCGTTATTCCCAGTATTTACCGTATTCAGATGGAAAAGATAGTATGAACAATTTAGTGCTGGTGATGTTGATGCATAAACATCATGTGAAGCTATAGCCAGGTAGAAGCTAGTCAAATAGAAGTGAAAAAGAAGCAACTGCAGCCAGATTAAAAAGAAAAAAAACTGTTTTAAACCACATTACAGCATTAAATAAAGAATTTCACTTGTCAAAACAGAGTTAAGATTTCATTGCATCTCTCTTCTGTGGCATAAATGTTGTTAATTTATTGATGGAGTTTGCTAAACTGACTGGACCTTTCAGATAAGAACACGTTGATGCACACACACGCACACACTCAGTGCAAATTATGCCAAGGCACGTGCAGAATGAAAAGAAGAGGGTAACTGTGGTTTTCAACTGTTCATTTTCCCTTTCTGACTGTGTGTAGCAATCAGCTTAAACACCACCTCCTCCTCCAGGTGTTTTCCCAACCAAAGAGTAAGCTCTGGAAAAATTACAGCCTCCACTGCCGGCTAGCTTTCTCACCTCTCTTCTCTTCTACGAAGCTCCATAATGCTGTCCCTTTTTGTGGTTCATTCTTTGATTCTCTCCAGGCCGGTTTAATATATCACTTCCTGTCTGTATCTTTATTTCTTTCACTTTGTTTTTCCGTCTCTCTCTGATTCACTGCCCTCGCTGCATATATCCTACTGTATAATAAGCCTACACCCAATTACAACCTGCAGCATATGTGAACATGCTGTTTTCTGTGTGTGTTTGTATTACAGGATAATGCTGCCACACATAAGTGTTGATAATTATGGATTCCAGTCATTCCTGGGCTTCACCTTGCATTACCTGAGCTGAATCCTTACATGTGCTTCACACCTACTTTTAGTATGCCTCTCTTTTTCTCCCGCTCGCTCAGCTTTATTCACTTCAGCTCGACCAGTCAGCAGTGTAAACACATCACTATTTTAGGAATCTCTTTTCCCAAATGTTTTCCACCTCCAGTCAATTATTCATATGAAGCATAGGCCTACTATACTCTTCACTTGGCTAAAGATCACCATCAGACTCATACATGCATCCACGCTTTGCAGAGGACACTGTTGTGGGATCAGGCGGCTGCTGGTCGGGATGTTTGATATGTATCAGTTGACTTGGCTGGCACCACATAATGAGCTTGTCGATGGAGATTGTCATCATCTCTTGATTATTCCTCGGTACAAATCCTGTCATTGATGAGCCATCCCTCTATCTTCCCTTCATGAGACTGAAATGGTTTTCCTATTTGCTTAATTTTATACCTATGCATTGTGTTTTATTTACCCATTTCCATGTGGGAATTAAATCAGAATGGGTAAAAAATACTGAGATGTGCAGATTGACTAAAACAAGGGACTGGTACTTAATTACACCAAGAAAAATGTGCAGAATTCTATGCAGTGAAAGGTCAGGGTCGAGAGTTGAAACGGCGACCATGGGGACTGAAACTCCTGTACATGGGGCACACGCTTAAACAGCTACCAAAGTGGCGTCCCTGACCTGATATGCCCTGCAAGTTACAATCCAAAGTTGTAGTTGGACCCTTGGCGTGTTTTTTTCTCTGTGCAAAAGATACAGTGATAATAATAATAATAATAAGAAGAAGAAGAAGAAGAAGAAGAAGAAGAAGAAGAAGAAGAAGAAGAAGAAGAAGAAGAAGAAGAAGAAGAAGAAGAAGAAGAAGAAGAAGAAGAAGAAGAAGAAAAAGAAGAAGAAGAAGAAGAAGAAGAAGAATAGAAATAATATTAATAATGATAGTTATAATGATAATATTAGTAATAATAGCAGTAATAATAAAAATAATAATCTTACGAAGAGCTTTACATCATAAAAACCTAACAATGATGAACAAAGCAAGACAGGGAGACATATTGAACTAGCAAGACATAACAGATTTAATAACAACTTAAAGGAAAGGTGATTAAAAGAGTAAAAAATAAACTACAAAAAAATATTGAAACAATAAAACAATTGACAACAGTTAGACAAATAAAAACAAGGAGAAAATAAAAGAAAACCATAAATAAAAATATATTAAAAATGAATATAGCATCATGGATAAAGCATAATATTACAAGAAGGCCTTTAAAAGTAATAAAAGTGTGTTTTCAGACGTGATTTAAGAGAAGATAGCTCACCTGAGATCTTCAGGCAGGTTGTTCCACAGTGGAGGAGCCTGAACAGCAAACGCTCTCTCACCTTTATGTGAGTTGTAGTTTGAGCAGCTTTTAAAATAATCTTCATTGAGCTATTTAATGTCTACAAGTGAACTTAATCATGCTATGAGTAAGATCTAAGCTGTTTGTACAATTTTCTATAATTCAAGACAAGAAACACAAAACTTTTTTGTACACCTGTAGAGTAAACTGTGATGGTGGGATGTAGGATTTGAAGGTCAGCACCCGTGCTCTGGACATGCCAGTGTCACAGTCCAAAAGCATGTGTTTAGTTTTCATATTGAAACTTAAGTCAGTGTTGAACCCCGTTTCCTGCTGCAAGATTAACAATAGTGGAAAACTCAGTGGACAACCAGGACAACACTTCTTCAGTTTTCCATCAGATACAGAGGAGCTCACTTTTGGAACAGTTTTCCCAGTCATATTACAAGAAACACAAAATTCAACTCATTCAGAAAACAAACCAGACACTTTCTATTCGGTGAGTTTAGCAACATGATGCTGATTACAATCCTGAGTTTAATCCACATTTACAAACACATACTCTCCCTACCCTCCTAACATATGTTCTTCTTTTCTTTCCTTTACCATGTTTTTTTTTATATGAATCAGTCAAATTGACCCTTATGTTTTGTTTGTATCTAGATATTCTTTTCTACATTAATGCTGTGTCTTTGTGTTGAGTGTAATTATTGGAGAGGCACTCGACAAGCCTGTTGGGGGTATTTTTTGGCTCCTCCTGCACATCACAAGTCACTAAAGGTAGTGGTTTGTTTTATTATTGCATGTACCTGTTATATCTTGGCTCTTTTTATTGAGCAGTAATGTTCTGTTTTGTTCTTTTACATGTGCAATGAAAAAAAAAAAAAAAAGTTTAATGCTGGCCACCATTTAAATATAAGTTTAATGCAGTATCTTGTTGTTGTTGTTTTTTTCTCCTGTCTGGAATAATATAAATATGATTTAATTTCTAGAAAGTTTAAGTTAATTACCAATCACTAAATCTTCATCTAAAACAGAAACCAGTTCATTCAACACTGTTCAGCTCTGTGTCTCCTCTGAGTAATCCTCACCTCGCACAGTGGGCTTGGCCTGACAGCACTGGGTGGGGTCCAACACTGTGGAGGGGAACCACCACTGTACCTGACGCACTTCTCCCGGGACAGCAGAGTGAGCGGCCGGTGACACTTGTGGCCCCACCTCCTCCAGTCCGGCTCAGTGCTGTATCTACTGTACAGACCGGAGACCGAGCTCACGCAGGCGGTGCGGGACTGCTGCGGGACCTCTGCGTGTGCGGGAGCGTGTGTGAGAGAGAAAGTTTGACTGAGTGTGTGAGTGTGTGTGAGTGTGTGAGAGAGAGAGTGGATAGAGGAGTCGCAGGAAACTACCGAGCAGGTGAGTGCTCCATCTTTAATTCCGTCTTTACTAACATGACTCTCACGCGCTCCGGTGAACTCGAATAACACAAATCCGTACTGTCCCACTTTAATTACCGTAATAACCCTAAAGGGGCAGCGAGTTCATGCTGCTGACTGGACAAAGCGCCTAATTTCCCCATGGAAACACTGTAATGCTTTACTAGGTTACTGCACACTTGTAATGGGACTTCATTTGCGCACTTCATTTTATGATGCTCGCATGATTTAACTTCTTGACTGTATTTACCGTAGCGACCACATTTATAACGATTAACATCTGAATTTAGTGCACACTGGTTTTCTCCCTATGAAGAGTTTCTGTAAAGGATAGATAGCCAACAACTTAGAATGTGAAACTATCAATGGAAATCACTAGTCCTTAAATTTGACTTGCTGTTGTTTGAAATGACTAATCCTAACCTGCCATAGTTTTGGTATATTCTGGCACAGCAGTAGGTTATACACTAGCAGTCAAAAGTTTGGACACACCTTCTCATTCAATGGTTTTTATTTATTTTAATTATATTCAACATTGTGGATTAATACTGAAGACATCAAAACTATGAAATAATCTGGTTTTAACATAATCTGGATTACAACAGTAGTCAAATAGGGCTATCCATTGTGTACTAACCCTACCTCTGAACAACACAACTGATGGTCTCAAACACATTAAGAAGGCAAGTCATTCTACAAATGAACTCTTGACAAGGCTCATGTTCATTAAAAACCATTCCAGGAGACCACTTCATGAAGCAGACTGAGAGAATACCAAGAGTGTGCAAAGCTGTCATGAAGGAAAAAGGGGGCTACTTTACAGATTCTAAAATATAAAACATATTCTGCTTTGTTTAACACTTTTTTGTTCATTCAATAATTCCATATATGTTCTTTCATAGTTTTGGTGTCTTCAGTATTAATCTACAGTGTTTCAAATAAATAAAATAAATACAAACCCTTGAATGAGAAGGTTTTTCCAAACTTTTGATTGGTCGTGTACTTGCAACATGGCGAGTGCACCTCAAAAGCGGTCTACTCTTAAGAAGTTTCTTTTCTTCCATCTTCTAAATGTGGAAAAAGTTTCCAGAAGCACACCTGGAACCACAGCTAAGGTGTGTGTTCAGCGGGATTCTGTGATGTCATGTGTATGGAGCTTACCCAAGTGCAAATCAAATACACTGGCAGCTAATTATAGCCTCCTGCATGGGTTAAGAAACATGAGGTAATCTTTTGGATAAATCAAAGAGAAGAGTTAGAAAGTTGTCTGGATGTGTGAGGGAGAAACTTGAGTGTAATGTCTTACAATGTGTAGGCCAGCTGTGTGTGTGGACCTGTGCTCTCACAGACTCCAGTGGGTCACTTATGCCTGGGAGCAGAGATCCTGACACTGTAGCACACATTCCTACCAGATTAACCAGCAGCACATTAATGGAGAGCATGGCTCAGATTCACAATCTGAAAATGAGTGAATGAAATTTTTTGCTTGAAAGGTAAGAACCATTAACTCAGGTGTGTTGTTTCTTTAACACATGTCCCTTGAACTTACCTGATACATGTAGATATCAAGGCCACCTCTCCTACATGGTGCTCTTAAGGTGAGGGGCCAGCATTGTTTATTTTCTGACATGGCTCTTCGATTAAAAAAAAAGAAAAAGGAATGGCTTCGAGGCAGACTAATTAGTATTCATTTCTTTCACCGGCTTGTCAGGGTATTTAGACATGTGGGTGTTTGGAGGTACATGTTCCCATGGCCCTTGAAGGCTTAGTCTAACTTTAATCAGCTCAAGAACCTGGCCTCTCACCCTCCTATTGAGATCAACTCTAACCTGAAGGGTTAAGAGGATCCACGGGGCGCTCAGACCCCAAGTGGCTGTGTGGACAAAGAGGGACACTTGTTGCTGACTGCTTTTCAGTGCGTATACAAATGACTGCTTGATAAATCGGTTATGATGGCACAGTGTGCACAGAGAATATGTTACAGTAGGGGTTCTGTTTGTTTCATGGAGGTAAATAAACTGTATACTATGTGCACAGATGCATTTTATCTAGCTGTTCAGCATCAAAGTGCAGAAGTGTTCCTCACTGTCAGCTGTTTTCTGGAGCTATCAGGTTTTAGTTTTTCTGTGCACACCGTGCTGTCATTGAAATCGTAATGTTTTGAAACACTGCCACGCTCCTCAATGTCACCACACCCTCCCTGACTACTCAAAACCAAGACGGGGTGGATCTCTGATATCAACTTATTCAATAACAATAATAGAGAAGGACAAACTCACCCTTAGTTTTTCAGCTGGGCACGATGTGTGGGGCTTACTGTTTTACAAAATGATGGTCTTGAGTCTGACTCTATCCTTGAAACAGACTTCATTCAGACACAACTCTTGTATCATTTGGTGCTGTTCTCCTCCTCTTTTCACTGTCTGGTTTGTCTCCTGCACCCTGACTCATTTTTTCAAGGTTCAAATTTCCAGGTCCAGGGTTGCTGCTGACACCAATACATGACTCCTTTTCTATTTTCTTTGACATTTAGACTACCAGTCCAAAGTTTGGAAACACCTTCTCACTCAAGGGTTTTTATTTAAGCTAATTATTGTAAACACTGTAGATTAATACTGAAGACATCAAAACTATGAAAGAACATATATGGAATTATTGAATGAACCAAAAAGTGTTAAACAAAGCAGAATATGTTTTATATTTTAGATTCTGTAAAGTAGCCCCCTTTTTTCCTTCATGACAGCTTTGCACACTCTTGGTATTCTCTCAGTCTGCTTCATGAAGTGGTCTCCTGGAATGGTTTCTAATTAACATGAGCCTTGTCAAGAGTTCATTTGTAGAATGACTTGCCTTCTTAATGTGTTTCAGACCATCAGTTGTGTTGTTCAGAGGTAGGGTTAGTACAGTGGATAGCTCTATTTGACTACTGTTGTAATCCAGATTATGGCAAAACCAGATTATTTCATAGTTTTGATGTATTCAGTATTAATCTACAATCCTGAAGATAATTTAAATAAATGAAACCAATTGAATGAGAAGGTGTGTCCAAACTTTTGACTGGTAGTGTACCTCATGACATGTCTTTGAATAAAAGAAAATATTAAGCAGAGAAGCTAACACTCAGCCATGGGAGGCAGAAGTGTCATGATACAACTTTCATACAGCAAATGTTGGTGAGAAGTGCTGGGACATTTAGGTTTGCTGCCAGTGCATAAAATAGGTGTAAATGTTGAACTCTTGGCATTATAAAGGTTCTGATGTTCACACATGTTATGGCAGTTTTGAGACACTCTACATGTGTTTTTAAGGATTTGATTAATCTGTAATCCCTCTGGTGAAGGTGGAGTAGGCTGACAGACGTAGAGGTCAGGTAGGAGTATGTTTCTTTGAGAGAGGATGTTCTTGCAGAGTTGTTGTGGCTTGTGTGCCTCTATCCCCTTATAATCTACAGATCAGGAGGCCTCTCTGGAGACATGTCGCTGCTGTCGGCCACCTTGTGCTCTATCAGTGTGTCTTTGATATGTGAGCCTCTGTCAGGGCCTCTGCAGGCTCAGACTCATAATCATTCTCCCTGATGTAAATCAGCCCCCTGTCTGCAGCCTGATGACAAGAGTGACTGATGATAGCTACATCTCTTTTTCCTGTCCGTCTCTATTTACATTTATTTTTCCTGTTTTAATGCTATATTTGGGGTTATTTCACTTAGATGTTAGATTGTATCATTATAAGAAGATCAATTCTGCTTATAAATTATTCATCAAAAAATAGAAAAAGGCATAGAGATAGCTGCAGAGTCTGAGAGGTGAGGGCGATGCTGAATTCTCTGCATTCTTCTTCTCATAGCCAGCAGGAGCGACACCACTGCCTTCAAAATAAAAGTCTGATTGTGTAGAAGTAGAAGAGTTAATAATTCTACTTCCTGCTTGACTTGTAAACATTTTTCTAATGAAAAGTAAAATTAAAAAGTAAGAAAGTAAAATATCACTACCTTAGCAAACGTAAAAATACCTTTTGTTGGTCCTGGTGAAACTCTGATGAGTTTAATGTATGTTGTTATCAAGCGGCAACCTCCGGTCTAAAAATATGAGTCAATGCGGAAGTGTTAGAAGCTGCAGTTCATCGTGGATCCGCTTCAGGCTGGCTCCGGAAGTACCGGAAGTCACATACACATGAATGGGGAAAAGACGATCTTTGCAGCATTAATAAACATGTTTACAGCCTGGTACAAAAGATGAGTGTAGTCTGAATAGCTCATTTCTCGACGTCCTCTCACTGTGAGGGTGGTGAATTTTTTTCTAATTCGGCAATTTCAAAGATATTGAGATTACCAGTCTTCCAATGAGAGGCACAGCTGCCTGTAGGAACACTGCAGCTGTTGGCTAGGAGGCTCAAAGCCCGCCTCTTTACGTCACACTGGCTCGACAGAAGCAATATGGCTGCCGCAGCCGATTGGTCTCAAAACAGCTCTTCAGAAACAGATGGGTGACGTCACGGATACTACGTCCATATTTTTTACAGTCTATGGTTGTTATCAGTGACTTCGTTCTGTTGCAAGTATTTTCTTGTAGGTAGCCAAAATACAAGTGTCCCAATTAATACTACTGTGAGTCACAGGTGCACTGTCACGACGGGGAAAACCTGAGGTGGAGGACCCATGTGCAGACAACAAAGATTTAATAATAAAAGAACAACAAGGTACAAACAAACGTACTAAAATGTCCAATAAACTGAATTCAGAAGAAAACACTGGAAACACTGAGATAAGGAAACACAAGAAAGACGTACAATGATCCAACCAGGAACAGGGGAAGCAGAGGAACTAAATACACAGAGTGATTAACCCAGGTGTGAACACAGGACACAGGTGAGACTAATGAGGGGAATCACAAAGGACATGACATAAAACTAAACTGGACACAAAACAGAGAACACAAGACTAGACTATGAAACGCAAGAAAGTTCAACAAGAGACATGGATCACTAAATACACCAGGAACACAAAGAATAACTAACACAGAATAAACACAGGAGAAACCAAGGCATGAAACACATGGAAGAACTGAACTAAACATCGACTCATGACATGCACTTTAGTAACTAAGTTAGCGATATTGTTAGCTGATAACTCAGTACTTGCTAACCTCTCACTCCCTCCGGCCTCGTCTAAGAATGGTCACCTATGGGGCTGCTGTGGCTCAGTGGGTAGAGTCGGTCGCCTATCAATCAGAAGGTTGGCGGTTCCATCCCAGTCACATGCTGAAGTGTCCTTGAACAAGACACTGAACCCCAAATTGCTCCCTCTGTTGTTCAGAGGTGTGTGAATGTGAATGAATGAGATTATCTAACACTGATGGTCCCTCACTACATTGCAGTCTCTACCATCAGTGACTGAATGGGTATGAATGGGTGAATGTGACAAGTAGTGTAAAAGCGCTTTGAGTGGTCAAACAGACTAGAAAAGCGCTATATAAGTACAAGTCCATTTACCATTTACCTCTTGCTCTAAAGTAAAAACATGCCAATGGCCAAAATGCAAAACACAAGGCGGCTCTATCCATGTCCTCTACACAGTGTGTGGTAGGAGTTAAAGCAGTGTCTGTCTTTCTGTCTTCCTCAGTGAACCAGATATTTTAAATCCATGTGACTGTAAACCATTCATGTGACATTAGCTAAAAACAAACATGGTGATCAAATTCTGTTGCAAAGCCTCCCAGGCTTCCCGAAAAAAGCAATGACTCACGTTTGTTGACAAAATAAATTAATCTTTTAATTTGTAGTTTTGTTTTTTAACTGTCTCTAATCTGCTTTGGTGAGCTAATGAGCTAATTACCTTCAGAAATCTCTGCTGTAACAGGAGCGTTGTTTTCCCTCTCTTGTTTGCACGTACACACCAAACACACATGCACTCACACACAGGAGGGAATTTATACCGGGAACATTACATCATGAGTTGTTTAATCTAAAACAGGAAATGTGATTTCCTTATTTCTTTTATATAAGCAGGAAGTGTCTTCAAGCATTGATTGCTCCTCTGTTTTTAGATCGGTTGGTTATTTGTGTCATACACAGTAAGTTCAAATTCAAGTTGTTCAAAACAACAGAACACGGCTTGAGATCTGAGGGAACTTCAAACCTTTGTTTGACAGTGCTTATAAAATAAAAGCACTGATATCAAACCAGCTGCCAGGAACATGCTAATGTAGCTAAATCATGCCTGAGGGCTTCCTGTTTGGCCAGTTAGATTACAATACAGATCAAAGAGAAGGAAACTCATGTAAACCGTTTCAGAGCCATCTCAGTGTGAGGTGTGTGTGTGTAAATAGTACTGATAAAGCGACACTATGCTACATGTTGCATTCACACACGTTTAGTCATTGATGCCAGAGGATGCTTTGTAAAGTGCCCATCAATTTGAACAGATCCCATTCATGCACTTCCACAAACTGCTGCCGGCTATGCCACAGGGGAGCAGTTTGAGGTTTAGTATCTTGTGTATCTTGTCTATGGACACTTCAACATGTGGACTATAGGAGCAGGGATCAAATTGCCAACTTTTCAAAAACAGACAATCGCCTCTGACACTGAACCACATGCATGCAACAAACCACGGTCACTGCAGGAAAAATGCAGGAACTGTACTGTAAAGCAGGGGTTCCCAAACTTTTCAGCCCGAGACCTCTAAAATATAGGTGCCAAAGATTAGCAACCTCAACGGTCCCTCCAAGTGATTAAATGTTGCTTCATACTTCATATATCTGGAAATTAGCCTACCTACATGCACATGTGGCTGTGTTTCCTGTGCTGTCCTAACCCTAACCCCAACCTTAGGAGTCATCTGGCAACGAAGAAAGGCAGAAAACAAATTTAATGTTTTATTTGCAAGGTTGTATTTCAAATTTGGCTACTTCTTTTACAATAATGAGTAAAATATGCAATCTTTGGGGCACCGTTGGCCTAGCAGTCTGGGCACACCCCATGTATGGAGGCTGTAGCCCTCATACCTGCGTTGGTTATGTATTAGTTTGGATGAGTGGTTATATGTCATTTTAACCTGACACAGGCTACATACAGTGTTAAAAACTGCAGTTAATTGAGTGTCCACTTGAGGCTGGCTCCAGAAGTACAGGAAACCACATACAAACAAATTCAAAGAAGACGATCTTTACAGCAGAAATAAACATGTTTACAGCCTGGTTCAAAAAAACAAGTGTAGTCTGGATAGCTCATTTCTCTATCGACACACACTGTACGGGGGGTGAATTTTTTCAGAACGCTGCAATGTAGAAGATATTAAGATTGCGAGATTTCCATTATGAGATGCACAGATGACTTGATTGACAGGCGGGAACACTGTAGCTGTTGGCTAGGAGGCTCAAAGCCCGCCTCTTTACGTCACACTAGCTCAACAGCAGTTCAGTCAGACAACTCACGTTTGAATTGTTTATTGTAGCAGCAAATACATATTCATGTTTGGCGCCCAGGCTCCGGCCTCATCACTCCCTGCAGATAAGTTTACATGCAGACTTTGAGGAGTGATGAGCAAAACATACTGAACACCCCCGGAGCCTGCAGGTGGAAGCTGGGGAGGCGGCGGGGAAGAAGAAAATATCAGCAATGGCATGCAGCAGCAGAGTCGTTGACAGGCAGAGGGAGAGATGGGAGATTTTTTCCCAGTTTAAATAGACCGCCAATTTGAGAGGCAGAGGGCAGGATTGGATGATGGATAAGAGAGTGGGACATGTGACGTGTATGGCATTGCAGCTCGAGTTGTCTGCCTGAACTAGCTCGCAGGCGTCGCTCCATTTATGTTGAGTTCAACATTTCCAATATGGCTGCCGCCGACGATTGGCCTCAAAACTTCAGAAACAGATGGGTGATGTCACGGATACTACGTCCATATTTCATACAGTCTATGGGTCCGCCCCTGGCACTGAAACATTTTATTTTGAATATTCCCTGCTGTGTTGTCATGCTGGCTCATCCTGACTTCTTGCAGGAATGTAACCAGGGGTTCCAACATTCAGCAACCCCTCCCTAAAACCATTAACTTATATTGACATTGTTTTAATTAACTTTAAAGTTATCATCATATCTGCTGGCTGCAGTTTAGCGGTTTGTTTACTTTCACTCTGCAGCGTCGTGATGATTTCCTCGAGAAGTTTCTTCATCCGTTTGATGTTATGCCCGTAGTGATCGGCGGTGTTGTTTCAGAGCTATGAGACCGCTCGGGCACGTGTGTGTCTGAGAGTGTATATATTACTCACATACCTTTTCATCCCTGAATTTTACCTTCAGCTATTCTTTTTGAACTTTTCACTGCTGTACCTACATGAACCTGAATAGTGGTTACACTCACAGACACCTCCACAGAGCCTCAGGCAGAGACCTACCACAGTTCATTTGTCGGTGCAGGTTTAAAAAGGGCCAATAGTTAATTATCGGTGAAGTATTGTCTGTTCTTAAAGCCTGCAGTCATTTGAACTGAAGCAGTAAGACTAGATGTGGCAAACATTGAGAGTCTGGTTTATAGAAATGGTAATACAACCCAGGAGTTTCATAAGTGTTAACATTACTTTTACCCAGAGTTAGGAGACTTCTGAGCTTTTTAACTTGTGCAGGAAAACAGGAGAGAGTTTGTACATGCTAAAATAAGCCTGTGATCCTGTGTTATTTTGTAAGGGTGGCTTCTGTGTTTATATCTCTGCTGCATGATTATGACTTCCAGTTCGTTTCTCAAAAGCTAGTAAGAGATGTTTTGTGAATGGCACAATGTGTGAAACTGTAATTTCCTTCCTTACTGGATAATAAACATTCCAGTTTAATACAGATTATATATAAGGAGTTTCAGTGCGATAGCTATACTCTCATTTTCTGAACTTTAACTGAACTTCTCCACAGGAGTACTGTGTAGCGTGGCGTAACATAATTCAATAATATAGAAAATGAGAGAGGAAAGGATTGAATTTGTGTCAGTCAGTGCATTCTTAGAGGTGTGAAAGCAGGTTGTAAGTTGAGTTACTGTCAGAAAGACTCCATTACTGTCATATTCTCATAGTTTGCATGCCTGATTTGTGGCCTCTTGTGTTCTATCCTGCCAGCCTTGACTCCTGCATTGCTGAAACACAAACTGAAAGTTGCCCACTCAGAGTTCATTGTCTTACCTGCTCATATTCTGACTTTCTAGTCCAAACACGAGGTTGGGGATTGCATGGCTGCTGTGTGTGTGTGTGTGTGTGTGTGTGTGTGTGTGTGTGTGTGTGTGTGTGTGTGTGTGTGTGTGTGTGTGTGTGTGTGTGTGTGCGTGTGTGTGTGTGTGTGTTTGTGCTTTAAATCGAATCACCTCAGAGGCTCGTCACTGGCTATTGTCTGATCATGCCCTCACGTGAGCTTTATGGAGGTGTCCAGGGCGTGTCTCCAGGTTAGTTAAAGATTAATTTCTATGACGAATCACTTAAAGCTTGTAATAGCAAAGATTATTTCTAGGTTTATCTCCTATGAATTGTTGATGCTGGATTAAAGCAGATCACATCATCATGGACAAAAAAAGTAATGCATGTGTAAGAAAAGGATTACACATACATACACATACTACACCACCGTGCAGCCTGAACCCTATACCAATTTTTGCAAAATGCAATGGTACTCACAGGGCATTCTTCTTCAACAGTAACTTCATAGTATTTTATATTATCTTCATGTCAAACAATCAGTGCAAACCGCTGTTGGTTCAGCTGTAATGCTCTGCTACACATCCTGCAGACAGTACGGAGTCAGAGTGATGACACCATTTGCAGATTCTCTAGTATTAGCCCATATCAGCTGAAAACATTAGTGCAACTAGATATTGTATTAGCTCCATTGCCAGGTCTGGTTTTACAATGCTGTAGCTACTGATAGCCACCCCTGGATAAATTCTGTGTTTTTTTTAAATAGAATCAATAGAGAAGTGCAACAAACTAATTTTCTTTGAGTCTAAACACTGGGAACAGATGTAGGTGGTCTGCTGCTGATAGAGGCAGCATCCTAACCCTAACCTCACGCCAATTCTGCGTGCAAGAGCGCAACTACACTTGAGGTTAAAGTTCAACATGCGGGTTAAATTTTTACAACTTTAATACATAACTTTGTCTGAAAATAGCTGCAGAGAAAGCTAATGATTGCTTTTAAGTGTTTTACCAGACATGAGTGTGTAAAGGGAAAAGTGGTCAGTTTCAAAATGAAACTTGCTAAACTAGTATTACGAGTATTACTTAATAAATTTCAATGATTAAAAATTTCAAAACATCAATTCACTGGGGTCTCAAACCTGCAACGTGCACTCTAACTTAGCATTATAACTTAAAAATGAGTTAACCAATAATCCCAATAGTACTGATGTTTACAGTCACACCCAAGTCCATCAATCATTCATGATTTTGCACAATATTTACATAAAACAGAACAAAAGCTCTTGGAACACTTTACAAAAAGAGCAGGAAGATGTTTAACTCTTTTTGTTATTTGAAAAGCGGCAGCGTTAATCCATCATGATCAAGCACTTGGCAACATTGGCAAAGAGAAACTTCCTTTCAATAAGTAGCTACCCTGTAAAGAACCAGACTCACTGCTGAACAGCCGTCCATGTGTCCTATGAAGTTTAAGACATAATGCTAGCAGTCACCAACCAGACACAGGAAGAGGCAGAGTGTTGAGATGTGGAAAGGGAAGGCTTATAGCGTTCCTCATGATGTTGTGGTGTTATAGTAAAGATTAAACTGTGCTAACTGGCACAGATTGGGAAACTAAAGCTTCACCAAAAAGTTGAGCAACCCGACAACCTGGGCTAAATAAAACCTGTGGTGTGGTCGCTGGTATGAGCACATATGTGTTCTGTAACAAAGGCCAAGTAAGTCCATCAGTTTATGGTTCGAGGAGGACTTTATTCATGGTCTGAGTCAATGTCTGTCTTTAATGACATTCTTTCTTTTGTGTGATGAATAAATCACCAGAGTAAATACATTCAGACAGTATTATGAGACTGTCTTTATCCTCACAGGTGATGATTTGGTAAAGTAAGCAGAGGATTTGGAAGTTCTTTTAGGGGAAGCTTGTTTCTTGTTTGATATACTTGAATATGACTTGAATACTTTTTGAAAAGATGCAGCGTCTGTATGGTCTTCTTTCTATCAACTCAAGAGGAGAAGGTTGAACTGTTGAATAGCAGGAAGTGTTTACTTTGTTGATTTTTATTGATACCTGCAGGTGTCTTTTAAGTAAAAGTAGCGTGAACATAATCAAGAGTTTAGCTAGAAGAAAGATAAAAACCCTAACAATGTCTGAATAGAAGAATCAGAATCAGAATCAGAATCAGCTTTATTCGCCAAGTATGCTTGAACACAAGGAATTTGACTTTAGTTAACTGTGCTCTCTTTGTACAAGGCATAAGAATAAGAATAAGAACTACAATAAAAAATAAAATAAAAATATAATAACAATAACATCAGCTATAAATACAAAGAAACAACAAATAGGCTTGACTAATATGTACAGGCTAAAATAATATGATAAAGTGCAGTGGTGAGTAGCAGAGGTAGTTTTTACATTATAAAAATAGTAGTTAAATAATACAATAAATAGAAATATGGAATTCTGCTTGGAGAATTGTTGCATTGTATATTTACATGTATATTTACAGAGAGTATTGATCCAACAGGTATGACTCTGTTATGGTTTAGTGTTCATCAGAGTGACAGCCTGGGGGAAGAAACTGTTCTTATGGCGGGTTGTTTTGGCGCACAGTGATCTGTAGCGCCTGCCGGAGGGGAGGAGTTTGAAGAATTTGTGTCCAGGGTGTGAGGGGTCAGCGGTGATGCTACCTGCCCGTTTCCTGGCCCGGGACCGGTACAAGTCCTGGATGGGGGGCAGGTCGACACCGATGATTTTTTCTGCAGTCCTTATAGTCCGCTGCAGTCTGTGTTTGTCTAGTTTGGTTGCAGATCCAAACCAGACAGTGATGGAGGTGCACAGAACAGACTGGATGATGGAGGTGTAGAACATGATCAGCAGCTCCTGGGGCAGGTTGAACTTCCTGAGCTGACGCAGGGAGTACATCCTCTGCTGGGCCTTTTTTCTGATTGTGTCTATGTGGGAGGTCCACCTCAGGTCCCGGGAAATAGTGGATCCCAGGAACCTGAAAGAGTCCACAGTAGACACAGTGCTGTTCAGGATGGTGAGGGGGGGCTTTTCCTGAAGTCCACTGTCATCTCTACGGTCTTGAGCGGGTTCAGCTCCAGATGGTTCTGACTACACCAGAGAGCCAGCTGTTCCACCTCCTGTCTGTAAGCAGACTCGTCTCCGTCCTGGATGAGACCGATGACGGTGGTGTCGTCTGCAAACTTCAGGAGTTTCACCGAGGGGTCCCCTGAGGTGCAGTCATTGGTGTAGAGGGAGAAGAGCAGTGGGGAGAGAACACATCCCTGTGGGGCGCCAGTGCTGATGGTCTGGGTGCTGGATTTGATGCTCCCCAGCCTCACCTGCTGTCTCCTGTCCGTCAGGAAGTTGGTGATCCACTGACAGATGGAGGCCGGCACTGTGAGTTGGGTGAGTTTCTGGTGCAGGATGTCTGGTATGATGGTGTTGAACGCTGAGCTGAAGTCCACAAACAGGATCCTAGCGTAGGCCCTTGGGGAGTCCAGGTGATGCAGGATGTAGTTCAGACCCATGTTGACTGCATCCTCCACCGACCTGTTTGCCCGGTAGGCAAACTGCAGGGGGTCCAGCAGGGGGCCTGTGATGTCCTTCAGGTGGCTCAACACCAGTTAGCTTAAAGTGAAAGTTCAGGTGTTCTGTTGTGTGGTTGTTTGAGATTGAGATGTGCAAGGACAGCTGAAGAGAAGGAGCTGTTTAAATCCATTCAAATAGTGCACACTTAGACTGAAATGTTACATGTTGGACTGTAGTAGTGGCTTTATTGGCTGTTTCTTGTGACCCTGTCTTCAGAGGTATCGCTCAGTTACCATGTAGGATCTGTAATTAGCTTCTCTTAAATGGAGCTGCACTGTTATCTGGGTGTATTACACTTACTATTAACAAACACCTCAAACAGCTGCACTTCACAAACCCAAAACAGGGCACCAGTTTTGCTTATCAGTAAAAGTGTGCACCCCATGTACAGACCTATAGCTCTTGTCACTTCTCTGGAGCTGTCCTATACAATAAAAGCAAAAAAATGCCTAAAAAATAACTTTAAAAAACAATTATCCTTTCATAGTGATGGATGAATGGTTGAAAATGTGAAGGCAAAGCCAAATGGTAGAGCAAAAACTGTATATATGTATTCACACACACACATAAGAATCAGGTCAGAAACATCTTAGCCAAAAGGTTTTCTCTCTTTAAAGATTTTCTACAAACCTTTTTTTTAAGATATGGCAGCCTTTCTTCGATCTCATAAAAACCCTGCAGTTCAAAGGTCAACCTTCATGAAGCTGGTTGTAGATTTTGAATTTTCTTTTTTTACCTTAGACTATTTGCTCTTCATCTTGATCCTTTGAGGATTTAATCCCTTTCTGTGGCACAGTATCTGGATTCAGGGAAGACCATGTCCTGTTGTTCTGGATCTTGTTGTAGTTTATTACATGTGGTGTTCACTCTTTCAATTTGTCTGTCTGTATGCTGTTCTTATTTCTACCTTTTGTATTTATTTATTTTTTAAATATTAGCCTATTCATTTATTTTGTACTCTCACTATTGTCATTTTTTTTCCTTTTAGTTATTTCTTTTTTATCTATTTTAATTTACTATAATTATTATTATTATTATTGTTTTTTTTCTCTCATTAATGGATTTCTTCACCTCTCTATTTATTTTTGCTTTCTTTAATTAGAAAACCCCCACTTGCCTTAAATGTTAAAATTAGCGCTTTGTGTATATAATGTGAAAAAACTCAAATAAACAGATCTTTGAAAAAAAAAAGGAGAAAATAAATAAATTATTGATAAATATTGATCAGTCATGGAACATGGAGCTTTGTCATGTAGAGAGCAAAAGCAGGCAGGATGGAACTCATGGTAAAGACATCCCAGCTCCCATCAGTGGTAATTTGAAGACATCTTACATGTGTCTGCATTCAAGTGCAGCTAACAATGAGTAAAAAAAAAAAACAAGAGTAAGAAAGAACTATTCATCTCCTTTCTCTCTGTCTTCTCTCCTCTTCCCTAATAATGAAAAGGGTAGTAGGAGGGAAGGTAGAGCGTACAGCCTAACCTGGCAGCAGTGACCTTTAGCCCAGCCAGGCTTCTCATCCTGCCTCTGCCTCCCTTGTCCTCTCTGGCATCTCTTTACACAGTCTTCTGTCTGTTTTCAGTTGGGGAGGTAGAGTGTACAGCCTAAAGCCTGATGTATACTTCTGCGTCAAATCGATGGCGTAGCCTACGCTGGAGGTCTGCGTAGCTCCCATAACTATGCAGAGGCCTATGTACGTAGCTAACATGCACCACCTCCAAAATGTAACTACCCGTAGAATTGACGTGGACCGTAAGCCCTGTGATTGGTCCACTTGGCAGCATTGTATTTCCTGCACTTACAGCACTTCAGGGATCCCTGCTCATCAGCAACAACAAGGACACATCGACGCACAATTATGTGGTGCTCATGTCCATGTCAGCCCCTGCTGCGTAGGATGCAGAAGTATAAACCATCCTTTAGAGTGGGGGAGTAGGGGGAGGAAGAGCGTACACTGAGCTCTTGCCAAAACAAGCTTCTCGCCCTGCCTCTACCATTCCTGTCTTCTCTCCAACATCTCGCCAAAGACTCTTCTCTTTGCTGTCTCTCTTATGCAATTGAGGGAGTAGGGGGAGGTAGAGTGTACAGCCCAATCTAGTGGTAGTGAAGTCCTAGTCCAGACAGGCTTCTTGTCCTCTACCCTCTTTCTATCTCTGCACAGTTTTCTCTCTGTTAACTCTCTTCACACTTCTCTATCAACTGTCAGCCCTGCTTACGTCACTTTAAGGCTCTTATCAGCCTTTTACCATAGCGATGCAAATACAGAAAGAGAAACAGGGAAACTCATGGAGCTCCTTAGTGGATAGTTCCTTTTCAAAAAGTCCTGAGAACTATGTGGTCTGAAAACACCTAAAGACATCTAGAACATTATGGGATGAAGTTAACATTGGGAGGCCTAGATACACACATACTTCCTCTTCACATTAGTCCAGGCATAGTGGCAGCTCTAATTGTAGTCTCCTTTGTTACCCTCAAACTACAGGGAAAGCAAACTCCCTCTGTGAGCTCATCTGAGTGATCCATCCTGGTCTTGTTTTACAGTACTTTTAAAACCGTGACTCAAGCTGCATCATCTTGGCGTTTTCTTTGGTGGCTCACTCTAAAGTCTGCTGTTTGATGTGTACACACACTCAGACACACACACTCAGACACACACAGAGTCAGGCTTATCATGTTATTGGGTTCAAGGATATAGCAGTCTGGGATTGTTTGGACTAGTGTCTCAAGATTTCTCGGTTTTGTCTGACTGCTTGACAGAAGTTATGGGGGTGGCAATGAACCCTCTGCAGGTTTTCTCTTATCTCAGAGTCATGATAGAGTGCGTGCATTTGTGTTTACTCAAGGTCTGACCAGGAACACCTTGGCTTTATATTTCTCTAAATTATTTCTCTTTTAGATTACACTTCATCTGTTATATGTAGGATTAAGAAGGTTTGCTTCTACCGTTGTCTCAGAAGTTACAGTCAAAGTCCAGTGAGGGTTTGAGTGACTCTTTATGTAATACATTTCTGAAGCACTTGCATCAATAGCTCTGGCGTCCTCCTCCGTGGTTGCTGCGTGACATGTTGAGCCCCTTCATCCCCCTCTTTGCAGAGTTCAAAGGTTGCATCACCAGAGGGCTGTGAGTGTTGAAGCGGCTTTGTTCTCCTTTGTAGTTTTCGTATTATTTGTCCAGGCTGAATCACACACATCCATGCACATAACCCCCACATGAACAAAGCCCATCCAGCATGCAAAGACACATATAGGCACCTTCTCACTCCTTTCTCTTTGCTCCAAAAGTTTGCTAAATATTCAAACTGTTTCCTTAAAAGCAAGTTCATGTGAACTCTTGGGCAGATTTTTAAATTGTTGAGTTATTTCCATTGATACTGAGATGATGCTACTTCTCTTCTGAAGTTCTAAATCAGGAGACCAGACCAGAAAACATAAGCATTACCAAGTACAGTGATGATGATGTCATATCCTGCCTTCAGAGACTCATCTTCCTCCCACCATTCTACTCAGACTTCACTCTGTGAGGGACATGTGTTAACAAGCAACTTCCTACATTTTGAGGCAGAGTAGGTCTGCATGTGTGGAAAGTCTTTCAGAGTTTTTAGGAAAGTGCAGTTTTAATTTGCAGCACAGAGAACACGTTATGGGAAAGCTTCATCTGTCGTCCGACTCCTCTTGCTAAAGTTTGATTTATACTTCTGGTTTCAGGAGCAGAGTTTGCAAATCCTGACTCAACCCAAATTTTGATCAACCTAACAACAGGCAAAGAGGTGGAGCTAACTAACTTTAACATCTTCAAAACTAATGAGTTGTAAAACAATCACCCTTCGTACAGTGTGTATTAACCCTGGACTGTATAAATGGACGTAGTATCCGTGACGTCACCCATATGTTTCTGAAACCATGTTTTGAAGCTTATCGTCTGTGGCAGCCATATGATATGAGTCATGCTGAACTCAACCAAACTTCTAATGAGCTAGTGTGAGGTAAAGAGGCGGGCCTTTGAGCCTCCTAGCCAACAGCTACAGTGTTCCCTTCTGTCAATCAGGTCAGCTGTGACTCTCATTATAGAGAACTTGTAATCTTAACATCTTTGAAACTGCCGCGTATTGAAAAAAATTCACCCCCTAGTGTATGCTGATCGAGAAATGACCTATTCAGACCTAAAATCATATTTTTTGAACCAGGCTGTAAACATGTTTATTTCTGCTGCTTTTTTGAATGGGTGTGTATGTGGTTTCCCATGCTTTTGAAATCAGCCTCAAGTGGGCACCTTGAAAAACTGAAGTTTTTAGCACTTCCGCATTGGCAACTTTTCTTAAGACTGGAGGTTGACATTGACACATGGTAGGTAGCTCAACGTGCAACTCCACAATCCCTGTGATTGGTTCATCGGGTAGCATCATATTTCCTGGATTTACAACAATTCTGGTATCACCTTCTACACTAGGGGTCTCAAACTCAAATTACCTGAGGGCCGCTGCGCATCCAGCCTTGTCACAAGGGGGTTACAAGTATTCCACAAAAAATGTAATTAAAAAAACATTCAACTGTTCGAACAACTGTATTTTTCAACAAGAACTGTTTTACAGTCACTCTACGCTTTTCCCGCCTAATGCTTGCTGCCAGACACCAGAGAGTGCTTCTTCTCAGACAGCTGGGCCACATGTGCTCTGAGGGAGGTGGCAGGTGAAACCCTCAGTGCGGCTTGAAGATGGTCATCACTAAGTCTGGACCTATTCTATGATTTATTAAAGTTCATTAGCTGTGCAGCTCGTTGTGTCTGCTCATCTCCCTGGAACTTTGCAAACTGCTCCGCATGTTTAGTTAAGTAATGCCTTATAATCCTTAAGCACGGGAATTTTCTCTTTGCAGGTGAGACAGGTGGCATTCTCCTTAAACTCTACAAAGAAATAAACATTCTCCCACTTCTCCTGAAACACTCTGTGCTCGGCATATACTTTTCGTTTGGCCTTTGAAAGAGACATCTCGATTAAACAACGCTGACAATGTTAGCAGCGTGCTAAATGTCTGTTTCTCATCCGCTTGCTCACGTGTTGCTCATGCTGCATTCATGGTCGACTTCAGAAATTTATTTCCCAGCCACGATAGCAGACCTTGAATGCAGCGGGACGGATTTTACTATAAATTGATATCAAGCGGCGGGCTGTATTAAATGGTCTTTCGGGACGTGTCTGGCCGGGAGTTTGAGACCCCTGGTCTACACTGATTCAGCAGCCGCACATTCTATCTCCTCTGATGTCTCCTCCCTTTTCTACTTCGCAGTAATTGCAGTATGATAAGCTGCTGTTCAACATTTATCAGTGCCACCTCCAACATAATCAATAATCATAATCATAATCGCAAAACTGGTGATATGATGAGCATTGAAGTCTCACTGCTAACTAGCGTTTAGGTGAAGTACTGAAGAGCGGTGCAGTCACTACAACGCACAAATAGCTACGGACATGCTACGCCCCAGAAGTGTTGGCTTAAGTGTCTGTGCTGGTTTGGTGTAGTGGACAGTGGTGGTACTGCACCCCAGTCCTGTGGCCTAGTTTAACCCACAAGGCAAAAATGTCTCTCCGTCCCTGTCAGTGTCACCTCTTTATCCTTCTATCCTCATTTGTTTTCCAGTAGGTTTTCTACCACCTCCATCCTCCTTAATTCTCTCTTTCTCTTAACTCTCTCTCTCTCTGACCTCCTCTCTGCCTCTCCCAGCGCTCTCTTTCCCCCAGTGTCCAGAAGAAAGGGGTGGTGCATTCCAAAAGCCTGGAGACCATTCCCCTCTTTCAGCCAGTGGCCCACAGAGTGACAGAGGAATTAGAATAAGAATAGCTGTCCATTCACCCCAGTGCCCCAGTGACGAGCCGGAGGGAGAGAGAGAGAGGGTGAAGAGGAGGGAGGAGAGGAGTGAAGAGGGGGTCCCTGACACATTCAACGTTCCTATTGGCCGGCGGCATTTCCCTCTGTTTTTACATCGCTGCCGTCAGTTGTGCTTTCAAGTTTGTTTTACATATTCTGCCGCACATACTCGCCACACATGTGCATGCACGCGTAAATATACACATTGGGGTCCAGGGCCTGCACATGTGCACACACAGATACGGGAACCTGCACACACACACACACTCTGCAACTAGGAGTTGACAAATCTGACCACGCAGTGCAGAGAAGAGAGAGGTGACCTGTGGCTGTGTGAGTATGGAGCTCTTCTCTCTTGTGAACATTGAATTGTTGGATTTCCTTTGACTTGAATGTGTCAAACATCTGCAGAGGCACTTCTTCATCATACCACGCTGTGATTTGGTGGATTAGTCTTGTGGTGAAGATTTAGGATTAAAACGTGACCTTGTGCTGTCATCACATCCGTAGGTCGCCTGTGGCTGAACTGTTAACTTGTTTAACTGTGGAGCTGTTAAAGTGTCACAGCAGTGTAGTAGTTTAACAGGCAGCAGGTGGTTTTACTGCGTCTCAGTTAACGGCTTGTGGAAAATGTCAAGTTCATTTCAACAGTGTAAAATGTAAATGTAGCTGATTTATAACAGTAGTGGCTCATCTTGATGTTTCTGGGCTATTTCTAGAGCTCAATCAGTGAAATGTAAGAAGGATGTTTCTAACGTAAACTTATTATCTCAAATATTTAACCTGTTTGTTCTAATTAGAGCGCTTTAGTTTCAAATAAGCATCACAGTACTTTACAGATCTCTAAAATCAGACACACATATAAGTCAGGGTCCTTTAAGCAGCACATGTTTCATTAAATAACACATAAAAGAGAGATGAAATGAACATTGTTGGGTACTTTTGGTACTTGGGTACTTTTGTCTCAGCTGTGGTGCAGCCACTCGCTACTTGCCAAGGCTGTAGCTCTAGTTAATAGCTACTGCCATAATGCTTTAAGGCTCTACTACCTGATGTAAACAAGCACAGATGAGAGATAGCATCACATAGCACGGCGTGGTTTGGCTGTATTGTGGTCTAGAAAATGGAGATACAGTTGTATGTAGGCTGTTTGGTTAAACTGGCATACAACCACCTGAGGAAGACTGAAAGCTGCTGGTGCTAGCTCTGCTAATGTTAGCCACACTTGTCAAACCAATTTGACATTGATTACCCACAGACTCTGTAAGATAACACTCTGAATGTTATCTTCCCATTTGAGCAGTTGGTTTGTCAGAATTAAAATTTGTATTTTAACTACCAGGACGTTAGTTGCTTTGGATCATCCATAGTTCCCAATGAAACTTCACTCAAGCTGCAACAAGAACGTTAAACTTAGAACAAAACTAATATGATATAAGAATGAAGCTAACACATTCTTTTTCGTTTCTATTGGTCCACCTCAGAATTTTGTAAACTTAAGAAAAACCTATTTTATTCTGCTTAGTGGTGATGTTATTTAAGATAATCCAATAGATTTTTGAAAGTGAGTTTTGCAAGACAAGCAGAAGAAATGTTTTCCAACAAAGAAATGAAACTATGTGCTTCAGTTTTCCTGAAATGGCTGTGGTACTCATGGTTTGTTTTTGGATAGAGATGACTCATTCTAATTGTTTACAACTGTGATCTATGACTCTATGACTGCTGGGGCTCAGTGGTAGAGTGGATTGTCTCTTAATCAGAAGGTTGATGGTTCAATCCCAGCTGCCTTAGTAACAATGTCCTTGGGTGGGACACTAAACCTGACATTGCTCCAAGTGAAACAGTCAGTGGTGTGTGAATGCGTAAGAATGAGATTAGTGAATAGGAATGGTCCTCTGCTGTAGCACCCTCTGCCCTCAGTGTATGAATGTGGTGTGGATGGATTAATGTGAAGAGTAGTGGAAATACTTTTCAGTAGTTGAAAAGACTAGAAAAGTGTCACTAAGGTGAGCATGATCAACTGGTGTAACCAAAGTATTAGCAAGGGCAGCAAGTTAAAACAGATGAAGGTGTTGTGGTGGTGAAGCAGAAGCAGAAAGTTCATCCAGGCTGCTACGCGTCAAGAAAATAATCCCTTGTTGGTATGAATGCATGAAACAGCTTCACACAAGTGAATCCACTGATTGGGTGTGAGGTGTTTGGGGGGTCCCTCCGCTGCGTTTCCGCTTCTGACAGTGAGCGTTGAGCCACGTGGATCTCTTGCTGCCAAGCTGAGTGTGAAAAAATGTGTTCCAACTGAGACCTTGTTCAGATCACAAACCTGGATCAGTTTAAAGATTAAGCTTCCTGACAAAGGAAGAAATCTTATTTGTTATTTGGAACATGAGAAGGCTGTTATTTTGATTTCTGATCTCATTTCCACTTTAATTTGAAGGTCACATTAGTTCAGCTTTGCTCAGTTCATGTGTTTTTCTTTGCGCAATTGTGTTTGCCTACATACTAACACAGACATTGCACCAAAAGTCCTTTTATTTGATACCCTGAAGTCCTTTTATTTGAAACGCTGACTGCTTACTGTTATGATCCTGACCTTTACTATGGTGTTTTGTTAAAAGACACCTGAAGTTATTTTTGTCACAATTAAATCATTTATTTCTTTGTGTTACAGCCAGAGAGACAGCCTGGTGTATGTGAATCCAGGCATCCTGATGTCCATCATGGCTGCGTATCTGAGCCTCCTTATGCTGGGTGAGTAGACGACATGAATGAATTTAGATTTTTGTGCATTAAGCTTGTTTTCTCATCTAATTGAAGCTAACTGAATCACCTGGAAAGGGGGGTTTGGTTCGGTTTCAGTCCCTCTAATTTGCTTTGATTTGATTGTGATGTAAAAACAATGCAGACCTCAGAACTTTATCACGGTGGGTGTATGATTTAAGCATTAATTTAAAGGCTTATCTGGAATAAAACAATGTGCTGATCCTGATTCAACAATGATATGATCTGTTTAAAGGGACTGTATAATGAAGCAGGATCATTAAGTAACATTACAATACATGAATCAACATGTGCATGCAGGGACTTTCCGGGATCAATCATCAAGTGTAATGTAGCAAAAACAATGGTGTGTAGTTTATTTATCCCAATGCACATACAGTGCGTGACGGTTAGCTCATATGAGTGATTGAAACCTTGTAATTACGGTAATTACACACAACCTTTCCGCTCCTGTCTCCACCTGTCTGACATTATTTATGACTTATTACAATATTTATGAGGCCCAGTTGAAGGAACTGGGTTTGAATGATGCTCAGAGTGCTCAGAACCAATGAGTGCCGCCTTTTTGAAAGTCATAAAACCAGTTGACCCTCTCACTTTAAGATAATGAGCAAGCTGTAAAGTGAAGAGGAGGGAGCACTTTGCGGAGGCTTTGTCGTCCGTTCTTTCAGCCTCAAACAATCAGCTCAAGTCCATGAATAGAATTTCAGTGAACAATCAAAAGTCTGCAAGATAGTTTGGAGGGATTTCATTCAAGTTTTGGGAACTCTGTTGGATGGGACAGCTGAAGAGAGACAAAAAATGTGTGGAGTAGAGAGCGGGGGAAGACCACAGACTGTATAGATAATGGAAGTAGTATCCTTGACGTCACCCATCTGTTTCTGAAGCACTGCTTTGAAGTCTATGGTCGTTGGCTGCCATATTGGAAATGCTGAACTCAATCTATCTTCTGTCAAGCTAGTGTGAGGTAAAGAGGCGGGCTTTGAACCTCATCATCAACAGCAACAGTGTTCCCGCCTGTCAATCAAATCAGCTGTGCTTCTCATAATGGAAAACTCGTAATCTTAATATCTTCGAAACTGCTGAGATATCAAAAATAATTCACCCCCGTAAAGTGTGTGCCGAAGGGAGAAAGGCGCTATCCAGGCTACACTCGTTTTTTGAACCTGGCTCAAGTGGACACTCAAGAAACTGCAGTTTGTAACACTTCCGCATCGGCTTCATTTCTGGTAGCCGGAGGTTGCCACTTGGGGAAGACATGCAGCAAAGGGTCCTGGCTTCATAGTCAAACCAGCTACTGCTGTGATGAGAGCTATAGCCTCTGTATATGGGGCGTGTGCTATAAATGCTTGGCCAAAAGGGGCCCCTAAGAACTCAATTTGACTTTAATTCTAAAACAGATTATCCATCATTCTGCTCCTGCGTAAGTGCCAGAACACATCCTAAGATATTTGCAAATTTCCAATGTTTGATAATCTAGTTTTATCTTGACACGTGGAGAAACATTCATTGAAATGATATGAGGAAGTTTAGAGCAAAAGCAGCTGCTCTCCCAAATTATTTTCCAAATATGGGACCTTTCAGCATTTAAGTAACTTTTACAACTACACACCTACTTCTTCTGTAGAACTAGTAGCGTTGCACTATTGTCAGGTGCAATAGAGAGGGTGCAAAGCAAGCTACATGACTTAGCTGCATGGTGTTACTGCTCGTCCAGAATTCATGTTGGGTACATGTGAGGGCGTTGTGGACGTTTTCTCTTGATCAGTTTAATTAAACCCATGATGCTAAAGCTCCTGTTGTCATGCTAACTCGGCTTTATTGGGTGAACTCGTAGGATTTGAAAACTCAGTGAGACTCTGGAGTATTTGAGGAATGTGTGGTAAATAATGGGCCACTGACAGCGGTGCTGGATCTGAGGCAGAATGGGCCCTCAGAGGGTTAATTGGTGACTGAGGGGTATTTTTGAAAAGGGCCACACACACACACACACACACACTTTGCATACACATTTAAAGAATGCACTGTCACTTTAAATGAGCTTTGTGTAGTTAGTTGGATCACCTTTGTTACTGTTTTGGTTTCTCTGGAGATTTAACTGTGATTCTAACTTCTGAAAAGCAGAGTGATTAAGTGTATAATGCTCGCCTCTCCCTCCTCGCCTACACGCAGGTATCTGGGTCAGTCTCTAGGTTGATCATTGACTTGCGCTATAAAATGTAAGTGTGTGACAGACCGCCAACTTCCTTCAGTAGCAGTGAGCTTGAGTTGGCTTTAATCCAAGAAGGAGACCTGTGTTAATGAACAATAAAAACTGTGAATGGATCAATACAAATATAATTCTATATCAAGGGTTAGAAATAAAGTAAAATAGATCTTACGAATAACCAGCTTCACTTATGACCACCAAATGTAGGTTTCAGCTCATTGGTCATTTCAATTTGTTTCAATGTTGGTGTTAGTTCATTGAGGACATGGAGGTCATTCCCCCCAGCTGTAATCATCTGTCAGGGTTTTGATTGAGTCATTGTTTCCAATCACAGTCCGCTCTCACAACAAGGCGGTTCATTTAAACATACCTTCCCCTCTCATTTATCCTTTCTACACCAATTCTGCACTCACTCTGCCTCTTCTGGTTAAGCTTTTCCTCCTTCATCCGAGCTTCTTCCTCCATCTCTGTAGTCGATTTGTACCCTTGTGGGGGACTTTGCAATGCGCTCTTCTGAAAGCAATAGCATGCTGCTCGGCTAATCCGGGGAGGACTTTAAAAAAGCAGAGCCTGTAGCGCCAAGCAGAACTGTAGTTTAGATTTGTTAGAGCAATGACATGAGGGGTGTTGTGATTTGTTAGTGAGCTTAACTCATACTTAAGAAGCACAGTGTCGTCTTAACTGTGTGCGGTCTACGATATTGAATATTTTCCATCAACTGCATCGGACACGGCGCAGGTTTGTCTGTGTCCCCTGTGCCCTGACACAGAACTGGTAAGTGCTGCCGCTCCCCCCTTACAGAACAGTGACAGTTTCAGACTTGGGTCTCCAGCACAGTTTGTTTTGAGAGCGGCCACATGTTTTTTTTTATAGCAATCTTAAGTCCCTGAATATAAAGAATTACTTTTATTGAGGCCTCTAAAAGTTTCATATCACAGATCAGTAACTTTTTTGTTTATGGAAGGATTTATAAGAAATGCCTCTTTCAGGCTGCCAAACAACACAGATTTATGTTTCTACCTCTGCTGCTATGGTGTCAATATCTAGAGTTCCCTGTTTTTTTTTGTTGCTGTAGAGCGTCCCTCCATCATGAAATTCTGTGGGCGATCCCGGCTGAACTGTGAATAATTAGGGGCGTGATATTTAATGATGATGTTTTCTGCCGCCACCGCATTAATCAAGACCCAATCATTCGTCCACTGGGATTGGTCAGATATGAATGTTTCATAATTCACATGTGTGTCCTGTTGTAAGACCAATTCTGCACTCAGATCTGCAATCCTATTAATGCAAGATTGATAAATTAGGGCCACTATGACCAAGGCGATGGAGGAGTGTTAGAAGCAAACACTTTACAACTTGTGTATAAATATAAATTAAATTAAAATGTTGCGAACTACATTTAAGCCTTTCTTACCCTAAAGTGTCCAAAAATACATATTATAAACTATTTTTTAAATACAAAAGTGTGAAAAAAAAGTAGCAGTAATATTATTGGTATCGGACATTAGGAGCCATCTGTATCGCTTAAAGGTGACATATCACGCTTTTTTCATCAATATATATTGGTCTAAGAGGTCCCCAAAACATGTCTTTAAAGTTTATGCTCAAAAAAACACTTTGAAATCAGATTTTGGTCTGCTTGAAAACCCCTCTTCTTCAGTCCTCCTCAGAACACTCTGTTTTCTCTCTGACCACGCCCCCTCAGGAAGTGGATGTGCCTCGGCTCTCCAGCACGTTGATCTAATGTTTACATGTTGGCTGAATATACACGGCTGCTCAGAGATCGCGTTACTTCAACCCTCTGAATCTGATCCAGAATCTGATCCTGACGGAGAGGCGCCTGTAGCAGGACCTTTCTGAACGATTGGTCACAGATTTAGTGTTTCTTGTTGTTTTATTTATCAGTATGTAGACGTGTGTCTTGGTACACAGCTACGAACATGTAGCTATGTGGCTATGCTAACTAGCGCTAGCACTTATCCATGATAAATAAAAATCATCCACTAGATCTTCAAATCTGCAGACGTGGGGAGTAAAACCGACCTCTGCCAGAAAGGCAGCAGGACCTTTTCTGAAGGATTGGTCACAGATTTAGTGTTCCTTGTTGTTTTATTTGTCAGTATGTCGACGTGTGTCTTGGTACACAGCTACAGCTACAGCTACAGCTACAGCTACAGCTACAGCTACAGCTATGAACATGTAGCTATGTGGCTATGCCAATTAGCGCTAGCACTTATCCATGATAAATAAAAATCATCCACTAGATCTTCAAATCTGCAGGTGTGGGGAGTAAAACCGACCTTTGTGTTTATTAAGACAGCCTACAACTAGCATGCCTCCCTCCTAAGCTCCTTGTTAGCACACATTTGTGCAGGTAATGAAAAACAGGGGAGGGATTCGGTATTATTTTATACAGTCTATGGGCTGAACAAGCTCCGAGCTCTGACTCCGTGACAGACCGGATATTGTTGTTACGTAACAAAAACACGGAAGTCTGAAACGGCTCGTTTCACACACATTTACAGAAAGGTGGAGAAATCAGAACAGGGGCAGAATGGATTTTTTTCATTCTCGGGGGGTTCGTAGACATGCCAGGGAAACATATTTCAGGTAAAGAACCATTAAAAAGTCAATTTTGCATGATATGTCACCTTTAAAGCAATTTACAATTCACAACAATTTGCCCCGCTGAATAATCTTTAAATTAATACTTAGAGACACCTTGTTTGTATCTTTAGATGATAGCTGGATAAGAACCCTTCAGGATGAGACAAAACCCCTCAGCTTCATATCAAAGTCCTCCTCACCCTGTCAACATTCTAATTTGCATAAGCACCTGCTCACTATACATTATACCCAAAAAAAAGTCAAACATAACCGAACAAAGAAGCTAATCGCACCTTTTCAAAAAGAAAACTTTATCGTCTTCAAAAACCTCCACAGAAATAGACTGTACCAAGTGAAGTTCACTAACTGACACATGATTTGTGAGAGGTGCAGAAACTTATCATTGGAGATGCACATGGAACAAAACAAATCTGGGATCTCAGAGCTTGTTGTTGTCAACACTGATTACTGTATGTGAAACTCTCAACACTGTTGTTTACATTCCTGCATCCTCCTGCACTGCTGTTCACTCTCATGAGGAATGCTGTAAAAATAATTCAACATAGAAACACACACACAGGCTTAAAGGGAATAAACTTCTGTCCCATGTGACCATGAGGCCCAGTAGAAAGTGTGTGAACAGGTCCTGGACCCTCCTCTCTCCAGCCCTCATACTCTTGCACAACTCCGACACCTGGAATGTTTCCTCTAATGAATAACATTTTCCTCTCTGTCGCTGCATTCCTGCCACTCTTCCGTATACAGGAGTGAGAGGCCTCAGGGTGTCATTACCTGGGACTCTCCTCCTCGGTGGATCTCTACGCCACGCGCTGCACTGTAATCACACACAGGTAAACCAGCTGCTGTCAAACAACACCTGTGCAAATGGCTTTACATCAAGTCACACTCATGCATCTCTGTCATGCTGGCTGAGTCCTAAGGAGGTCCAGAATTTCATACTAGACTAGTGCCGATGACTAACTGTGCATTAGACATAAGACACAGAACCAGTAGCATGAGATACATTTCTTTAAGGTAGATCTGATGCCCCATGTTTCTGTTTACTATACCGGCTCACCAAAACTCAACTTCGATTCAGAAGAGTGGTAAACAGATATGACTCATGGGATGACCTGTAAGGGATCTGGAGTAACCATGATAGGACAGTACAGAAAAAGTGACATTTTTGGCAGAGTATGATCCTTAAAGGTGGAGTAAAGGCAATTGTCTCTAAGTCAGGGATCATGTATAGTGAGCAGGTTGTTATAACAAGGTGAGCCCTGAAGGACAGCTGGTAAATAAAGATGTTTTGAAGCGACTAATTACTTAGTCAATTAAACAGAAATGTCAGTTATGACTAATCGACTCGTCAGAAGGTAAGACCTTCTGTAAGAAAATACTCAGAACAGTCAAAATTTTGCTCAATTTATTTAACGATATTAATCATTAGATCAGAGTGCAGGTTAATCGGTTTACTGAGTAATGACCCATTAACTGTAAAGTACATGGACGTAGTCTCTGTGATACCACCCACATGCTGACTCCTCACCAACATGGCCAGATTCCACCAGATCCGTGTGAGGGCCGCCTCTGATCTGTCACAGCACCAGATCTGATAGGTTTCTATTCTAGTCAGTGTGTTAACTTCCACTGGATCCACTATGTTGTGTTCCGGCTGCGTCTCTGATCCGGCAGGTCAAAGCCCTCCAGATCAGATATGCAGGACCTCTATTTTTGCCAGATGCCGGAGCACGACGCATCAATCTCAACAGAGCAGATGGAGCGGGACAGGAAGTCAGACACCAAAACAAAAATTAAACATGGAGTTAATTTTCAGAATAAAACACTCTGTGTTATCACCAGATTGTATTTCACTTAACTACAACAACAAACCGTCATGATGAGCGGAGCCAGGCCTGGAGTCAACAGGTCAGAGGTTTTCAGAGGACCAGAAAGACAACATGGATGAGGAGAGGAGGAGGAGAATCCTTGATTCAGTAATTACCATGGGGAAATCTCTGTCACATGACTCCACCTGCTCCGGGCTGCGTTCTGTTCTGTTTGGTGTTTACTTCATACAGCATCATCAGTTTTGTAGATTTCTCTGTTTTAGCCCACAGTTGTTGTTTTTTTTATCTTTGCCCTCTCTTGTCTTTATCCTCTGTTTTGGTCTCTCTTCTTGGTTTTACATTAATCAGGCCGGCATTCAATTTTCTGCCTTTCTTTCTTTCGATTAATGATCACAGTTCTTTGATCTGCTCTTCATTACAACAGTCTGCTATCAAGAAATAGCAGACTGCTATGCTATGGCGTATTGGCCAATTAGAATCTAGCTGTGTGTTAACTAAAACTTATGGCTACAGTTACAGTAAAGTGGGTTTTTGTGATGGCTTCAATACCTCAGTTTTTACCTTTAGAACCAGAGTTTTCACTTCAGAGTGAGCACATCTCAAAGTAAGAGACATATTTCATTTGTTCTTATTTCCTTTTGTCGTCTTTGGTTATCCTGAAAAATGTCATAAAAATAACTCTGAAGACTTCGTGGAATGAAAGTACATATCTTAAAGTAATCCCATCTTGGACGCCGCTTATATGGGCAAGATTTCTCCAGCCTGAATGTAGCAGCCGGTCCCCTGAACATCCTCTCTCACACATTTATTTTCCATATAGCTTTGTTGATTACTTTACATATCGTATCTAACATATTAGAATAAAATATATAATGCACATGTGAAACTCTGATGTTCTGGGTTCAAGTTTTAGCAGGTGAAAACTAGGTATAGTATGTTCCTCGGCCCACACAGAGAGGGGGATGAACTTTTCTTTCCCACTTCATATGTCAGATTAGTGCGTACATAAATGATGGCTTTACGTTGTAATTCTCTGCACCACAGTCTGACAGATTTAAGAAAGCCATCAGATAGAGATCACCTTTCTTTATGAATGGCTCCTATATAGTAGTCACATTCCTACGTATGTGGTCTATTTCAAAACATAACCTCAGTCCTTAATAACGTCTGTGTGTAAATTAAACCTGTGACATATACATGCCTTGACAAAGCCTCTGTAGAGGATATTAAAACACACGTGGATGTTACTTTCATCTGAACAGGTAACTCTAGTACATCAGAGGAATAGACAGCATGGGATAAAACCAGTGAGACTGAACATTTCACTGCAACAGCTTTGTAGTGAAATCAAAATTCATCTAATTTATTGACATTATGTTGTTAGACGTAATTCAAATTAATGAGGTGTTTCCAGGACTTTTCCTCCCTTGGACAAATTTTGTTCCAACAGCAAATACTTTAATCAGAACTTATCACTGTCTGTGATACTCCACTTGCAATTTATTGATTAATATTTGTATTATACATTCGCAAAAAATTGAGTACACATGGATATATTATGGAGACACTTTGACAGTCACAGTGAGAACACATTTTGCTCAGAGTTGTGGAGAATAAAGGTAAAGTACTCGAAGGTTTCAGTTACCAACAATTTGAAAGTAAAATGTATAAGACAGCAAAGAAAAAGTTGTGATGTTCAGTTGTTATGGTAGTGGCTCAAATGCGAACCACTATTTTGGAAACACATATTTTTGCATATAAGCTAAATGAATTCATGTAAATCTTTTAAAAAAAAAAGAGAGAGATGAGAATGAAACCTGTCCGAACCACAGACTGTATAAAAAATGGACGTAGTATCCGTGACGTCACCCATCTGTTTCTGAAGCGCTGTTTTGAAGCCAATCGTCAGCAGCAGCCATATTGGAAAGCTAAACTCAACCTCACACTAGCCCGACAGAAGTTAGGTCAAGAGACAGGGTTTGAGCCTCCTCGCCAACAGCTACAGTGTTCTCGCCTGTCAATGAAGTGAGCTGTGCCTCTCATTATGCAAAACTCGTAATCTTAGTATCTTCTGAACCTTGGCGTTAGAAAAAAAATCACCCCCCGTACAGTGTGTGCTGATCAAGAAATTAGCTATCCAGACTACACTTGTTTTTTGTACCAGGCTGTAAACATGTTTATTTCTGCTGTAAAGATTTTAAACTGGTGTGCATGTGGTTTCCGGTACTTCGGGAGCCAGCCTCAAGTGGACACTTGATGAACTGGTTTTACTTGAAGAAGTTTTTAACACTTCCACATTGGCTTCAATTCTTGCAGACTGAGGTTGCCGCTTGGTCTGAACTTGTGAAATAGAGATTGCCTATCAAATGTAACCAAACCATGATGGCCTGTCAGAGCCACAACCTGTGGGCTTAAATGAGATCCATGTGTGTGACAACTAGAAAAGCAATGCACAGATGCTATTACTGCCAGGGCATCAACAACACTCCATACAACCTTGTGTGATAGTTAGTGAGCATGTGCAACTTTACATCAGAGTTGCACATGCACGGTATGAACAGTACCTGTATGAATGCAGTAGTGTTAGGGATACCAGTGTGACTCCTCTGTGTCTCTGTAAGGCAGGCCTTTATGACCAGAGAGTGAACCCATTGTGTCATACCTGTGAAGTGAGGTCAGGTGAAACCCAGGTACAGGTCTAAGTCAGTCTAATGTTTCTGTGTTCTTGAAGGAGTGATTTAAAGATGAGGGGCGGGGCTACTACATGTTCCTTTCTTTCATTGTGTGCTCACATGCTCATATTGACACGGTTAGAGAATAGTCTTTTGTGTGTATTCAGGAAATCAATTCTTCTGCAGCCCTGTTTCTGTAAATAACACACTGAAGTATCAGTATTGTAGCTTTGCCTTGTGTGTTATGTTTAGCGAGGGCGTGTTTGATCTTTATCTACAGTCCACAGGTTTGCTTTGTAACCCATTTACGTGCAATCCTTCCTGTAGACACTTTACGTGCCTTCACCTGCCTTTTTCAATTTGTGTAAATAACTGTCTCATTTTACTGTAATCCATCTTTATGCTCACTATTCACAATATGAGATGGAATAACATTACAGCCTGATTGTGTGGTGTGTTTTCTGGCAGGTTTATCAGTAAAAAGAAAAACAATGTGAGCAGGGTTTTGTTATTGCTTCACAGGAATTCAGAAAATCTGCCTGTGATGAATCTTTTACTTGAAGTAGAGCCAAGATATTGACATTATTGCCTACAGAAGGACTGGCAGAGCTGCAGTGTTCTCAGATTTTAATTACTTTATAGTTTTTAATGTTCTCTTTTTTGCACACTCCACCCTGCACAGATGGACGATGTATGCAGCAGGTTTAAAATACCTAGTCACCAATACACATCTATCCTATTAAAATACCATCAAGTTATGGAAATGCTTTGTTGTGATTCTTAACACTATAAATCTTTGTCTTCTTTTATTATTGAGTAATTATTTTTGCAAGAGTCCTTCCTGGATATATGAAAAAAGATTTGCAATAATAGTACAGCCCCAGCCAAACTGACTGTAATACTTGGCTCCTGCAAAGTTCAGTCCTAGGACTACATACACTTTGAAGACTCTTAGGGCCTGATCTAAGATCTCAAATAACGAGCGCTATATTGTGTGTGCAAACCAAAACATTGCACGTGCTAACGAGTGAAAAAGTGGTGCGGACCGCCCTATTTAAATGAGGATTTTGTGTGTGCTACATGCTGTCACCATGGATAGTATGAGAGAGCAGAGTGGCCGTAAATGAAAAATGAAGTTTGAAGACATGGAGTTGGAGATCTTGGTGGAGGAGGCAAATAAACACATCGGTAAACTCCAGCAGAGACATCTCAGCGTTACCAGAAGAAACACGATTTGTGGGGCCATCTGTGAAAAGGTGAATGCTGTGAAAAAAACAGAAGATCTGCTGATGAAATAAAAAAGAAGATGGCGAGATATCTGCAGAAGAACAAAGTAAAAACTTTCCCTTAATAAAATCTCAACGCATTTCTAATATTGGACACATTTAATTAGTTCAAAATGAATTTGCTGCGTGTGTCTCGGTTAATATAGAATGGAAAAAAATCGTGATTTAATTATTTGAAAAATGTTTTAGTACGTTGTCCGTCATGACCGTAAAACTAATGTCTATCACTTTTTTCTTAAATGGAGAATCTTCATCAGATGTCTGACAATCCCCACCGTACTCCTCAAATCAGCTCAGACCAGAAAACAGCAGAGCCCTGCAGGCATCCAGATTGTTATGATGACATTGATCGGTAGTTGCTGCAGCAGCAAAGAAATCAGACATAAGTTACAGGCCATTGATCAGGAGGTGAGCGCTGTGTCCAATGTTGCGCACGCTCCGCCGGGACACTCGTCAGTGCTGTGTATCTGCTGACAATGGCCGTCAATGCCCTGGCAACAGTCAGGAGGTCATTCAGTGGCAGTCCTTCAACTGAGCTGCCGGCGAATGAAGAGGGAGGGGAGAGCACAGGAGATGAACGTTCATTATGCACGGGTGGACACTGGGAGACGCCAGCACTAACTGCGATGGTGTGCTGGAATGATCAGACACAAGAAAATGTAGTGTTGCAAGGAGTTTCTCCATAGGAGATATGGCATGGCTCCTTTTTTGACTTGCTCCAAATCAGCCCTTAGTTAGGTCATCCAGCAGCTCAAAATAGCATTGCTTGATAGACAATTTGTCTCTCGTATTTTTATTTCTGACAGTCCAAATATGTTGACACTTTCTCTCCATCGTCTGTCTTTGCACCTATGCCTCCTTCTCGCCACAGTGACCGCAGCCATTTGTGCGTAACGCTGTGCCAGTTTGCACCTGCCTTTCAAACATGCTAAGTATAGCAGCAAAAACACTGCCCGCTATCTGCTTCAGGTTTGATAAATCACATTGCATGTGCTAAATGATTATATTTGCATTTCCTCCTCACAGTATTTTGCACGTTCTGATGATCTACATGTATTCTGCATATTCATGAAGGCAAACATGCTAAATGGATAGCGAGTGCTTTTTTGCTCATTTGACAGACGTAATCCTCAGTGCTCCCGTTTAGTACATCTACTCTATCAAGTTTGCATATGTTTTTATATATGCAAACCCTTAATGTGCACTTCACATGCAGTCTATATTTCTCTGTTTTGCACTCTTACCCCAAGTTCTCTCTGTCCGACGGCTTGCGCCCTGCTACACAGGACGCGTGTTTGGAGCGTAGTGCCAGCTCAAAGCAGCCAGGATCGGCTGGGTCCAGTATAGAGAGAACTACATACAAACAGCAGGTTACAGAGCCTTTGTGGTTGAATTTCTGCTTTTTTGAATAGTAGTCTGTTACTTTTGTGCTTCTATCATCGCCGAGTATGCTGCATCACTATAAAGTTTAGTTTCTGCAGGTTTAATTTAACATTAAAGCTAGGGTTGGTAGTCACGGAAAACTAGCATGAATTTGAATGTAGCATTTCCTCAGGACTCCATCTAACCCCTCCCCTCGGAGCTCCTACAAAATGACGCCCCCACCCACATGCACGAGCTCTGCTGATTCACAACCATATGATTGTGACTGATTCAAAACCGTTCCTCAGCACATCGTTTGTTTTTTGCACTACTGAATATATACAGTTCAATCTGAAATGTCTATATCATGTCTGGTAATAGGTCTATATCTGTTAAACAGAGACTGAGATGAGAGCCAAGAGCATTACTTTGAATCATTCAACAAGCCAATGAAAATGCAGCAAGTGCAGGATTCAAGAGCAAACAATATGAACCCTGAACAGGTTAGGACTGCCACTCAGGAAGGCAGAAGAATGAACAGGATCAGGAGAGGCAGCAGGTGACAAACCTGAAGAAGTTCTCCAGAAAGCTGCGCAATGATCTAGCCTCCAACAAGCTCATGGAGAAGTACAGAGCTGAGGTCTATGATCTAACACTGACCATTGAGGATCTCAAGGATCAGTTTGAGCGCGTGAGCAGTGATCGTCAGGATTGTGGCGATCTGAAAGATGAGCTCAAGAGTGACCTAGAGCTCCAGGAAAAGCTCACGGCAAAGTACAGGGGTGAGGTCTTTCGTCTCAAACAGGAGTGTGGCGATAAGAAAGGTATGCTTGTGCGTAACAACAAAGATTGGAATCACATTGAAAAACTTGTGGCTGAGTATAAAACTGAGGTCGTCAGGCTCAGAAAGGAGTGTGGTGATCTGAAAGCTGAGCTCGAGCGTAACGCCAAAGATCGAGAGCTCAAGGAAATACTCATTGCGGAGTATCAAACTGAGGTCATTGGTCTCAGTCAGGAGTGTGGCTATCTGGAAGATGTGCTTGAGAATGTCTACAGCGATCATAAGCAACAGGAAAAGATGTCCAACCTGGCTGATGAGATCAAGCAAGATCTCTTATAAAGGGTGGAGGAACTGAAAATGGAGCTGAGCCACCAGGACACGCTCCAAAAAGAGAACGAGGAGCTGAAGAAGGTGCTTCAGGAGGAAAGCACTTATGTTAAATCCTTATTTATTGAGGTCTATGGTTAAATCCTATATGGTCAAAATAAGTGAACGTGATTAAATGCTAGTACATGTGATCATAACCATGTCATAAAACTCTCACTCCAGCTGGACACTCAAAGTTGGCAGCCCTGTTGTATGGTGCTTCACCTCCACATTCAGCTCTAATACACGGTCGGTGATCGTAACTCTCCTCTTCTAGGAACTTCTTTCGTTTGTACTAGCTGTTATGAAAACCTCTGATGGACACACACTTTTCATTTTCCACAAACACAGAACTGTTGAGAGATTTGCTGCTCTAAGGGCTTTGAACAGGTTAAGTTACCGGTGTTTACCACTGATCAGATGTAAGAAACCGGAAGTGCTTCACAAAATATCCATGGATTGCCTGCGTTCGCTCAACCGCCGAAAATAAGGTGAATACTTCAGGGAGCCGGCGTCCCTGCAAAAGTGCAGGTTTTTAAAGAGGATGTTTGTGATCCTCTGTATGTAAAACCGTCCATGTCTTCAGCACCGTGTCTCGACATGTTGCTGCTCTGATGTTTTCAGAAGATCAACAGGATGAAAAGACTTCAAATATCACTGTCAACATCTCTCATCCTCCGTCACTCTGCAGCCTGCTCATTAGGAAGCCCCTTTTGTGTGTGTGTGTTTGATTTAGACAGTGTCTTTAAAATATCTTGAATACTTGGTGGTCTGATTAATAGATATTTTCTCTTAATTTATTTGTCATTGCTGTCAATTACTGGTTACACAGATGTTACAGTCTATCATGCACTTCAATTTACAGTCAACAGATCTCTTATATTTACCCCATTACGAGTACTGCATGTTATCAACTTTCAGATATTGTACTGATTCATGTTTTGCTGAAGCTTCCCTTCACTTTGTTTCAAAATGCAAAGTTTGATATTTGATATTGTCTTTTTTTTTAAGTGAAGCAAACACGTCAAGTATTCAAGAGGAAAACACTCCTAGATCATCTTGTTAGCCATTTAGCCTAATGTCACGTAGTGGTTTGTGTTTACTCGCTCAATTCGCGCGTCAAAAAATTGCGCACACGAACACTCAAGATGAGAATATTCGCGAGAGCGAGGAGGGGCTCCCACGCCACACTAGTCTGCTGTTATCAAACGAGATTGAACTCCTGGATATTGAATGGGGAAGCTGGTTATGCTAAAGGGGGCAGAGCTAACTTCCTACTACAACCGACAGCTGACAGACAAAGTTTTTCACAACTCACCAGATAATCCTCCTCACTCTCTGTCCTCACAGTGAGCTCCTACGTATTCCTAATCCATGTATCATTCATTCATTCCATTTTCTAAATGAGAAAATGAAAAAACAAGAATTAGAGTATTCAATTCTAAAACAAAAATGAAAACACGGATAACAACTCTATTTCCGATTTCAGTCTTTGTGCTCGAATGAAAAATGGTAAAAATGGATAATGAGAGTTTTATCTGATTTCGACATTTTCATCTGGTGAAACTTGAGTGACCCGGAAGTGAACTTTACTCAGACGTAAAGAGAAGAAGAAACAAGCTTCAGCATTATGGCTGGACTGGAGAACTACCCGGAGCTCTTACAGCACTTTTTTCAGGATTGCAAAACCTATGCAGAGATTTCCACTGCACTGCAGGAGGTCGGAGTGCCAAGGTGCTCCGAAATGTCCGTTAGAAAGTTCTGTGCCCAAAACAACCTCAGGAGAAAAGGACACGTAACAGACGCACAGCTGGGGGCGGCAATCCTGTCTTCAATAGACAACTTCATGTGTTTCCATTTAAACAATGAAAAACGTACAGGCCTACGCTCTAGATCATTTACATTGTGGACACAGGGACATTTAGCTATTTAGAGTAGGCTGTAGTCAACCAAAATGATGCCGTAGCAGATTACAATGATAATGTCCCAGAAACAAAACCAGTATGTTTTTCACAGGAGATGTTTTAACTGTGTGCATGAAAAAGTTAATTGTTGATGATGATAATGGAAGGTCTTAAATGGTTTGGTTGCTTCATTGTGGATGTTCCTTATTTTGAAAAAAAAAAAAAAAAAAAAATCCTTACTTACTTTTGTGCATTGCCTTTACACTGCTTGGCAGTACCTGCACCCAAATTGACTGTAAGCACTTTGTTACTCTTACTGATCTTGTTTCCTCTTGTCTAGATCTTTGCTTGTGTTGTTCTTGTTCTCGTATGTACGTCGCTTTGGATAAAAGCGTCTGCTAAATGACATTGTAACATTGTAACATTAAGAAAAACAAATATGCAAATATAAAACCATTCTCTCTGTCTCTACTTCACTTTCAGCTCTCAGTGTGTTCGGACAGGAGCTCCCATCAGGCCCTCACGGCTGCACGGAAGGAAGCTGTTACCCTGCGACAGGAAACCTTCTGATTGGACGAGCCATTAACCTCACCGCCAGCTCTACATGTGGCCTGGAAGGACCAGAGCACTACTGCATCGTCAGCCATCTGCAGGTCAGAGCACATTCACACACAACTGAAATGTGTTATTTCTTTTTTTCTTTCTTTCTTTCTTTATTTAACCAGGTAAGAGACTCATTGAGATTTAAAACCTCTTTTTCAAGAGTGACCTGGCCAAGACGGCAGCACAAAATAGGTTACAACACACAAGCACACAAAACAACGCAAATAGAATACGGTCACAGTTTCACATGGTTACATGATTGCACAGTGCAATCACAAGATCCAATGGAGCTTGTTTCTCTGTCTTTTATGAGTGACTTGAATTCCCCCAGAGTTACAAGATGTGTCAGTTTCAAGTCCTTCTGCACATCATTCCAGGTAAACAGGGCTGAAAATTTAAAAGCCTTTTTGCCCAGTTCAGTTCTGACTCTCGGGACCTGCAACTGTATGATGTCCTGAGAGTGCAGGCCATATCGGCTGCGGTTTCTACACGTGTGTACACACAAATAAGTAGGGAGAAGTCCGAGAATACATTTATAAATAAAGATCAGCCAGTGAGAGAGTCTACAACCGGACAAAGACGGACAGTGTGCGGCAGCGTATAAGGAACAGTGATGTACATGATAGCTGCAACCAGTAATAAAACGCAAAGCACAGTGACACACAGTATCTAATTTCTTTAAAAGCTGAGCAGGAGCATTCATTAAAAGCAGGTCTCCATAATCCAACCATAATTATTACCTTCAGATGCAAAGAAAGGAGCCTCTGATAATTATTGATACAGGTTTTGATTTATGATGTACATGATGGGCCTGCACTGAATTTAACTGGCCCACCCGCCTGCTGTATCTCTCAGCACTCTGCCACTCCTTCCTCATGAAACACGGCACCCTGTAATCAATGTAAAGGAAAAAGGGATGGTTTGTTTGTCCTCTCTTTTATGCAATCATTCACCTTCATCCTTCAGTCTCCACTCTTCCATCACTTTATTGTTCATCTGTCTGTTTACCGCCCTGTTTCCATGAGCATGAGCCCCCAACCCCTGCTCAGCCTTTCTGTATCAGGCCCCAGGTGTAGACACACGAGTCAGCCACACCTTAGCCACACACAGACTCCTCCATTTCTCTTCTACACTCTCTTGTGACCTTGTTGTTTTTACCTCATACTACTCCCTTACTATCACTTGGCAGAAGAACGGTCATTTTGGTGCGATTGCCAAGAGTGATCTCTTCTTCATCATCATCTTCATTCCTATGATAGTGATGCTCCCAAACATCTAAGCAGGTTTGAGGAATTTGCAGTGGACGACTCCGATGCTTGTATCTTTGTGTTCAGGACTTTTTGGACTTACAGGGCGAGGTTTACATTTTAACTCTTAAATATAGTTAAAGTTTTTAATAATTATTTGAAATTAGCATCAAAACCTTCAGTGTATTTAAGTATCAAAGCCTCTGGATGTGTGAATGTAAATGGAAATTTAAAATTCATATAAAATATTTAAATTTAATTTGTAATCAGCCTTCAACAAACATCTGAATGAAAATAAACAGTCATTACTTTGAAAAAACTCTGTTCAAAAACAGGTTATTTTACAGGTCAGAGCATTTCTCAGGACTGTGTGGGCGTGGCCTAACTCTTCGATTGACAGGTCAAGAGAGAGTTCACAGCCTGCATGTCTGAGCCGTCTGACTCTGAATCTAAAGACATCAAAACTCCAGAATCTGAAAATTATTCATTTCAAATGGTCTCTGAGTGCTGAGTCACAAAATACTTCAGAATCAGGACTTCTATCATTTATTAGTTTTATCACTCCGTAGTCTCCGGGGCATCAGAACCATGAGACGCCCGGAGCAGAGGAGGCTGAAGTGTAATATGTGCACGCAGAGGAGCTTGGCTCCGGGTGTCAGACGGAGCTGTTTGGGGAAAGTTAGTGAACTGGTCCTGGGGAAAGTTAGTGAACCGGTCATGGGGAAAGTTAGTGAACCGGTCCTGGGGAAAGTTAGTGAACCGGTCCTGGGGACAGTTAGTGAACCGGTTCTGGGGAAAGTTAGTGAACCGGTCCTGGGGAAAGTTAGTGAACCGGTCCGGGGGAAAGTTAGTGAACCGGTCCTGGGGAAAGTAAGTGAACCAGTCCTGGGGAAAGTTAATGAACCGGTCCTGGGGAAAGTTAGTGAACCGGTCCTGGGGAAAGTTAGTGAATCGGTCCTGGGGAAAGTTAGTGAACTGGTCCTGGGGAAAGTAAGTGAACCGGTCCTGGGGAAAGTAAGTGAACCAGTCCTGGGGAAAGTTAATGAACCGGTCCTGGGGAAAGTAAGTGAACCGGTCCTGGGGAAAGTTAGTGAATCGGTCCTGGGGAAAGTAAGTGAACCGGTCCTGGGGAAAGTTAGTGAATCGGTCCTGAGGAAAGTTAGTGAACCGGTCCTGGGGAAAGTTAGTGAACCGGTTCTGGGTAAAGTTAGTGAACCGGTTCTGGGTAAAGTTAGTGATCCGGTCCTGGGGAAATGAGCAGAGCATATGTGGGACTGCTTTAGCCACTCGGCTGCAGCTCAACTCAACCGTGTCCAAAATTTCCCAAAATCCACCGCAGTTAGAAAATAGAAGATTTATTGGCCTACACTTTAACTCTTAAATCTAATTAAAGTTTTGATGAATTATTTGAAATTAGAATAAAAACCTTCAGTTTATTTAAGTGTTAAAGTGCATGAAAACAAGATATAGATCCAGATATTTTATGACACACAAACAGACACAGATGCAGGTGAAGAAGAAGAGCGTAGTTTTCTGTCACACCCTGACTTCATGCCTGTGTGATGCGAGAACAAATGCTGTGACAGTCTCTACTCCAGCATAGTTTACAGCGATCATGTTTCCGTTTGTCCATTCTTAACACAAATCTAAACATGTTCAGGATCATGTCGACAGTCACCTCTGTTACACCCGCTCACTGCATCTGTTCCTCTGCAGCTACATGTATGTACCTGTGCTCCTGTTGCCTCAGGGCAGGGATATCCAATTGTGTCAGCTTCCAGGTTCCAATGATTGACACTCTCCGATTGGTGAGAGGCCGTCGACGGAAGGAGGCAGGACATGGTGACAGCCTGCTGTAGCATAAATCCAGGTGCAGACAGTTGCAGGTCTGTCAGAAGCTACTTTAGAGGCCCACATTTGTCTCTCAACTTTTAAATGTCCACGAGTTCATCAATCATGTGTGTTTGACAAAGGTTCTCTGAGGTTCTGTTTTGTTCCCTCTGAGATCAGGTTTCATAGTTTCTTGGCACCAGAAGAAGAAGCGGTGCATTTAGGGAGCTGCTGTTCAGTCAGTTGTGTTAAAGAGCTGTCAGAGAGGCACTGGTTGGGCCATTAGACCTCCTGGTTGAGTTGAACTAAGACAGGAACTTCAGACGGGTTTCCATTGAAGAAGAAAGAGAGGAAAAAGAAAAGGGGCAGAGGGTAGATGGAAAACAGGGAGGGGAAGTAGAAAAAAAAAAAACATGATGCAGAGGACGAGTGAGCACAAAAGCAAAGAAAAAGCACTGACGACTTGCACGTTGTGAAATCACAACATTGCATGATAGTATTAAGCAGCAACCTCTGGCCACGAGAATTGAAGCCTATGCAGAAGTGTTAAAACTGCAGTCAAATTAGTACGTACTGCTAGTGTAGCAGGCAGTTTTGAAAATAGCCTGGCTCAACAGAAGGTTGAGTTCAGCATTTCCAATATGGCTACCGCCGACGATCGGCTTCAAAACAGGGCTTCAGGAACACATGTCTACTACGTCCATTTATTATAAAGTCTATGGTCAGTATCAAAGATGATGCAGTTGAGAGTTAAGTGATCTGAATGTCTCTCACCACAAACACACTTAGGGACTGTCGTAAAAAGTGTGTAACAGAACTTTAATTTGAAGTCAAAGAAAATAAATATTGCCATAGAGGGCAAGAAAGGATATTTTGTGTCTGGTCTAATAACAAGGAATATCCCTCTATATTACCACTTTAATCTGTGTGTAATGCACATTCCTTACCTCATTAGCACAACAGCAATGCATTCTGGGCGAGTCTAGGCAAGATTATCAAACAAAGGTAAGAAATCCCGATATATCACAAGTGAAAGTGTTCACAGTGACATGTTGCTTTACAGATTTAACACCTGATTTCTGCTGTCAGTGTAGTGTTAAATATTAGTGTAAAGGATAGGCATGAAAATGAGGAGTTAGTGAAGTACTAACTGCAGGTGAATGTCACATTCAGAGTTGTTAGTGAGGTTTAAACTGAACCAGAGGGGGGCTGGTGGGGTTTCTTTTCAAAGCCGCCATCGCAGTGTGACAAAGACGTGTTTTCAAATCAACATCAGGCTTACATCAGTGTATTGTTGGGGCAGAAAGCCTTATAGTTGAGCTCACCAGGCTTGACTAATGGGAGATAAATAAGAGCTCAAAGGAGGGAGGGCCGGTCTTAAAGCCACACAAGTTCAGACCAAGCACCAACTGAAGCTTTACAGTGTGGCTGAAAGAGAAGGTGAATAGAGACAGACAGTTAGAGTCCATTTTTTATGCACCAGAACAGTAGTTGAATTATGTTTTCTTCTTCTGCGTTTATTTCACTTTACCTTTTAAGTATTCATGAAAAAAACTGTGACACAAACACCCCCAAAAATTTGAAGCCAGTTAAAATTTCTACCCAAAGTTTAGCCAAGTGATAGACACTGATCTGTTATATTTCAATTAGTGTTTTCCAAATTGTCATGATATAACTGTGTTCATTGTTTAAAATCTTTCATAAATTAAATTTGAAAACACTTTGTAAACTTTTTATTTTCCATTTTTAAATTTTCAGATTTAATGTATCTGATTTCTGATTTTTAATTATTTTAATCTTTTATCTTTTGTCGTTTTTATTCATCCAAAATTGTTTTATTTCCTTTTGTTTTTCTTCCTAAAATTTAGTTTTTATTCTTTTTAGTTTCTTTCTTATCTGTAAAACACTTTGAAACCCTGTTTTAAAAATAGCTTTATGAAAAAACAATATAATAATAATAATAATAATAATAATAATAATAATAATAATAATAATAACAACAATCATAATAATAATAATAATAATAATAATTATTATTATTATTATTTTATTTTTTACAATTATTATTATTATTAATGCAATTATTATTAATACCATTATTATTATTATTATTATTATTATTATTATTATTATTGTTATTTTTATTATTATTATTATTATTATTATTATTGTGGTTGTTTTTTAAATTATGATGATTATTATTATTATTATTATTATTATTATTATTATTGTTGTTGTTATTATTATTATCAATTCTATTTTTTATTTTTTTTTATTTTTACATTATTATTTTAAAGTTACTGGAAAGAAAGTTTCCTGCCCTTTACTTGCATCTTATTCTCAGCCCAGTTGCAGAGGGTAGGATGGATGGCCTGCTGTGAAAAAAGGAAAGTCCCTTGCCAGCAGCCGGGGTGTGAGATTAGGATTTGGGCAGATTTATGCTCGGGCTGATTAGTCAGGGAAAGTAATGTAAGCAAGCAAGCATGTAAAAAACACACACTCTGTTACAAATACAACAGAAGTGTGTATGTGTCTGCTTGTGGTCACCAACATCCATTTACATCCCCACACACACACACATACGTCCACACGTAGCTTCCAGCACACTTTAAGCTTCCCACTTAAATCTTTCTAACAGCCTTGTTGTTTTTAGTGGCTTAATCACCCCTGACAACAACCTAATTAAGAAACACTGCCCAGGAATCTGCTCTTCATCAGTGCCAACTCACCCTCATCTGCCTGTTCAGCACCCTCTCTCTGCTCCCCTTATACCGGCCCCCTACTCTCAAATGTGTACCCCCTTTTACCTCCCGTTCTGCACAGGCCCCCCTTTCTTTGTCCAGTGCCTCGGCTGTGTTGTTGGAGACCCCTCTTCACTGCAGAGCCACTTCTCTCACCTCCACCTTCCTTTCTCTTACCATCCTTTAAAACCTTTCTAGATCACCCCTTCATTCAAGCACTCACTCTTGGCCTGGGTCCCCACATTCCTGTTTCCTCTCTCTGTATGTTTCCCATGCCCTCTGACATCAGCTTCTTCATCTTCTTCTTCTCTTCTGCCTCATTAATGTCAGCTTTTTACCACCTTCAGCCTACGTTCATCTTGTCCTTTAATTCAGATCAACGCTTTATTGCATCCCTTTGCATTCCCCTCATAACCCTTCTAACTATTTAATTCTCTACATCCTCTTTGAGTCCACCTGTATGTTCAACAGTTTTTATATTTTGTTTGACGGTAGTATGTTCATTTCATCCTTTAATGGATTACCATAGTCAGTGAGATAGAATAGAAAGCCTAGAATGCTTTACCTAAGGTGTACCACATTAAGGCATCCACAGTAATGCGGCATCATGCATTCAAGAACAGCTATTTATTACACGTTGGATACAAAGGACAGTTTTCCACTCGTCTCAGTCTATCTCTGATTGGCCAAGGGGAGTCACCAGCGTTCCTGGATCACAATTATTCATTGCTTCATCTTTACTTTGTACAGTTTTAACCTTTGTTTGTATATGTAGTGGTAAACTGTGTCCACAGCAAGTGGCAACCTCCGGTCTTAAAACATGAAGCCCATGCTGAAGTGCCAAAAACTGCAGTTCCTTGAATGTCCACTTGAGGCTTGCTCCAGAAGTACCCGAAACCACATACACACAAATTCAAAAAGCTGATCTTTTCACCACAAACTCTACGGAAGGGAATTTTATCATAACGCGGCAGTTTAGAAGATATTAAGATTACGAGTTTTCCATTATGAGAGGCACAGCTGACTTGATTGACAAGTGGGAACTCTGTAGGTGTTGGCGACGAGGCTTGAAGCCCGGCCTCTCTACCTCACACTAGCTTGACAGAAGTTAGGTCGTATTCAGCATTTCCAATATGGCACCCACGATTGGCTTCAAAACAGCGCTTCAGAAACAGATGGGTGACGTCACGGGTACTACGTCCATTTATTATACTGTCTGTGGTCCACAGACAAAGATCTTTGGAAGTGATTTTGAGCCCATGCAGTGATTTCCACTACAGACACGGGCCTGTTTTGAAAGGCCATCTAAAATGGTTTTCAGCCTTGTCCCTTTAGTACAGATTTTCCAGATTCTCTGAATCTATTAACAGAGACAATTAGACCCCCAAATCCGTTGCAATTTTACACTCAAACAGTCTCTCACAGAGCGGTGAACCTCTTCCCAGCTTTATTTCTGAGAGACTCTCTGAAATGCCTTTTTTATACTAAGCCATGTTACTAACCTGCTACACATTAGCCTCATTAGTTGGGAGATGTTCCTCCATGTGTTTTAGCATGTCCCTGTTCCAACTTTTGAAACATGTTGCTGGCATCAATTAGAAATTAGCATATTTTTTTCATAGAACAACAATATTTTTCAGTTTCAACTTTCAAATGTTGTCTTCTTCATATTTTCTATGAAATATGTATAAATGGTTTTCAAACCATAAAAATCTGTCTTTATCAACACACAGCATCCAGAGTCTTAGAACTGGGGTTGTATATTACACAGTGAATAATGTAAATTGCAACATAAACAATGTATACTATGGGGAGATAATGCTGCACTAAACATTTTGAATTTTGCATGTTGGCAGATGTAAATTTTACCATAAAAAACATGGTTGATGATGTTGTACAGTAAATTATGTAAATTGCATGTTGGATTATGCAATCATAAAAATCTGTGAAACTAATTTCACATGACCAATGGATCGACAAATATCACTGTTCAAATACTACAAATAGGAGAACTACGAACACTTAAAAAACTGATGACATTTTCATGTGAAACTAAAGTTTGCAAACTGTTCTGTTTTGTTGTGGATCTGAATTTAACCAACACAATTAAAACTATGCATATTTACAGAAGGTTATGTATTTGTGTATAATACATTTACATTTCTGTTCATGTCCAAACAAACTCTCTTCTCCATCCCCTCATTGGCTTTTGTTCTGTTCACACTGATGTTGGCACACAGAAGCACATTCCCAACATTTTTTCAGTTTGAGAAATTAAAGCCCTAATCTGAGGAAACAGCTCACCTGCAGGGGGTTTACAGACTCTGAGAGCCAGACAGGACATAACCTTTGTGTGCAGAATGAACTCTAACAGCATTAAACATTATATAAAAGCTGTTTTTATTTGTTGAAACATCTATGAGTGCTTAATTACACAGCTTCATCTGTCTTTGGTGATCTACCTAATGAATTTTAATCCTCTCAATAACACAAACCAGTTTCTTGATTTGTCCCAAACTAAAAGTGTTTGTGTCTTTTGTCCCTGACAGGAGTCTGACAAGTGTTTCGAGTGTAACTCCCAGCACGTCTACGACCCGTACCGCCACAGAAACAGCCACCGCATCCAGAACGTGATCTACCTCATGGACAGAAACGAAGATAAAACCTGGTGGCAGTCTGTCAACGGTTTGTAATCATGTTGAATGTATTTACTCCTGAAACAAACAGGAACAGGGTCAGTGTGGTGATTGTTGATTCTGTGTACCTACACATTTGTATGGAAGGCCTTAAGGACAATTAAGAAAAAAAAAACGATGATCCGTTTCTAGGTTTCTGATGTAATTTGTTAACTGAAGTTTAATTACTTTAGACACACATCCAAAACAACAGTTTTTACAGTTATATTCTTTATGATTTCTACAATTCTTTATACATGTAATTTGATAAAATGAGACCATTCAAGGACAATATTTCTAAGCACCATAAATAGGTACAAATAGCTTTTCAGGGTCTTTTTTTGAGTACTCATTTCTTTCTACCAGAGCAAACTCTTGCCCCCAACTCTTTCAGAAATGTAGAAACAGCTAGATGAACTAATAAAGATTATTCTTGCAAAACTTTTCACCCTGCACTTACATCATAAACAAAGAAAGTAGATTATCAAGTTCAGCCTTAGGATTCCTCCACACCTGGATCGTTTGCAGGAGAGGTTTTTTTTTTACAACAGGTGTTTCCCTCCTTGATCTGGGCTGTTTGGACATACAGTATGTGAACGCAGCAATCGTACCCTGATGAAGAACAAAACAAGTGAGCCGATATCGTCTAAAAGAGGTGGTGCTAGGTGAAGCAACATCACAGGACTTGACCTGTGATGTTGTGATGTCTCAACAGATGTTCAGAAAAGTTTTGTCCAGCCTGTGAAGCTGGTCTGTTTTTTTTACATACTACTGTCTAGGGATGGGCATTTCAAGCCAAAATGCTGTTCGATAATCACCAGCATCTTTTCAGCGATTATTCGTAATCTAGCTTTCTGATAGCAGGTTTGAAACATCAAGTGGAAACAACAGCGACTCACAACGCTTAAAAGGTTAACACTCCCCGACACACCTGTCCCGTTAATGGTGTGTTTGTGTGCAGTCGCGTAGAAGGAGACACCGTCAGCGTCTGTCTCGACCTTTATGTCGGTGTCTTTGAGACGCAGCAGCGTGGCGTGTATGTTTACATTTTACAGCCATGCTCAGTTTCTGCAGTGTTCTCTGTTTCTGAATCTCAAAGCACTACACACATATTTCCAATGACTGTCGCTAATGTTTTCTTCTTTTGCTATTTAATGCAGTTAGCATTCTTCTTCTTCTGTTTGCTAATGCGGTTAGCAAACAGCTTTAAGACGCTCTGTAGCCACCGTCTGGCGGGAATGCCGTATAACAACCAGGCACCGGTTAAAACTATTGAAATTAACTTTAATCCTCGCAGCTCCAAGTCAACCTAAGATACATTTTGTAGGTAGTTTGACTGGCCAATCCAATCTGCAATGATGAAATGTTCAAACCAAGCCAGAAACCTTGGTGATGACCTTAAGAATATATCAAGGATTAAAGGAGTTATGTCTCAGCAGGATGCAGAAAAACTCGTCCATGCATTTATCTTTAGCAGACTAGACTACTGTAACGGGGTCTTTACAGGACTCCCTAAAAAGTCCATCAGACGGCTGCAGCTCATACAGAAGGCTGCTGCTCGAGTCCTAACAAGGACCAACAAAGTAGACCACATCACTCCAGTTCTTAGATCCCTACACTGGCTTCCTGTCTGTCAGAGAATAGACTTTAAAATCCTGCTGATGGTTTATAAAGCACTGAATGGTTTAGGCCCAAAATACATTGCTGATCTGCTGCTACTGTATGAACCACCTCGACCTCTGAGGTCATCAGGTACTAGTCTGCTTTCAGTCCCAAGAGTCAGAACGAAACATGGTGAAGCAGCGTTTAGTCATTATGCACCACATATCTGGAACACACTCCCTGAAAGCTGTAGGTCTGCTCCAACTCTCACCTCTTTTAAATCAAAGATTAAGACTTTTTTATTTGCCACTGCCTTCCTATCTTAGATTATTTTAACCCAATTTAAATTAAAATTTTAATGTAATTTTTAATATATTTCTAATTTTCCTTTTCTTTTCTGTTTTATCATATTTGTCATTTTAATTGTGTTCTTTTATGCTTGTCTGAATGTCTCCAATGCTTTTAATGTGTTAATGTAAAGCACATTGAGTTGCCCTCGTGTATGAAATGCGCTATACAAATAAAGCTGCCTTGCCTTGCCTTGCCTTGGCCAGTGTGTCAGTTTGCATCTCAGTGCCGACTGCTTCCTATAATTCAAAGTGTGACCACTACGCATGGCAGGTTGTTTGCCTTTGTATGCTTTCACAGTGGGAAAAGGGGACTCTGATGTACTGATGTAAGGACAGCCATGCAATGGAGTGTGATTTGACCATAGACTGTATAATAAATGGACGTAGTATGCGTGACGTCACCCAGCTGTTCCTGAAGCACTGATTTGGGGCCAATCGGCGGTGGCAGCCATATTGGAAATGTTGAACTCCAACATAACTGCTGTCGAGCGAGTGTGAGGTAAAGAGGCGGGCTTTGTGCATCCGTCGCCAACAGCTACAGTGCTCCCACCTGTCAATCAAGTCAGCTGTGCCTCTCATGAGGGAAAACTTAGGATCTTAATATCTTCGAAATTGCCGGATTTGACCCGCTTCACAATGCTGTACAGCGAACACAAAAAGACCCAAAGGAAGTGTGCAATGTTATCATCCAAATCTGCAAAAAAACAAACAAGCTACAGGTGTGAAAGTCCCCTTAGAGTAGTGGAGTTTTTTTCTCACTTGCCTCTCAGGCCTTCAGTGTGTGCAAGAGTCTTTGTTACAAATGTATGCTTGTTCTTTTATTGTGGTGTAAAAGGGTAAATCCAGATTGTCCAGTCCTTACAGTAGAAATATCAGAAGACAAAAATGTCAGTAAGGTTGGGACAGATCACCTGAAGTCAAGAGGACAGCATTAAGGTGTCACCCTATTGTTGTAACAGTGTTGAGTGACGGTTGTTTCTCCCACAGGACAGGAGGATGTCAGCATCAGGATGAACCTAGAGGCCGAATTCCACTTCACACATCTCATCATGAAGTTCAAGGTATGCCGTCTGTGTGTTTGTTTGTGTGTGTGGATTTCCTGTTTTAAGAGGTTTCCATGCTGTATATGCATCAACATGTCAGGGTGCATACTTGTATAAGTGTATGTTTGTTGTGTAAACTCGGCATATTTGATGGCTGCATTCCAGCAGACTTGGTCCGGTGTGAGGAAGTTAAAATCTCTTTATTGTTCTTTTCTCTTTTCCTCTTCAGACATTCAGACCTGCAGCGATGATCATCGAGCGCTCAGCTGACTTTGGTCGCACATGGCGCCCGTATCGTTACTTTGCCTCAAACTGTACCAGGAGCTTTCCAGGAATCCCTGCTAATGGCCTGAGCCACATCAACGACGTCATCTGTGAGGAACGCTACTCTGACATCGAACCCTCCACGAACGGAGAGGTAAGAGTAGCAGCAGTAACCACACTTAGAGCCTTTTCCAGCTGAGCTCTGTAAATCTGTATATTTACTTCAACTCATCAAACTAACAGGATTTCTCTCTTTTTATTCTGTATTTAAGGTGATTTATAAAGTTTTGGATCCTGCCATTCATGTGAAAGATCCCTACAGCTTCGACATTCAAGGTCAGTGAAAGCTTCCAACTCTAAATCATGACTCCTGTCGAGTACAAGGTTTTATATCTTTACGTCTTTAACAAAATTTGCTTTTCAGAAATATAAACCATGCTGCTTTAAAGAAAATCAGCTGCATTGAGGCCAGTTTATACTTTAAAACAAGACACTAGAGAAAAAAGAGTTTTCTTAGAAGTTTTGCAATAAAAGAACTTGATGCCTCAGTCCTAATGAAGCAGTTTTAATCTTCTACAGAACTTCTTCGTATCACCAACCTGCGAATCAACTTCACCAAACTGAACACACTGGGAGACGACCTGCTCGACCGTCGCTTCGACGTCCTGCAGAAATATTACTACGCCATTTATGAGCTGGTGGTCCGAGGGAGCTGCTTCTGTTATGGACACGCCTCAGAGTGTGCACCAGTGCCAGGGGTCGATGCTCGGGAGAACGGCATGGTGAGCAGGAGGACTTCATTTAGAACCCCCCCCCCCAAATCAGACAAAAATGTAAGTTTTATCTTACCTTCTTGGTGATCATGTTTCTACGTTGTGATTGGACAGATCCACGGCCGCTGTGTGTGCAAACATAATACAGAGGGTCTGAACTGTGAGCGCTGCAGAGATTTCCACCACGACCTGCCATGGAGACCAGCAGAGGCAGAGAACCCACACACCTGCAGAGGTAGGAATGCATATACACACAAACTCACATACACACACACACACACACACACGCACACACACACACACACACACACACACACACACACACACACACACACACACACACACACACACACACACACACACACACACGTGCACACATAGGCAGCGTCTCACAAAACTGTGATAAGAGCATGAACTTAGAAATTGCCATAATTAGATATTACTCCATACTTTTTAACTGCTTCTTGTGTGAAGCTCCAAAGTTGTTTGGAGGGCTTGGAAATGTTTAACCAAGATTTTATTAGACCATTTCCACGCACTGATGCACTCTGAAGCCCGGCTGCTGGTATAGGCAGTACAGGCGAATGCTTTGGACGCCTGTTCTTTAGGGTGAAACAGAATAATACGACACATACAAATTAATGACTCTTTTACTGGGGAAGACTCATGTAGGTGTTAAAAAGACTTCAATTGTATAATTATTTTTGTTTATTATTATTATTATTTTTAAAGTCACTTTCACTGGTTTTTATATTCCTTAAATGCATGTAGAATTATTGATATTTTGCCACTACACCCAACTTGTCTGAGACATAACTTTGCACACACACTCTGGGATATATTATCAATAATTTAAATCCTCCCACATTGCACGATGGTATGGTAACTGAGCATCATTTTCTACAAACTATGAGCTGTTAGAAATTCTGTCTTTGAATACTTAATTTACATTTTGCTACATCATCAGTTTTTTACGGGGACCTTTAAGAGACCTTAAGGTTTATTTAAGAGGCCAGAAGTTCTCATTGTGTTTTAATATTGACATTCATGTGCACAGGCACATTTATCCTGACTTGGCTAACTAAAGGAAACCTTTAACCAAAGTTAAAACTATCAGATGGTAATGATGGAGACAAGTTTTCAGGTGTAGCTCAAATAGTTTTCTGCAACTGCTAATGTACTGCTTATTATGCATTTGTAGAGTTTTTCCTGCTGCACTCTTTCCTCAGGACATATAAATCCTTAGTGTTAAGGATCAAGAGAGGAACTTGACTTGTACTCCCTCCAAGTGAGGAAATAATCTTTAACTCCTGCTGTCAAAGGAAAGCCTGATCGTTCTCTATCTCTCTTACTTCTTACTCATTTCCTCAGAGTGCAACTGTAACGGACACTCAAACCAGTGTCACTTCGACATGGCGGTGTATTTGGCCACGGGCAACATCAGTGGAGGAGTGTGTGACGACTGTCTGCACAACAGCATGGGACGCAACTGTGAGATGTGCAAACCTTTCTACTACCAAGACCCTCTGAGGGACATCAGGGACCCCCGGGTGTGTGTTGGTAAGTCATCTTGTCTTTTGTGCTAAACGCTTCCTGCCATGATGTGAGATCGTCTTCTGTGCAAGTGCACTAAGTAAAAAAGTATAAAACATGTTTAACAAACATTTTAAAGAGTCCGTTTTTATGTGCGCCTACAAGTTTCCCTCATCTTCTCTCTTTATGATCATTACTCATTTATGTTCTCTTGTTTTTGCCTCCTATCCTTTCCCCCACACCTTCTTCGTCTGACCTTTGACCTCCAGCCTGTGACTGTGACCCAGTGGGCTCTTTGGAGGGGGGAGTGTGTGACAGTCACACTGACCTGGATATGGGGATGATCTCAGGACAGTGTCGCTGCAAAGTCAATGTCAAAGGCACGCGGTGCGATGACTGCAAGGAGGGATATTATGGACTGAGCCAGAACGACCCACTGGGCTGTCAGCGTACGTATGCGTATGCGTGTGTGTTTGTGTTTGTGTTTGTGTTTGTGTTTGTGTTTGTGTTTGTGTTTGTGTGTGTGAACAGTGGTAAAAAAAAGCATATGTCTGCTGTTTTGGAATAACAAACCTCATATTCTTTATCTAAGATGTGTGAATAGGTCATTAGCTGCTGTCTTATTGTCTTCCTGTGTGTTTTATGTGTTTCTCCATCAGCTTGTAACTGTGACCCTCGTGGCATCATCATGATGGGAGCTCCCTGTGATCAGATCAGCGGGGACTGCTCATGTAAAAGATACGTGACTGGACGCTACTGTAACCAATGTCTGGTAAGAGAAAAACACTGGTTTTGAAATACATTTTTCTTTTGATGCAGAAATTTTACAACACCGCCATAATGATCAATCAATCAATCAACAAATGTTATCCTCAGACTCTTTCCAAACAGAGCAGGTCTAGACCGTACTCTATGTTCTATTATTAACAAAGACCCAACATCAAGACAGGATAAGATCCAGTCCCATCTTACAGACAGGACTCAGTCTGATCTCATCTTAATCCACCATGAGCAGAGCACTTTACAGCATTTAGCAAGTTACAGTGGCAAGGACAAACTTCCTTTAACAGGCAGAAACCTGCAGCAGGACCAGACTCATGTTAGACACACATCTGCTGAGACCGTGTTGGAGAGATGAAGATAGAGAGAGTTGATAGTGATGAGACGAATAGTAGTAGTTGTAGCAGCTTGAGTCTGGCACGTCTATGGCAGCAACCAAGAGGAACCTACAAGACAAGGGAGCTCAGGGACTTCAGAGGGTCTATGGTTAGTAACTCTAATGGGACAGGAAGAGATAAGTAAGTGATGGGGGGGCTGGTCCAAGCCTGATCCAGCTCTAACTATAAGCTTTATCAAAAAGGAAAGTTTGAAGCCTACTCTTAAAATTAGAGAGGGTGTCTGCCACCCGGACCCTGACTGGCAGATGATTCCAAAGGAGAGGGGCCTGATAACTGAAGGTTCTACCTCCCATACTACTTTTAGAGACTGTAGGTACGACGAGCAGACTTGCATGTTGGGAGCGTAGTGTTCTAGAGGGGTAATCGGGCACCAAGAGCTCTTTAAGATACGAAGGTTTCTGATCATTAAGGGCTTTGTAGGTCAGAAGAAGGATTTTAAATTCCAGTGTAGAGAAGCTAACACAGGAGAGATGTATTTAATTTGACTCTTTATGTATTTAATTTTTTTGTCAGGCAAACAATCTAAAAACTAATCTCAGTGGCATTTATTGTAGAGAATACAACGAAGGCAGTCCAGTAAGAAGACCACAGCTAATGTTAGATCTGGTTTTGACTCCTTTCTCCTTCATGTAGCCGGAATACTGGGGGCTCAGTAACGACCTGGCAGGCTGCAGACCATGTGACTGTGACTTTGGTGGAGCCTTCAACAACAGGTAAGATGTTAATATATTTAATACTAAAAGACTTAAAGAGGCTGTGAAATAACCTGTCATCATTCAAATATACCACAAAGAGGGTAGGAGACAAGAAAAGGAAAGGTTGGGATCAATTTGCATCTTCAGTTTGCGTCTGTGTATCACTTCAGGTGCATGATGGAGAACGGCCAGTGTGACTGCAGGAGGCATCTGATTGGTCGACAGTGTTCCGAGGTCCAGCCTGGGTACTTCTGTGCTCCGCTGGACTACTACAAATACGAGGCTGAAGACTCCACCGGACACTCCCCTGGTGACTCTGCACTTCCTGTAAGAGCATGGCTTTAATTCTATGTGTTATATAATGTTTGAAAAATGATTGATGGGCAGCTCTGTTGACAAATGAAGCTCCTGCTGCATTCTTTAATGGATTATCAGAGCTGAGGAGGAATTCAAGTGTCTGATTCAAATCCACATGAGAGTCTGTTCTACTGTGGACCGTACTCACCTGAGGGATCTTAAGCATGTTTCGGTTAGTGGTAGTTGAATGACATCAGCCTGATTACCATGTCAGTGCCCATTAAGAGGCTATTTTGGCCTCACATCTTACAACGAGATGAGACTGAGGTGTGACGTCCATATTAATATACATTCAATAGTTTACATTTACTAATCTAATTGTCAGCTGGGTCCAGTTTCCTGTTTAAAAAACAACATAAGAATGTTTTCAGGTCGATGCTGACAGAACTGATTTTGGATGATATCTTGAAACATTTCAGAGAGTTTCGCTGTCCTTCAGAAATCAATCAACCAATCAGACTTTATTTTTAATAGCACTTTTCATACAATGATATTTTAAAGCAAAGTGCTGTACATAAAAATAATGAAAATAGAATAAATTAAAAATACAAAACAATAAGAAGATCCCCCCATCCCACTCCCAAACCCAAACCCAACCCACAATCAATATGTGGGGTTAAGAACATGATATATGCAAAATAATAATAATAATAATAATAATAATAATAATAATAATAATAATAATAATAATAATAATAATAAAATACAAAAATACAAATATAATAATAATAATACAAAAAATTTAAAAATTTAAAAATAAAAAAATAAGTTGCTGAATGAACTGAGGAAATGCTGTGATGACATCTTAATGCAGAAACACTGGAGGAAACATAAGATATTAAAACTCAACACAGGAAATTATAATCACCAAAATAAAATAAATTAATACATAATAAAACACTAAAATATTAAACCGGTAAAAGATACAAAGATGCCACTCTAAAAGGAAATACATCAAAGTAAAACAGAATAAAATATTAAAATTCTGAGAGGTCTAAATAATAAGTAAATAAATAATTAAATAATTCACAATAAAAAAAAAATAATAATCTGAATAAATGATATGTGTGTCTTTAATAATTTAAAATAAGACAGTATATACTTATTAAAGTGGCTAAAATTTGAACTAGATAATAAATAAATAAATAAATACATAAATAAATAAATAAATAAATAAATAAATAAATAAATAAATACATAAATAAATAAATAAATAAATAAATAAATAAATAAATACATAAATAAATAAATAAATAAATAAATAAATAAATAAAGTAAGATGGAATAAAACTATAATAAGAATCCGACTCAGTTAAAAGCGAGACTAAAAAGGTCGGTCTTGAGTTCATTTTTAAAAATGTTGATGCTCTGTGCAGCCCTCAGATCTTCAGGCTGTTCCACAGACGTGGGCCGTGATGATAAAAGGCTGCTTCTTTGTTCCAACTTTTGTTACAATTAAAAGTCCACTACCTGAAGACCTGAGGGCTCTCACAGGCTCATATGATAAATCTGATAAATAAGAAGGAGCAAGACCATGGAGAGAATTTAAATCCAGTAAAATAATCTTAAAATCTATTCTTAAAGACAGTAGATAATAGAAAGTGTATATTGATGGTCAAAAATGTTTTACCTGATTAACAATTAAAGGGGATTTATTTAAACACCACAGCTAATAAGAATCTCATTCCCTTTAAGCCTTTAAACTCCTACTGTCTGACCTGTTACAACAAGAAAACAGCCACTTTGACTCACCCTTACCATCCATCAGCCTCCTCCTACTCTCCATCATCTTTCCATCATCCCTTCCTCCTAACCTGCCCGCTCACTCACATTCTTCACTGCCTCTGTCGTTCTGCGTCCCCCACACACAGCTCCATCCTCTCCATTTCAAGGAGAAGTCCAGCCCCCTCCTCTTCCCCTTTCAGGCCTTCAGGCAAGTTCAGACAGTCCACTCTTGCAACATCTCTTCTGCAGAAATGTGGTGAAAAAAGGAATGTTTGACTTCAGGATGTTATGAGAAAAAAAGCACTAGTGCAAGACACCGAGCGAGAAGAGAGGTGTCTTTGTGGGCTGTTGTTTTAAGCCGGTGGACGTGGCTTTTTAACTGATAATGGATGGAGATGAGTGCTGGAGGACATAAAGAAGCAGAGAGTATGCAGGACTCAGTAAAAGTCCAGCGTTACAGTGCAGAACTCGGACTCCACAGCTGAAGTGACCCATGAAAACAGCAGACAGTAGCACAGATACCAACCTGTCACAACTAATTACTGTCGCGCAGCACACCGAGAAAAACACACTCTCCGCCTCACATTCTTTGTTTCTCACAGTCACGCTCTGCAATTTGAGCACAGCGTGGCTCTCTCTGCTCTGTCTTGTCATTTTCATCTTTCAAATGAGAAAGCCGTGCTTAATGAACCCCTGCAGGTTCCATGAGGTGTTCCTCCAAAAAGTTGCATGAGTAATATACGTGGTATGAAAGCTTAGAAAACATTGCTAACTAAGCAGCCGAGTGTGTCGATGGAGGCTCACCTTGCTGTGAACTTACAATGTGACCAATGAGGATAGAGGAGAAGCATGACACGCTCACAATTCGTCTTGTTAGAGGGTTTTTCAGCAGATGTCACTAAATCATCAACAGTAGGCATTTTTTGACCACAGGAACTTTACCCCTGAACTATGTGCGTTTCGACCAGTGGAACCAGGGTCTTAATTTAGTTCAGGGGTAGTTAATCTCCCCCTAAAAAGCCCCTGCTTGGGGGGTAGTACTTTTCAAAGGTCCCAGGACTTTTGGGGGCAGGGCCTGCCATGCTGAATGTGTCTGATTGGTAGATTAACCACAGTGTTTTTATTCCGCCCGCCGTCCACAATAACATCACACACATCTGTGATTCATTTGATTTCTCTTTCTTTCATTAGTTTTTATTTGTTCTATCTTTTTTGTATGTGTGTGTACTTTTCAAAAGAAGAAGCTGTGATTCTCTTGATTTAGCAGCTTGTAACAGTAGTCTTCTCTCAGCCCACTGTGAATGCGTCTCTCCCAGTGTTATGGTTTTAAAAGTGACCCTGTAAACTGGAGACCTTCAGCTGAACGTGTCAGTGTTTGTGGAGTTTACACAGCTGTTGAAACACAGAGAGAGTTCCTGGGAATGCAAACTAGTTTAGTTTTTAAGATTTCAAAAAAATATCAAAATATCCTCATCAGATATTGAGTGATCGTCTAAAGACGTTTATAAGGGATGCATCCTGCTGAAAGTCTCCAGCTAACAGGGTCGCAGTTTAAACCAAAACACCGGCCGATCTCTGCCACGGCTTTTTGAGTTCAAAAGGATTTTAAAGCCGTGTTGAAACGTCTTTGCTACTCGCGCTTATCTCCTCTGATTCAGTGAATCCATCTGTGATGAAATATAGCACCATCTAAAACAGTCATAGCTATGTGGTTGCTTTGGTCAAGCTTTGGTTAGGCACCACTACTGCTGTCTAACACTAGTCTTTTATTGAGTGAGTTTAGTTTTGATAGTGAGGGATAAAAAAGGAGTTATATTTATTGCAGAGGTCACAATTCATCCCTTAGACATTCTAGCTGACATGGAAAGTGGATACAAATGTGAATGCAGAGCTCTGAAATGACAAGCTTTGACCAAAATGTAATTATGACCAAATAAAATCAGGCTTGTTGGCGTGGCGTGTCCCAAAGCCTGCTGAAATCTGATAGGCTGCCCCTGATTCCAAATCAATAATCGTAATCTGTGATTGGCTGTTTGCCTTCAAAAAATAAATATCACATCCTAATTTGCAAGTTAAGGAGGAAAACATTGATATGTCTATAGTTTATTTGGCTCATATCATACATGCTTTGAGCCAAAAAATCTAGTGTAATGTTTTTTCCTCCTTAACTTTACATTTCCGACGTGCTCCCTCTTTGTCTGCTTTTAATTATTGAACACCAGAACTCAGGTCAAGCACTCTACAGAGAATTCTCAATAATGAAGCACGACCTCCTCCAACTGTGGCTATTTTCCTTGTCGGAGAGAGGACTTGTGTTGAATTTCTCTCACTGTCTTCCAGTTGCGTCCTGCATCGAATACAAAACCCTGCTGCTTGCTTACAAAACTGCAAAGAGACCCAGCTCCTGCCTACCTGAAACCCTTCCACCAGGACTACTCTCCCTCCTTCTGACTACACTGCCAATATTTTAAATCTTGGTTTGCTAAGTAACCAACCGGGTTATGTCAGCTTCCAAAGCCCTTGGGGATGTATAATAAACTCTTCTCCTTGTCTCTTCACAGGGCAAAGTTCGTCCTCAGGCAGAGACCGACTGTGTGCAGCACCTCAGCAACCAGCTGAGGAGACACCGACGTCACCGTCGTGTCACCAACTCACAGCAACACCGTGCAGCTCTCAGACGAATCCGCCAGCTTCAACAGACAGTAAGATATCAGCTCTGATTGGTTCATTGATTTCACTCAGGTTCTGACAGAAGACAAAAACATATGTTGGCAGCAGTTTGGATGTAAAATATGCTCAGTGTTTTGGAAATATGTTCTCACACTCGGGAAATATTTATAGACAATACTGATATCAGTTTGCCTTTGACAAAAACAAACATGCAGATCTGTAGCTGTGAAAACTTCTTAGGCTCTTTATCACAGGTTCTGCCTCTCTGTGTCTTATTTTCAGATGTTTTATTAGTTAAATGATCTAACAACAACAAGGAATAAGCAGATTTACAGAGCTTCTTTATCTCTTTGATCATATTGTCAAACCTCCTTCTCTTGACATCATCCTGGATAAGCCGACCACCAGTGTAGCTAAGTCCATCAGGGAAGGTTCCCTTTAAGATCAACTGAGCAAATTGAGCATCAATATTGTAGATCTGAGATGTAGCTTTAGTGTACTCATGGAAACTAATTAAATCTGTCTTCTAGCAGTAGTCGACATGTCACGGTGGTAGGAGCTGCTGTGTCTACACGCACAGAACAGGAACCTCTGAAAGGGCTCCAAAGATTTGTGGTCATGTGCTGTGTGCACCATTTGGCAGTCTGATGCTACTTAAGCTAATTAAATACGAGGGTGTCAAGTTAATCACATCATTTCAAACAAGCAAAGCTGAAAGGAGAGTTGTGAATTTGTAGGAATGTAGGGATATTTGGAGACCAGGGTTTTATTCTGAGAAACTAGGACAAAGAGGAGTGTTGGGATTGAGGGGCAGTGACTGTAATCACATTGGTGTGCATCATTTATTCTTTAAGACTTAAAACAAAAGTCTTTGCATTTCACATTTAACATAATGATCTTACTGCATTAACTCTTCCAATGTAAATTCTCTTAGTTGCTCCATAAGTTTAAAATTCTAATGAATTGTAAGTAGGGGCAGATACCTGTTCCAAAAGTGTGAAGTAGTCATTTCACAAGTATTTTCAATGTTTAGAGTTTATTACCATAAAACCATAAACTTACATCGACGGCTCATCGTTGCTATATTTCATTCACATCTGATAAAAAGCTCCCCTGAATTTTAAAGGCCTTCCCTTTCCATGCACAGGACCTTCAATCTAGTGAGCTGTGTACATGTTATTGCTTTTGTGGCAGTGTCTTCTTACATTCAGCATATTGGCTCTGATAAAATTCGATCACTCCTCTCAAAGCTTCTTATTTTGAAAGATACCTAAAAATATGCTGTGTCAGTTTGAAGTCTGTGTGCAGTCTGTGTCCAAACTGGTGATCAGCATGATTATACTTTTAGTTGGAGCAGATGTGGCTCAGTGGGTAGAGTCGGTCAGCTCTCAATCGGAAGGTTAGCGGTTCAATTCCAGCTCCTGCAGTCACATGCTGAAGTGTCCTTGGGCAAGACACTGAACCCCAAATTGCTCCCTCTGTTGTTCAGTGGTGTGAAAATATGTGTGACACTGATGGTCCCTTACTATAGCAGTCTCTAGCATCAGAGAGTGAATGTGGTGTGAATGGGTGAGTGTGACGAGTAGTTTAAAAGAGCTTTGAGTGATCAGAAAGACTAGAAAAAAGATTAAGAAGTCCATTTATCATGTTCTTGCAGGTTCTAATGAGAGCTGATTTCCTTTAGAATAGAAAACACACCTGTTGTTGAAGTAAGTTGAAGTCAGGTCTGTAATGTGAAAAAACATTGGAATGAGTTTTGTCATTCTGTGTCTCTTTCAGCCTGATGTAAGGACGGTGTCCAGGGAACACACTCCCAGCCACATGGTGTCGTGGTCAGGACCCGGTTTTGCCCGAGTTAAAGACGGCGCCGGCTTGGTGTTCACCATCGACAACATCCCCTACGCCATGGAGTACAACATCATGATCCGCTACGAACCTGAGGTGGGTGACTGTCTGGAACCAGACCAGCAAGAATGATACAAAAATTGAGCGAAGCATTAATCCAGGCGGACTACAAAGTCGAGCTCAGCCCAGAGAACATCAGCTGATCTTAACGCCAGACCATATCAGCTGACAGCTCAGACTACTAATTCTACAAGTGTCACAAGTGTTGTCACTGGTGCCATCTCTGTACCTGGGTGGTCCTTGCTGCTGCTCTCCCTGCCTTGGCTTTTCATGCATGCATGAGTACGGGAGGTGTGTGCTCTCCCCGCCTCAGGCTTTGGCATTCCACGTACACACATGGAAGGGCGGGGAGCTATCAGAAATGAACCAAACCACCTAATATAACTTATTGCATGGAAACCATTATTCCCTTTAAGTGGCCCTGAACTCCTTTTCATGCTTTTATTTGCGAAGGTCTTTATTGAAGTGTTTGTGTTTGTTTGTAGTCCACAGAGGACTGGGAAGCCATAGTCAGCATCACATCTGTAATGCTGCCTTCTAGTCTCCGCTGTGGAAACCTCCTCCCAACTGAACAGCTCTACACAGTGACCCTCCCGCACAGAAACAGGTACCAGACTTATGTTTTGTTTGCAGGTGTGTGTGTGAGTCTGTGAGAGAGAGAGAGGTCCATTGTACCTAGTATGTTTGTTCAAGTCACTAAATGACTTGTTCAAGTTTTCCAAGTGTTGTTAGGATTCTGTTGTTTTATAGCTCAGGAAGCATTGCATTGTTGAGATGTTGTCACTTGAACATGCCTCAGCTTGTGTGAGTCAGTCCTGTGTTTGTATTCTTATTTCACTGTACCCTGTGGTATGCTTTACTATTGATTCACTGATAGCAGGACAAACATTCCTCACAGTCTTTGTGAGATGTATATACTGTGATATGAAAGGAAGGAACACAACGGCGCTGTTTGCTGAGGTTCAGAAGGGGAGAGAAGCAGAGTGATGCTGAAAAGCTGTACAGTAAATCAACCTAAAGAGACCTAGACCAGTTTATTAGGCTGTAACTGTTTCAGCTTTTTGTTCCCTCATATCTTTAAAGACTCAAAGTTAATAGAGTTACTGAAACATCATTAATAAGGGAAATATAGATGATGATAATCCGCTATACCTGCTGGTTCAATAATGTTTCATCATGGCTATGTGGCAAGTGGTTGAGTTTTATCTTTAGCTGTAACAGTCTCTGATTTACTTTTTGCTCAGTGCTAACTGGCAGATGTTGGCAACAATGTACATAAAGGGATATTTCAGTGGTTTTGAAGTGGGGTTGTGTGAGTTTTATGTCACTAGTAATCGTACTAGCCACAACGGATGCCACTCAGTTTGACCCCCTTTAATGAGAAACTGCAGGGAAAACCAGCACGCAAGCTAGGCTAAAGTTTTCAGCAGATGGGCCAAGTCTGCCACGTTATTTAGCTAATTTTGAAAGACTCTGACCCGAGCACTCATCTAGGTTTAGGTGTACGCTCTACTGGGGACTTTTTCAACACTTCACTTCGCACCTCAGACATAAACCAAGATGAGTGCTTGGGAGAGAGTCTTTCAAAATTAGTTAAATAACATGGCAGAACTGTCCTGGTCTGCAGAAATCTGTAGCCTAGCTTGCATGCTGTTTCTCTCTGGAATTTCTCATTAAAGGACCCGAGCTGAGCAGCATCCGTTGTTGCTAGTAAGATTTCTAGTGACATAAAAACCCAACTTATAAAAAAAATTTAATATCACTTTTAAAAAAAAGCTAAACATTGCACATTTTTTAACATTACCATGATAGCTTTTTCACTTTGAGCATGTTAGCATGCTGACTTTAACATTTAGCTCAATCTCAAGTGTAGCCTCCCTAAATAGCTAGCATACTAAGCCCTGCTATGTTTCAGCTTGGCTTCTGAATATTTTTCCGAAACCTGTGGTCAATAAGGAACTTATTAACTACTCCTGAACAAAAAGAAGCTTGTATTTTTTTTTATTGCACATTAATAGAAGACAAACGTAATGTGTATCTCCCTCTGATGTACATATTTGTCCACAAGGGGGCGCCAAAATGGACACAAATCAAAAGTTCCTCACATCAGCTTTAGATAACAACTTCTCATTACAAGAAAAAGATACTATATCTAGCATCATACATTTCCAGAACACAGTGTTAACTCTGAGATACTTTACCCTTGACTGTTCTCATACAGGCTGATTCATTGTGTAGCTTAATTAACAGGAATAACATTTAATGCCACAAATTAAATATTCAGTTTGAATGAAAAGCTTATTGAACTGTTTCAAAGTCAACACTTTGAACAGATTACCACATTTAGCTTACTTGTAGTGGTAGTTTTTCCTGACTAGTTTTCAAGGAAGCATGATAGGATGTCAGATGAGGAACAGGAAGGACGAACACTAAGACCGGACTCTTTTAGAGTTTCAAATCATCTGGAACTCAGAGGTCAGGCCCTACCCGGATCTGAGCATCTCAACGGACCGTAGCTTGTCTCCTGTTCTCCTCTGTGGTTGGTCCTTCAGCCAAAACCAATTAGCAAAGTGAGCCCAAAACACAGAGACGGGGTCAGGGGCCAAACACAGGTAGAGAGGAGCCCCTGTCGAGAACTGAGTGCTTTAGAAACTCACAGCAAGCCAGGCATGAAAGGAAGATAGACCTAGAATCATTATTATCATTAACACTTATTTACTTATATGTTCGGTCTAATCTAGGTGAGGCATATATGAACACATGACTCACTCTTATACACAAATACATTAACAGGAATCTGCAGTTGTGTGATTATTTCTGTAACAAAGTAAAAGTCTTGGCCCAAAAGAGACACCTAGTCTTATTCAAATATTCATTGATGCGTACAACTCAAAGATCAATAAAGGTTTAATAAGTAAAAGCTATACCATGCCATCACTACACTGACTAAGGACAATATAGACTATGTTAAACAAAGAACTGGACATCAAAATAACTGAAGACACTTGGGAGATACAGTCGTCCTCTACAAGTTCTTGGACTGGGAGGGACTTCTGCTGGAAAAATGTAATATGCTTTTTTATAACTCCTAAACAGAAATCCAAACAAAGTGGTTCTCAACTCTGCTGCTGGAGGGAATGTGGAGAGATGATGGTTGACCATGCTCATATTTTCTGGCCTTGCCCCCTTTATTAAGCCTTATTGGAAGGAAGTAGCAGCAATTATGTCAAAAACTTTAGGTTTCACCATTAGTACAACATTCATCTCGCTTTACCTCGGACATATCCCTGACAGACTGAGTACATAAGATGCCCAGCTCCTAAAGATTTTGCTGGCATCAGGTAAAAACGCCATTACAAAACTTTTGCTTCAGAAGAAGTGCACTACTGCTGGTATCTTTATTAAAATTGTGAAACAACTACATCTTTTAGAGCAAATGACTTTTTCCTTTTCTGTACGGCTACAAAAACAACAGGGGGAAAAACAATGGGAGTAATGATGTATTTATTTAGCCAGGGAAAATAATTCATCATAAATATGTGTGACCAAGTATGCATTTTGTGTATTATTTCGTCCAAATCTATAACTTCTTGTACAGACCATGACATGACCTTATCAGAATCAGAATCAGTACCAGAAATCCTTTATTTATCCCAGGGAGGGAAATTCAGTCATTACAGAGCTCTTACAAACAGTATGTGAGAAAGTCAAAATATTGATAAAAGAAGGAATAAAATAAGAAATGAATAGAAATAAAGATCAATAAAATAAAGACCAACAAAATAAAGATCAATAAAAGTTTGAGAGTATAAGAGAACAATAGTTTATAAAACAAAAATATATACTTTTAAACATTTCTAAGTTTTGTATGTATGTATTTTTTCCCAGGTACATCCAGATGCCTCGGCCGTTCTGCTTCGAGCCCAGTAATCGTTACATCGTCGCCATCAGGTTCCAACGCCACGGAGTCTCACACAGACATCTCACCGCCTTCATTCTTGTTGACTCGGTGAGCAAAGACTTTCAGCTGTCCACATCAGTGTTCACCTTTAATTCTGTTTGAAGAGGTCTTTAAAAAAAACTGTCACTTTAATATGTAGTCTGCTTTTGTTATGGTTCGACTTACTTCGTTCTGTTCTGAGAAGTGATGCTGATGTCTTCGGGTGCTGAGGTTTCCCCCTAGTGGTGGGAAAGTGTAGTTGTATTGAATTTATAACAGCTTTGGGTCAGTTTTAACAGTAAAGATGAGACTAAATGTCGTTCTGTAACACTTTAAAATATGTAAAAGTAATTCATTTAACATCAAAGAGTCATGGAAGTGCAGTATAAAGCTGTCTCACTTTGTAGTCACTACCATTCTTGGTAATATACTGCACCTCTTTCCTTAATTTCTGGGCCTCTGTAATATTCTTATTGTGGTTAAAACTGACTCAGTGTCAAAGCAAAACAAGTCTATTATTTCTGATGATAACAGTTTTTGTAAGTCTGAACTTAAATCTTAAATTTTTATCTCCTCAGCTGGTTCTGATCCCCAAATACACCGAGCTTCCTGGTTTCCAAGGCACTGAGCCCGAGGCGGAGCAGCATCGGGAGGAAATGATCCGCTACATGTGTGTGGATTCCTTCATGATCACACCGATGCCCGCCCTGGCTGAGATGTGCTCCAAACTTATCTGCAGTATTTCATCCATCATTCATGACGGCGCTCTGCGTGAGTAGAAGATACATTCAAACAAGTTCAGATTCTGATGATGTGGGTTGATTTGTTAAAACTATAACGAGTGTCTGATCTGAGGAGGATCTGAGAGGAGCTGAAGATATTCACTAAAAACTGATTTATTCAGTCTGGCTTTTATGTAGAGTTTAACAATTGTAATACTTACTTTTACTTTTATATTGGTATAAATGTTGCTTTGTTATTTTATTAATTTTAACTGTTTATTTTATTTTTATTTATTTATTTGTATTTAGCTACTCAGTTTTATTGATATTTTTAGCCTTCATTTTATTTTCAACTCTTATTCTTACCCTTTTTAATTATTTATTTTAACAATCTATATCCTTATTATTAATTTGATGCTTCAACTTATTTTAATTACACATATTTTATTTTTGTTGGTGTGCATTAGTCTCTATTTTAAAATCCATTTTTGTTTTTTAATATGTCTTGCCATTATTTTATTTCTTCCTCTTTCTTGTTTTCAGTCACTGTAAAGCACTTTGGGTTGAATGTGATTTGTAAGAAAGGTGCTATATAAATAAAGCTTGATTGATTGATTGATTGATTGATTGATTGATTGATTGATTGATTGATTGACTGATTGATTGATTGATTGATTGATTGATTGATTGATTGATTGATTGATTGATTGATTGATTGATTGATTGATTGACTGATTGATTGATTGATTGATTGATTTATCTGCTCTTTCTCGTTTCACTTGCAGCCTGTCAGTGCGACCCTCAGGGCTCCCTCAGTGGTGAGTGTGACAAAGTGGGCGGTCAGTGTCACTGTAAACCCAACGTGATGGGGCAACGCTGCGACCAGTGTGCGCCTGGAACCTACGGTTTCGGAGTCAGCGGCTGTACAGGTGAGTGTGTTTTTCACGACCCACAGAGTCTGACACATGATCACACTTTTATCCAAATGTTTCCCAGCATTAGACCAACATTAAAACACACCGTATGTGTTGATTTGATCTAAAGTGAAAATTGAATGCCAATAAAAAAAGTGACAACTGAGCTTTCAATTTTTAATTTTTAATCTTTTTTACAATGCTTGGAAAAGCCATCTTGTGTATTGGCCTTGACTTACATGAGACTCTTTAGTATTATTTCATCACTAAATCCACCCCCCGGTATAAATAAAGTATATCTGATTCTGATTCTGAACTTTACATTAACGTTGAAGTCATCAATCAAACCAGTATATAGATGTGAATGTGACATGCTACTTATGTAAAAAGTTTAAAATCAAGCTTCTTTCATTTACAGATTTAAAAGTATTTAGTCTTGCTCCTTTTAATTTGAAATCCAGTCTTTCATCACGTTTCACTCATTTGTTAACGACTTGAAAAAGCCCAGGGGATGAAATATGCTTTTCACTAGCAAGGACCACACCATCAACAGGTAGTAATTTGACAATGATTTATTGATTTAAATGGATAGTGATTCTGAATTTTACGTTGAATTTCCTGCCGTTACTGGTTTGGGGAAGCTTGAGGGGGTCTGCGGTAGCTCCTGGACACAAGGAACCCCTTTTAAGAGCCCAATGTATAATAGGAAATAAAGAAATAGGAAGAATAGGGGAGGAGAGGGATAGGTTTGAATTTATAAGAGATCCGGAAGAAGCATGGTTGAGGTGTGGTCCTGCTCCTGAAACTCTGCTATATAATATAAAGAAGTCAAAACAACAGTTTGTTTATTTTTTTTTAACTCCAGTAAAATGACAAACAGTAATGAATCAAATGACACGTATGATACGTTCTCTCATCCAGCCTGTGACTGCCACCCTGAGGGCTCATTGAGTAGCCAGTGTGACCCAGCAACCGGTCAGTGTCAGTGCCGGCAGGGAGCCACCGGCCGTCAGTGCTCAGACTGCCAACCAGGCCAGTGGGGCTTCCCGAGCTGCAGCCCCTGTCAGTGTAACGGCCACGCTGACCTCTGTGACCCCCGCACCGGGGAGTGTAACGACTGCAGGGACTACACAGCGGGACACCTCTGTGAACGGTGAGGATCAGACCATCTTCATCCTCGCTCTCTGTCAGACTGGTGCTAAATGTTGTTTCCTCGTGTTTTCCAGTTGTGTGAATGGGTTCTTTGGAAACCCCGTGCTTGGTTTAGGGGAGCACTGTCGGCCCTGTCCGTGTCCCGGTAACCCCGGCTCCGATCATTTTAACGGGCACTCCTGTCAGGCTGACCACACCTCCAACCAGATCATCTGCACCTGCAAACAAGGCTACGCAGGTAAGCTGCCACACCACACTGAAAGACTTTTCAAATACCCTTCTATTTAGTTTATCTGACTTCTTCTCTTACCTCCTCCAGAGCCGCGCTGTGACCGCTGTGCCCCCGGTTATTACGGTGACCCTCAGCAGCCTGGTGGGCAGTGCCTTCCATGCCAGTGCCATGGTAACATCGATACCCAGGACCCTCAGTCATGTGACCCCAGGACCGGACGATGCCTCAAGTGTTTGTACTACACAGATGGCCCGTCCTGTGCACAGTGTCAACACGGATACTACGGGAATGCTTTAGCCCATGACTGCAGGCGTGAGTGATGATGGCAGACAATAAAGTCTAAACTCTGTGGAGTCTATTTTCTTCTGTGTGTGTATTAAACATATCTCTCTCTCCTCAGGTTGTACCTGTGTGTCAGCTGGTACCATAAAGTCTGCATGCAGTGATGGACAGTGTCACTGTGACAGAGAGACCGGAGCCTGCCCCTGCAGGGAGAACGTGGCAGGTCATAACTGTGACCAGTGTGCTCCCAACTACTGGAACTATGGCCAGGACAGAGGCTGTGAGACCTGCGGCTGCGACCCACAACACGCTCTGGGGACTCACTGCAACATGGTGAGGAAGCATGAAGGCCTCAGAAACACCTAAGACCATAAGTTTGTATTCTTTTTCACAAGGCATCATCTATTCTGTGTTTTTAAATCTGTGTTTCTGTCCTCTGCAGTTCACCGGCCAGTGTCACTGTCGTCCTGGGTTTGGAGGGAGACAGTGCACAGAGTGTGAGCAGTTTCACTGGGGTGACCCCAGGGTGCAGTGTCAAGGTGACTTATCATGCAACTTTGTTTTCTTCATCTTATTACTGGGACTGTCAAAGTTATTAACGAGTTAACAAAAAATCCTTTTAATGCCACAAATATTTCGATTCACATGTTTTGTGATCGTCACAAAATCAAAATCAAAAATCAGTGCAGCAAAAATGTTGCAGAGGGAAAGAAGAACTAAGCCTCATTGAGTGTTTCTTTGTCCATAATTGCTGCTCGAGTCCTAACAAGGACCAACAAAGTAGACCACATCACTCCAGTTCTTAGATCCCTACACTGGCTTTCTGTCTGTCAGAGAATAGACTTTAAAATCCTGCTGATGGTTTATAAAGCACTGAATGGTTTAGGCCCAAAATACATGATGATCTGCTACTACTGTATGAACCACCTCGACCTCTGAGGTCATCAGGTACTGGTCTGCTTTCAGTTCCAAGAGTCAGAATAAAACATGGTGAAGCAGCGTTTAGTCGTTATGCACCATATATCTGGAACACACTCCCTGAAAGCTGCAGGTCTGCTCCAACTCTCACCTCTTTAAATCAAAGACTAAGACCTTTTTATTTGCCTGTCTTCCTATCTTAGCTTTTTTTAACACTCTTTAAATTTTGAATTTTGAATTAACTTGTAATATATTTCTAATTTTCCTTTTCTGTTTTATCATATTTGTCATTTTGATTGTGTTCTTTTATGCTTGTCTGAATGTTTCAAATGCTTTTAATGTTTTAATGTAAAGCACATTGAGTTGCCCTCGTGTATGAAATGCACTATACAAATAAAGCTGCCTTGCCTTGCCTTGCCTTGCCTTGCCTTGCCTTGCCTTGCCTTGCCTTGCCTTGCCTTGCCTTGCCTTGCCTTGCCTTGCCTTGCCTTGCCTTGCCTTGCCTTGCCTTGCCTTGCCTTGCCTTGCCTTGCCTTGCCTTGCCTAAAGAAACGAAAACTCAGTTTAATTAAGGACCCAGTTCCTCATTTTCCAAACTCAAATATCACATGCGCTCATCAAACTGCTGTCAAGTCTCATAGGACCTGTGATTAAAAGTTGTATGTTTAGTTGATCTATGTCTGTTAGATAAAATCACTGATGCATGAACACACAACTTGAGATTAATCTGTGATTAATCACAAGTTAAATATAGACAACCATGTGATTATGATAAATAGTGTCATGAATATGATCATTTTACATCTCATATCTCTAGTATTTCCTTTAACGTTTTTCTGCTCAGTTATTAAAACATTTCAACATAAATAATTGAAACATAATAAAGCACAACTGAGTAAATGATTGTGAATTTGTCCCACTGGTGTATTTTTGGGTAAATCCTTTCTTCTAACCGCCCTCTTTTTAAATCATGATGACATAATTTTTTCTTCTTTCTTCTGTAATCCTCTCATTCAGAGTGTAACTGCCACCCCCTGGGCTCAGAGATGGCTCAGTGCGACAGAGTAACGGGGGCGTGCGAGTGCAGGGAGGGAGCAGCTGGGCAGCGCTGCGATGAATGTGCTCGCGGCTTCACCGGCACCTTCCCCGGCTGCGTCCAGTGTCACCCGTGCTTCCAACTGTGGGATGATGCGGTGTGTCAGCTCAAACGGGACCTGGATCACATCCAGTATGTCATACAGAAGATCCTGGAGAACGGGGTCACGCCTGGAGTCGGGGAGGACTCGCGCATCAAAGAGCTGGAGAGGAAGCTGAAGCAGGTGAAGGATCTGATCAGCACAGAGGATAGAGACAGGATCTACCATCTGATTGGACAGAGCATCGATGACCTCAGGTGATGATGTTACACAGGTTTTGAAGTTCACTTTGTTTGAGTGGTATAACTCCTGGATTATAATATTCAACATGTCCTGATCTTTGTGTTCCAGGGCTGAGATCGCCCTGACTGACGGGCGCCTCATGAGCGTCTCTCGAGAACTAAACACAACAGCAGAAGAAGAAGCAACCCTGAGACAAACACTGAGTAATCTAGAGAGAGAACTGAGAGACGTCAACATGACTGTGGCTCACAAACAACGCCTGGTGGAGGACTACCTCACCTCAGGGTTTGCAGGTAGAGAACTGACCTCAAGCAGCATAAGCACACATTCAAAATCTACAAATTGTGGGACATAATCCTAATTTACTTAGACTCCCTAAAACGGCTGCATCTTGTCCAGGGCTGATGCCTTACATCCTGCATCACAGAGTGGTTTTATAGCCTCATGTCTGTTCTCATTGACTCGCAATTGAAAAGAATTCCCCACTTTTTTTGTCCACCCAAAAGACACCATTTACTTTCCAAAGCAGATGCAAAGGGTGAAATGCTCCACAAACTGCACGGCAGAGGAAATAGCATCCCTGTGTACCAGTGTTGTTTGCACACACTTGTTCTTTTGGACTTCTTTCTGTGTAAATGAGTCTTGTTGTTGTTCAGAAACACTGAACGTTGGCGTTAACTGTGCTGGAGTATTTATAAGGCTTGTTACGCTCAAACTTGTCAGTGATTGTGACAACAAATCCTCCTCTGGATGACCTAGAAATAAAATACATGTACATTTAGTCTGTTAATCTTACTTTGACATTACTCTTTTTATTATAATCAGGGGTTAGATCTGTCTGAGGCTGTCTGTGGCTTAACCCCTGCATATACAGGATGAACCATTAGACACAAGAGAGTTTTTTTTTATCTGAGAAAGCTGCTTTTTGCTGGCTTACTAGCAAGTAGTACATTTAAACTTAAATAAATTTGTCCCACAATTTGTGACACATCGATCGTGAATCAAGTTCACAACAACCAACCAATTATTCAAACTGTAATGCATTACAACTACCTGACAGTGGTTTTACCATGCATTACTGTAATGCATTACAACTACCTGACAGTGGTTGTAAAGCATCTTAAAGTTATTCACTTTTCCCATTTAAGTAATTGGTTGGTTGTTGTGGACTTGATTACAACCAGGGGCTTGTAAAAGGAAAAAAAAACCCAGACATTTTAAAGATGAGATATAAGTCAAGTGACCTGTTCGATTATTTCATATTAAATGATTATTCAAATATTTGAAAATCACAACTCATCCCTATGCTTTAGAGAGGGCTCTGGTTAATCAATCAATCAATCAATCAATCAATCAATCAATCAATCAATCAATCAATCAATCAATCAATCAATCAATCAGACTTTATTTGTAAAGCGCTGTTCATACGATGACATTGTAACAAAGTGCTGTACATAAAAACAACTTAAAATAGAATCAATTAAAAATATAAAAAATGTTAAATAAATAAAAATAAAAAGACCCCCCCAATCCTAATCCCAACCTCAGCCCTGACCCCAAACCCACCCCGCAATCCTAAGGTTCAGAACACAATATGCAACAATAATAAAAATGAAATGAATAAATAAATAATAAGTTGCTGAACGAACTGAGGAAACACTCTCATGATATCTTAATGAGGAAACACAGGAGGAAACATAAGATGTTAAAACTCAACACAGGAAATTAAACTCACCAAAATAAAATAAATCACTAAGATAATAAAACACTAACCAGTAAAATAAACTGAGATGCTATACTTAAAAAAGTGACTAAACTTTGAACTAGATAATAGATGAAGTAAGGTGGAATAGAACTATTAGAAGAATAAAACTCAGTTAATCTCAAATACTTCATCTAAACTAAAGATTATACATTAAACTCTAAAACTCTGCTCCTTCTCCGTCACAGATCAGTACGAGAAAGTGAAGAAGTTCTACCAGCAGTCAGTGGACGCTTATCAGAAATGCAATGCCTCAGTGTCCGGTCCTTCCAGTCCTGTGGGACAGTCCAAAGAAACCCGCGCTGTCACTGAAAACCTGCTGGACGCCAATAAAGACAAGTTCAACCGAGCCTTGGCCGCTCAGAACAAATCCTTAAACGAGCTGCAGCAGAAAAGCCACGACCTGGATAAGAAGGTCCACCACCTCAGTCACAAGGTAGGTGACGATGAAACACAAAGTAATGCAGCTAACATGAAGCGTCTTCCCACTTAAAGATGTTTCTGTATCTATTTTCAATTCCTTCATTCTCCACTAACCGGATCATTACATGTGAGATATGATGACAGGAGTTGTTGCGTCTTCCAGGTGTGTGGCGGTCACAGCAATTCCAGCACAGGTGGAAATTGTACAGACAGCCGATGTGGTGGAGCCGGTTGCAGAGACAGTAAAGGCAACAGAGTTTGTGGTGGTGAAGGTTGCAACGGGGCAGTCAGCACTTCAGTGTCAGCTCTGAATCACGCCAGGGACGTCACCGACAGTCTGACGGCTGCCAACGAGGAGCTGCAGAACGTGGCCAGAAAGGTGCTGAGAGGAGTTTTATTGAATGCTGTGTAGGACTGTCAGATCCTCTTATCAGTTACAGACACTACAGAGTATGAAGTTTCCCTGTTAACTTGGCGTTCGTTGACATGTCCAGTTCCAGGATATCGCTGCTCTGACTCAGGATGTAAAGAACCAGGCGATGAACACGCTGGAAAAAGCCCAGAAGAAGAAGGACCAATTTGAAAACAACAACAAGAAGCTCAAAGATTTCATTAAGAAGATCAAAGACTTCCTCACTGGTATGTTGATGTTTGAACTTCTTCTACTCTGAATGAAGCCGTCCAAATGTATTTCTGTCTAATCAAAGTTAATCTGCAGTAGGATTTTTTGTAATCTGTAAAATATTGTGTTTAACTTGTTGATCAGAGGAGGGAGCAGATCCAGAGAGCATAGAGAAGGTCGCCCTGCAGGTCTTGTCCATCACTCTGCCAGTCAACAGGACCACTCTGGACAAACTGATCCTGCAGATTAAGGACAGCCTCTCTAACCTCACCAACGTGGAGGGGATCGTCAACCAAACGTCACAGCACATCAACACAGCCAAGGAGCTGCTCAACAAAGCTAAAGACACCAAGTCAGTAATGCTAACATACAGTGCTTGTTACAATGCTTTCAAACTAGAACTAGGCTTTTTGTGTAACACCAATTTTAACTCATACTCATAAAAACAAAAGAGCTGTGACAATAATCGTGCATGCCTGTTTCTGTTCTCATTGTTTGTCCAGGAGCAAAGCAGAGAGCGTGAAGGATGCAGCCAAAAAAACCAAACAGGCCCTGGATGGATCTGAGAAGGCCATAGAGAAAGCAAAAGCAGGCCTGAAGGAGGCCCAGAACAACCTGAACATCTCCAGGAACGCTACAACTGAGGTACAGCTCCTTCAATCAATCATTCAATCAATCAAGCTTTATTTAGACAGCACCTATGATACAAATCAAATGTGAGTCAAAGTGATTGAAAAAAAAAAAAAAAAAAAGAATAATGAAAATAAAAATATAATCTATCATTACTAAACATAAAGCAGAAATTGATATAGAACTAAAGACTACGTAGAGGGGCTACACAGTGGTGCAGCGGGCAGTACCGTTGCCCCACAGTGAGAAGCAGGTGCCCTTCTGCGTGGAGTTTGCATGTTCTCCCCATAGGTTCTCTCCAGGTTCTCTGGCTTCCTCCCACAGTCCAAAAACATGCTCACCAGGTTAATTGATCTCTTTAAATTGCCTGTAGGTGTGATTGTGTGCGTGAATGGTTGACGGTCTTTCCATGTTTGCCCTGTGATAGGTTGGCGACCTGTCCAGGGTGTACCCTGCCTTCCACCAAAGGTCAGCTTCAGCCCCCTGTGACCCCGAAAAGGGATGAGCGGTCAAGATAATGGATAGATGGACTAAGAAGAGACCAATTGCAATAAAATATTTATAAATAAATAACAAAGGAAAATAGTTTATAAATGAGTAAATAAAAGATAAAACATGATGAGTTAAGATGATAAAAAAGGCAAAGTTAAAATCTAAGATTAATAAAAGCAATAAAAAATAGCAATAATATAATAACAATTGAAGAGATTAAAAATAAATAAAAATAGAATATTAAAATAAATATAAAATGATAAATTAAAAGAAGTTATAAAAACCCTACCTAAAAGTCAGACTAAAGAGATTAATTTTTAATATACATTTAAAAGTCTGAATATCTCCATCAGCTTCCCTCAGATACTCCGGCAGGATGTTCCATCATCTTGGAGCGTCGTGGCATCACTGAAAGTTTCTGTTCTCCTCTGAGGAACAGCTGAAAGAGAGGAGCTGCAGGATCTGAGAGGCCTTCCTGGTTCATACACTAAAAGCATCTCTGATATGTAGTCTGGTGTGAGGCCATGCAGTGCCTTAAAATCTAGTAAAATAACTTAAAAATCAACACCAAAAGAAACAGGCAGCCAATGTAAAGACTTTAAAACAGGTGTAATGTGTGCTCTCCTCCTGGTCCTTAAAACTCTTGCTGCTGCATTTTGTATTAACTGCAGTTTGTTAATTGTGTTTTTTTCTAGACCAGAAAGGAGAGCATCACAGTAGTCTAGCCTGCTGGTTATAAAAGCGTGCATTTCTCTCTCTGTGTTGCTCTGAGAGAAAAACAGCCTCACTTTAAAAAATGTTCTTTAGATGATAAAAAGCTGTTTTTGTGATTGAATGAACATGTGCCTTCAAATTAAAACAGAATCAAATAAAACACCTCGGTTTATGGCGTCTTGGCTTCGGTTAAGTCCAATAGCTTTACAAAGGATGTGTGTTTTTTTGTGTTGTGTACTGTGATGAGTATCTATCAGGTGAGTTCAGGTCAGTGGACTACCTGAGCTCTTTATTTGAAGTGCTAGTCTCTCTTCCTAGCACCAGAGCACTTTGGTCTCCCACATGCCTCTGCCTATCTGTCCCTTTAATCCTTCACTGTTTCACATCCCTCCAGGTGGATGACAGGCTGAAGCTGCTGGAGGATAAGCAGATGGACGTCATGATGCGTTTACAAAACCTCTCCATTGGTGTTGAAGCTCTGAGGAATAAGACGGAGCAGAACAGACAGATGGCGATGGACGCCAAATCTCAGGCTGAGAACGCCACACTTGTAACGACCTCGCTGCAGCAGGTGAGGACGTGGGCAGAGAGGGGGTTTGAGCCTCAGCTTTCTAATCTACGTCAATCGAATATTATTTATGTTATAGGTAAACAAAATCATAATGATCAATACTGTGATGTCTTTCAGAGCCTGAATGAAACAGAGAAGCGGTACCGGGAGCTGCAGATGAAGGTGGACTCTCTTGGTGGGGAGACTGGAGGGGTGATCAACGTCAACCAGAGAGCCAAGGATATCAAGAAGGAGGCAGAAGACCTCCTCAACAAAGCCAGCAAGGGGATAGAACAGCTCCGGAGTGAGTACATGAAGCTTAAGTACCTTATGAATATCTAATCTATTTTTGAAGAGCTTTAAAGGTTTTCACTTTTGAAAGCAAAATTTCCACTCTGTTCAACATTTTTCGCGACAGGTCTGCGGTCTTTGTTTTTTTTCAGAACCTTTACTTTTTTCAACTGTTTCCAAATATCATCCTCAGTCATCATACTGATTCCCCAGAGGAAAATTTTACTGCTCAAGGCTTTCTCTTCTAAGTCTCTGGAGACAAAATTGAGATTCTCACTTCAGCCTCATTCAAGTTTCAAATTGTTCTCATTCATTTCTCATCAGTTTCTCCTAAAATTCACAAGGAGAAATAGTTGAGACATGAGTCTTATATGAGACTTCAATGAGAGATCTCATTAATGGCTAATTTTCTTCTCTTTCTTTAAATATATTTTTGGCCTTTTTGCCTTTATTTGATAGGACAGCTGAAGAGAGACAGGAAATGTAGGGAGTAGTGAGCGGGGGAAGACATGTAGGAAATAGTCGACCGGACGGGAATCAAACCGGCGACCCCTGCGACGAGGACCGTAGCCTCTGTATGTGGGGTGCTTAGACCGCTAGGCCACCAGGGTCCAAAAGAATCCACCCCTTTAATTATAATAATCTGGATAAATCTGGTCAGCCCTTTTGCGGCCCATATTTTAAATAAATGGTCAGTCTTACCTGGTATGAAATCTCCATCTTTTGCAATTTCTCTCAAATCCACTAAATCTTTGTGAAGTTGTTTTGTTCCAAACAGACTTGTAAAGGAATGACCATAGTGTGAAGTCAAAGAAGAGATCATTTGACATCTTAATAGCTGATCTTGCAAGTGGTTCAAATGTTTTAATGAGAATTGTAAGTTTGTGGACAATTGCATTGAAATCTTAATTTTGCAGGGCACTATAAATGTTCATGAAAAGATGAGCTCAGGCTCTTTCTTTGCTCCATCTGAGCTCAACTTGAGACACAAAAACTGAGTCTGACAAAAACAAATGGATGAGGTTAGATTGAGGCAATTGAGAGAGCTCCCTGATTTCTCCACCTGAGCTCAAAAGGAGTCACAACACTTGAGGAATACCTGATAATCATTTCAGATTCTGACCTGATCTCCTTTTGAACTGAAAGGGAGACTAAGCTGAGACTTTTTGCAACTTTTTTTTTCTAGAGGCAAGAATGAGAAACAGGAGACATAAGCTATAGTCTCATTTTGCTTTCAAACAGATCTCATTGTTGTCTAGGAGACATAAATGAAACACTTTTGAGATCTCCTCTCTACATTTCTTTTCCTATGGGTCTGTTTTTCACTTTTTTACACTTTGAGATGGCGAGATTGCGGTCGATGTCGTCTATGGTTGATGAAGTTGCCAAATCTTGGCAGTGGTTGGCGAGGTGAAAGGAGGAGGAATGAATGAACTGAAGGAAGAGAGCTATATTTAAAAAGGGCAGCAGCAAAATGATAGGCTAACAATGAGGGTGTGTTGCAGTGCTATTGGACAGGTATATCCAGGTGATGAGAACAGCTGATGACCACATGTGAGTGAGCATGCATGGAGGAATGAGTGAGATGAATGAAGTAAAATGAACAATGAAATCGCATGCAGGGTATAGTCTTACTGTCTAAACTTACTCTAGAGCTTCAATTGAAGATATTGCATATTAGATGTTCGGATATCTCCTCTTACTCTTTCTCTAAATCTGACGCGCTCTCTCAGTACCTCACCATCAACGTGGATGTTATACTACCCTCGACTGCACCCAGCTGTAGATATTCCACGCTGGTACCCACTCTGACCTCGTTCACTTTGTCGTTTCAGAACTGGAGAAAAAGTTCAAGAATAACGAGCAGCGGATTCAGAAGCAGCGCACAGAGATGGACCAGCTGAGAGAAAACGCTACAATGGTTCGGGACGAGATCCGGGATCAGGTGCAGAAATACAGCAACTGTGTGTGAGAAGGTGACCCCGGTTTATCATGTGCTGCTGTACTTCAGACCAGAGTTATGACTGACCAGGACACCCTGGACAATAATATGCTGCTTTGGTACCTCCATTATTTCACTGATATATATAAAGTTTTACACATTACCTGTCAAGTGTTATATCCCAGGACTGCCTTCCTCTGTCCATGTACTGTACCACATGTTCACTCCCAGATATCAGACAGCTGCTGTATGGTGTTTTTAAGCTATATGACATCAGGTGGTTCACCTGTGAAGAGTATTTTTCACTGTATGATGTGCCGAGATAAATGATTTGTCGTGTTTAATGAACAGAAGAATATATATCTGCGTATAATATCAGACGTTTGTCATTTTGACTAAAAGAGCGTTTAATATTTTATGTGCTTTGTTGTAATTCGACCACATTAGTGTTTGCATTCTGACATTCCTATCAAGAGAAGTTTGATTATTGAATTCAATTCAAGTCGTATTTTTATCACAAAACAAATGTTGATTAAATACTTATGAGTAAATATTGTTATAAGTTAAATTCACTCTGAGGTGTGATGATGGAGACAAATAAATTTGACACAGTTGTGTGTACACTGTCAGATAATGTGTCCTCCTTATGTACAGTCATGGCCAAAAGTTTTGAGAATGACACAACTATTAATTTTCACAAAGTCTGCTGTTTCAGTTTTTATAATGTCAATTTGCATATACTCCAGAATGTTATGAGGAGTGATCAGCTCAACTGCAATTAATTGCAAAGTCCCTCTTTGCCTTGAAAATGAACTTTATCACCAAAAACACATTTCCACTGCATTTGAGCCCTGCCACAAAAGGACCAGCTAACATCATTTCAATGACACACAGGTGTCACACACATTAACACAGGTGTGGGTGTTGATGAGGACAAGGCTGGCGATCAATCTGTCATGATGGAGTGACTGGACCCTTTAAAAGGAAGATGGTGCATGACACCATTGTTCCTCATCTGTTAGCCATGGTTACCTGCAAGGAAACACGTGCAGCCATCATTGCATTGCACAAAAAGGGCCTAACAGGGAAGTTTATAGCAGCGAGTAAGATTGCACCTCAGTCAACCGTCTATCGAATTATCAAGAACTTCAAGGAGAGAGGTTCAATTGTTGCCAAACAGGCTCCAGGGCGCCCGAGAAAGTCCAGCAAGCGCCAGGACCGTCTCCTGAAGGTGTTACAGCTGCGGGATCGGGCCACCACCAGTGCAGAGCTTGCTCAGGAATGGCAGCAGGCAGGTGTGAGTGCATCTGCACGCACAGTGAGGCGAAGACTTTTGGAGGAAGGCCTGGTGTCAAGGAGGGCAGCAAAGAAGCCACTTCTCTCCAGTAAAAACATCAGGGACAGACTGATATTCTGCAGAAGGTACAGGGACTGGACTGCTGAGGACTGGGGTAAAGTCATTTTCTCTGATGAATCCCCTTTCCCATTGTTTGGGGCATCTGGAGGAAGGCTTGTTCGGAGAAGACGAGGTGAGTGCTACCATCAGTCCTGTCTCTTGCCAACAGTGAAACATCCTGAGACCATTCATGTGTGGGGTTGCTTTTCGGTCAAGGGAGTGGGCTCTCTCACAATCTTGCCTAAAAACACAGCCATGAATAAAGAATGGTACCAGAACATCCTCCGAGAGCAACTTCTCCCAACTATCCAAGGGCAGTTTGGTGATGAAGAATGCCTTTTCCAGCATGATGGAGCACCTTGCCATAAAGCAAAAGTCATAACAAAATGGCCCGGGGAACAAAACATTAAGATTTTGGGCCCTTGGCCAGGAAACTCCCCAGATCTTAATCCCATTGAGAACTTGTGGTCTCATAGAAACATCTGACAAAAACACCTAAAATCCCTGAAGCAGCAGACTTTGTGAAAATGTAATATTTGTGTCATTCTCAAAACTTTTGGCCATGACTGTAGTGATGTATCCATGGACTGGGTAAGGTATGTTTTGGCTACAGCAGAAATGTTGTTCCAGGTGATCGCCACAAGAGGGCGCCTTGTACCAAGCAGAGTCAGTGTTTCAGATCCTGGAGTGTACTTTTTTTTTCACAGCACATATTTTAAATGTAGAAGGAACAAACAGGTGTAATCATTAATATTAATCATGGCTATGGAAAAAAAAGTTGCTTCTTTCATGTTAGAGACACCAGGTACTGACACCTGACGTCATAGAGCTGTTTCTCTGTATATTTGATTCTACCCACTCGTACATTGTTTTGGTTCTCCCTCCCTTCTCTCATATCACCTTTTACTGTCATATCCGGTGGCTCCTGGGAGCTACTGTCAGTGTCAAAGCTTGAAATCAACACTTAACGCTTCTTTCATGGCATCAAACTACACTACCAGTCAAAAGTTTGGACACACCTTCTCATTCAATGGTTTTTTATTTATTTTAATTATTTTCAACATTGTAGATTAATACTGAAGACATCAACACTATGAAATAATCTGGTTTCACCATAATCTGGATTACAACAGTAGTCAAATAGGACTATCCATTGTGTACCAACCCTACCTCTGAACAACACAACTGATGGTCTCAAACACATTAAGAAGGCAAGTCATTCTACAAATGAACTCTTGACAAGGCTCATGTTAATTAGAAACCATTCCATGAGACCACTTCATGAAGCAGACTGAGAGAATACCAAGAGTGTGCAAAGCTGTCATGAAGGAAAAAGGGGGCTACTTTACAGAATCTAAAATATAAAACAGATTCTGCTTTGTTTAACACTTTTTTGTTCATTCAATAATTCCATATATGTTCTTTCATAGTTTTGATGTCTTCAGTATTAATCTACAGTGTTTACAATCATTCCAATAAATACAAACCCTTGCATGAGAAGGTGTTTCCAAACTTTTGACTGATAGTGTATAAGTTTAGTTATTGCAGGATACTTCAGATAAATGTAGGATAATGTCTGACATAAATAAATTTGAGTCAAAGTGTAAGGTGATTTAAAATGTAAATACCCAAAGTAAAGTATGAGCACACTAAAACTGGGCTCAGGTACGACACATCACTTTGATCAATAAGAAACACAATTATAACAAAATGTATCCCACTAAACTTCATTCTTTTCTGAAATGATCTCAAGCATCTCTGTTTGTACGTTTCAGCCTCAGCAGAGGTGTAACTGTAACATCTGATGAGTCCCTGACGGAGAAGTGACTTCTGTTGGTTATAACTCTGTTCTTACAGCTTCCCCTCTTGGTGTAAAAGTAGACTTCAAACTCATATCCAGCTAGAAGGAGCTCTGCTTTTTCTCTGTTGGATTATGGCACAGGATCCAAAGCTCTAACAAAGAGAGGCTGTCCTCCAGCAGCACTGGGAATGTGTAATATGACAGAGATTTATAGCAGGCTTTGTTCAGGAGGAGACAGCCTGCAAGCAGTGAGAGATCAGAACACCTGTAACCATCAGAGGGACAGAATAAGAGCATGAGCCACCAGGAGATATAATCAGATGTACTTTGGAATGATTGCATGGTATGCCTTTAGTCAATTTAATGCAACATAATTAATGATCAAATATGAGCTTAAAGAAGAGCAGGAATGACTCGTGTTTCTGACTGTGTATATATGACTCCTTATATAAACTGTCACAGCTACCTGTTGGCGTTCATGCTGTGAGACTGAGCAGACAGTCAGGGGATCTGTGGTCAGTGCGCGGCCACGAGTTTCTCGGCGTGTTCAGTCAAAGGGAATCTAATCCGTCCAGCAGGGAGCGCGCATTCCTGCTCACAGACACACAGAGAGGCTCAAAGGAAAACATGCAGTGGGTCTGTGAGGGGGCGGCTTGCAGAGGGGACAACTTTAGGAATCCAAAATCTAATACAGAAGCTAAATCTTTGTTTTTGACAACCTTTTATAATAGTTTTTTGAGCCTCTTTGTTACTGTATCTCACTCAGTTGAAGCCTCTCTGAAGGATTTGATTTTGGGGCTCCCTCCACGTTGGTGCCACCACTACAATGGTGATGATATAAATGATATAAATCTAAGTCTATCATGTTTATGTTTTGCTTTTGTTTTGCAATCATTTGACCGTTTCAGAGTGAAGATACTGTGAAACAGGTGGATAGTGGTTCACATATGCAAACCAAGGTAACCAGAAGGACTGCGATGCTGTGGTTATTTAGCGTGCACTGACTGTTAAGCAAACGATGGTCCAGTCCTGAAAAGTTTAAAAGTTCAACAGTGTAGGAGCAGGAGTTCAGTTTTTCATCATCCCACTTCTCTCATGAGCACCTGACCAGTAATGTCCATTACATGTAATACAAAATGAAATATGTTAAGACAAACAGTTCATGATGTCAGGCTCTCTCTTGGGAGATTTCATACATTCTTGGGGGTCCTCTGGTGTCCATGGGTTGCACTCAGCAGTGGCTTGGTTTGTAGCTCTGGTCCCACTGAAGACATTTAGTCTGCAAACAGAATATATGGATATTTTTTTAGGTGCACAGGCCTGCTGTGTGTGTGTGTGTGCTATATGTTTATGATTTGCAAGTTACACATTTACATGTTTAATTTCTAAATTGCTGCAGTTTAAAGTGGGAAACAGTTTTTGGTCCTACCTGAAATCTGTTAGGTGGGTTGAAGCAGGCTGTAGCTCTTTAAAGACATTTAGTCAACAGCATCTGGGAAAAGTTTCTCAGTGTCCTTTTGTTTTCAAATCAACTTCTTGGTTACTTTAGTCATGGCAATTATTTTCCCTTTAACATATTTCTCAGTGAAATGTTACATTTTTAAACTGTTAAAAACAGTTATTACCAAAGATTAGACTACATGGTCAAGTGAAGCCAGTGGTGGACAATGTCCACGTCTTCATGACTGAAGTCAGAGTATAGATCCTCCTGGTCAAACATTACTCAAATACAAGTGAAAGTTGTTGAGTCAGATTCTGACTTGAGTTAAAGTCCTGGAGTACTTGCTTTTAAAAATACTGAAGTATTCAAAGTACTTTTTAAAATATCTCTAAACGTATTTTCACAAAGCATGTGGTCAGTCAAGAATGCATGGGTGTTCATTCTGCTCCGTTCTGTTTATCTAGAAAACATGATTTCATATCTAAAAAGTCTACCATGAAATATAAACTAAGTTACTACAAGCACAGACAAGTTTACAATGTTCATCTGGAATCAAAGCAGTGTGTTAGCTCCAGACCTCCACATGCTTTCTCAGGTTAGATGCTGATGTTTTGTTGCTGTGATGAAGTCTGTGTGATAAACAGATCAGAGATTTACAACAATACAAACAATCATTCCATATTCCAAAAACCTCAAACGTGGGTTTAAAATATGGCAGATAGAGAATCATCATCCTTCTTAGTCATATTCATCAGCTGACTTCAAAGCAAAAGTCGTGAGTAACTAGAGCACTGATAGAAATGTAGAGGAGTCAAAAGGATGATATTTGTCTCTAAATGGACGTAAAAGTAATAAGTTCCCCAAAATATAATAATCAAGTAAAGTATAGATACTCAAAACTTAAAGGCACTATGAGGAGTTTTCACCAGCTGAGAAACAGACTGAAACCAACTTTATGACCTTCAAAAGCAAACAAAACCAAAATGAACAACACTGATACCTTCTCTGTTGTCATTTTTAATGCCTTATACCACTCAGTGGGGGTAGGTGTCAGACCACATGATTGACATTTGACTTTAGAAACATCCTTTTTTGGCTGTTTTCATGGCAAATAATCATATTGAGTGATACATGTGGCTGTTAAAAGACAACAGGGTGAGGTTTTTGTTGAAAACACTACTTTTGCATGTACAGAACAAGAGATAAGAGGTATCACTTTGTCCACAATGGGGCACCAACATTAATATTAATCAAAAGTTCCCCTTTAAAAGTGACATATCACGCTTTTTTCACCAATATATATTGGTCTAAGAGGTCTCCAAAACATGTCTTTAGAGTTTATGCTCAAAAAAACACTTTGATTTTGGCATGCCTGAAAAGTCCTCTTCTTCAGTCCTCCTCAGAACACCGTTTTCTCTCTGACCACGCCCCCTCCGGAAGTGGATGTGACCTCGGCTCTCCAGCACGTTGATCTAATGTTTACATGTTGGCTGAATATACACGGCTGCTCACAGACCAGCGTCACTTCAACCCTCTGAATCTGATCCAGAATCTGATCCCGACGGAGAGGCGCCTGTAGCAGGACCTTTCTGAAGGATTGGTCACAGATTTAGTGTTTCTTGTTTTATTTATCAGCATGTAGACGTGTGTCTTGGTACACAGCTACGAACATGTAGCTATGTGGCTATGCTAACTAGCGCTAGCACTTATCAGAATCAGAATCAGAATCAGAATCAGAATCAGCTTTATTCGCCAAGTATGCTTGAACACACAAGGAATTTGACTTTGGTAAACTGTGCTCTCTTTGTACAAGGCATAAGAATAGGAATAAGAATAAGAACTACAATAAAAAATAAAATGAAAATATAATAACAATAACCTTAGCTATAAATACAAAGAAACAACAAATAGCTTGACTAATATGTACAGGCTAAAAAAATATGATAAAGTGCAGTGGTGAGTTGCAGAGGTAGTTTTACATTATAAAATAGAAGTTAAATAATACAAAAAATAGAAATATGGAATTCTGCTTGAGAATTGTTGCATTGTATATCTACATGTATATTTACAGAGAGTATTTATCTGACAGGTATGACACTGTTATGGTTTAGTGTTCATCAGAGTGACAGCCTGGGGGAAGAAACTGTTCTTATGACGGGTTGTTTTGGCGCACAGTGATCTGTAGCGCCTGCCGGAGGGGAGGAGTTTGAAGAATTTGTGTCCAGGGTGTGAGGGGTCAGCGGTAATGCTCCCTGCCCGTTTCCTGGCCCGGGACCGGTACAAGTCCTGGATGGGGGGCAGGTCGACACCGATGATTTTCTCTGCAGTCCTTATAGTCCGCTGCAGTCTGTGTTTGTCTAGTTTGGTTGCAGAGCCAAACCAGACAGTGATGGAGGTACACAGAACAGACTGGATGATGGAGGTGTAGAACATGATCAGCAGCTCCTGAGGCAGGTTGAACTTCCTGAGCTGACGCAGGAAGTACATCCTCTGCTGGGCCTTTTTTCTGATTGTGTCTATGTGGGAGGTCCACCTCAGGTCCCGGGAAATAGTGGATCCCAGGAACCTGAAAGAGTCCACAGTAGACACAGTGCTGATAAATAAAAATCATCCACTAGATCTTCAAATCTGCAGAAGTGGGGAGTAAAACCGACCTCTGCCAGAAAGGCAGCAGGACCTTTCTGAAGGATTGGTCACAGATTTAGTGTTTCTTGTTGATTTATTTGTCAGTATGTCGACGTGTGTCTTGGTACACAGCTACAGCTACAGCTACAGCTACAGCTATGAAGTTATGAACATGTAGCTATGTGGCTATGCTAATTAGCGCTAGCACTTATCCATGACAAATAGAAATCATCCACTAGATCTTCATATCTGCAGACGTGGGGAGTAAAACCGACCTTTGTGTTTATTAAGACAGCCTACAACTAGCATGCCTCCCTCCTAAGCTCCTTGTTAGCACACATTTGTGCAGGTAATGAAAAATGGAGGGGGGATTCAGTATTATTTTATACAGTCTATGGGCTGAACAAGCTCCGAGCTCTGACTCTGTTACAGACCGGATATTGTTGTTACGTAACAAAAACACGGAAGTCTGAAACGGCTCGTTTCACACACATTTACAGAAAGGTGGAGAAATCAAAACAGGGGCAGAATGGATTTTTTTCATTCTCGGGGGGTTTGTAGACATGCCAGGGACACATATTTCAGGTAGAGAACCATTAAAAAGTCAATTTTGCATGATATGTCACCTACTTTGTTACTGTCCACCACTGAGTAAAGTTGTATCAAAGTGTGTCACTAAATGAAAAAAAAAGAGTCAGAGTAGAGGAATCCTAAAAGAATCACAGCTTTGTGAACATGTTCAACAAGTTGTGAAGAAATTCTACATGTAGTTGTTTTTTGGCGGCCCCTGTGGACTACAGAGGCCAGTACCAGGCTGCAGAATGTTCCTGGCTACCTCGTCCGCCCACCAGGGGATTCCCCCGGCGCCGACACCCCCCAGCACCCCCGTCTCTCCTGCTCCACTCCGGGAGTCCAGCTCGGGGTTTCCAGCAGAGAGGCGCAGGAGTGGAAGGACTCCTCACCGCAAACACAGCTCAGACCCGCATCTGTCCGGCACCACTACGGGAAGTGGACCTACAGGGACACCGGAGTCCAGCGCAACACACAAGTGGACACCTAAAAGAAGACCTCTGAAACACGGTGAGTGTTTGTGATTATCAGACCAACTTTCTCTGGGTACAGACTCAGACTGATGGACACAGAGTGCAGATGTAAACACTTTACTCTGAGGAGTCCCGTCCTAGAGGACTTCTTGTGTTTTTAACAGACCTGTTTGAAACGCACAGACTCCACTCTGATATCTGTCTGTAAAGTGACACTGAATGCAAACCGGTCCCCTCATCGCAGACTTGTTGCCCGCCACAGGTTGCTGCAGCCCGGGGTGGAGGAGCGCTCAGAGATGGAGGCGTCGCTGCTCATGCTCGTCTGTAGTGAGTACACTGTACCAGTCAACCCGTGTTTTCTGCATCTTAATGAATCCTCTGATGTTACTCACTGAGCAGGGATGAAAGATAAAAGACTGTCTCAGGTCACTGGGCTGTCTTTGATAAGTGACTGGAAGATCAGGAGCTCACGGGTTCATGTTAAAGCTGGGGAAGAGGGGTCTAAGTCTCAAAGTTAAGGTTTACTAAAGCAGATTATTATCTTGTGACATCTTGACATGTGAGTTTTAACAACAGAGGAAGTTTCAAAAATCTGTTTACTCAAATAAGAGGCTGTTAGGATTGATATTTTGAAAATTGAAACCCTGAAATTGTAGGAAAAACCTCTACTGCCCATAGATCTTGATCAAATCCCTGTTGCTCATTGTTTATGCTCATTTTGCAGTTCCATACATGACTCTTTCATTGTGCAGTAAAAGTCAAATTAGATCAAATATTCCCAAGATATTCATTTTTACAAATCAATTTATGGAAGTCTACAGGTTGACTTTGTTCATTATAAGACATACCAACTTCCAGAGCACACCTTAAATCAGCATCTCTTATTCTACATCAGTATTTATGCATTAACAAGTTTAGCACTGTCCAGAAAACCATCAGCAGCTCAGGCAGAAACAGTAGCCTGGACCTCCTGGATGAGAGGTTGATGGGATTGTTGGCCTCCAGGGTCTCTGGGGTCGCCCCTGTCTCTCTCTCTGTCTGTCTCAGTCTGTCGGTCTCTCTCTGTGGGTGGTGTCGCTCTGTTTATGGTCCTCCTAAAACAGCCCAGCTGAATCCGCAAATAGAGACACCCACTCGACACCCACCTCCAGCACTGCTGAAGCCCCGTTGAATGCATCCAGTGCTTCATGTATAAATGTATGTGTCTGTGTATGAGATAAGGACGATTGTTTTTATCTCCTTTGATTTACAGCATGACACGTTTGCTGAATTGCTGAGTGACACCTGCACATCTCTGCAGGTGGATGTTCTCAGTACTGTGTGTGAGTCAAAATGCCTCTCTGAGTAATTGATCTCCGTAAAATGCATCAGAATGCATTGTCCCCCTGAGCTGAAGACAATGGGTTTATAGCTCCACTTAAAGTCAATTAGCGCCTGCTGTTGTCTCAGTGAGTGCAGCTGCAGCTCCTGATAGAACCCAGTGGTGGTGTTTCATTCTTTAGATGCTAATACATGCTCTCTCCTGATTTCTGCAGAATTTGTAGCAGTGATGCTTTTGTTGATGTTTCAAGAACCTTAAAATTTGAGGAACACATTGAAGCCTTGTGAAATTAAATGTCGTGCATAGCTTGGCATGGATTTAAACATTTATTTAGAGACATGTCCAACTCTCAGTCCTAAAGTCACCCTCCAGTTTCTACTATAAGGTCTGCAAATAGAAAGCAGAGTGCAGGTTGAAGCAATCACCCTCTCCATGATTGCGGCGTCTTTTTCTGTGATTGTTGCGGCCTCAAACGTCTGATTTGCAGGCAGCTTTTTTTTAAGTTGCAGTGAAAGTTTGCAGCATGACATTTTACACATCCATTGCAAGGTGACAAGCATTGGAGTAAAGCTTAATGAGTCTGTTTGTCCTCTGAAATCACTCAAACAGAATGTGTACAATCTGAAATAGCTTATTTCAATGCAGGACGGACAGTCTACACACTGTTCGTCACATTCATCATGTCTGTTCTGGGTGCTGAGCTTTAATTTGATCATTAATAATGACTCAGATATCAAAGAAGTGAGTTCTGATCAAAACGTGACAAAGCACACAGGGAACAATTGTGATTGGTCATGAAAAATCTTCTAGAATTGATTGCGAATCACAATATCACAACATCCTAGAGAGACTGATCAATAACATATGATCAGCTGTGTTACTGGTAGCTGTTACTACTTCACAGACCTCACTAAAGGTGTTTGAATATTGAAGTTGATTGTGTGATATCTAACCTGATGGAGGCAGGGTGGAGGAGATTCTCCAACATGTTGGTGTTGAGCTGGGTTAAGATCTTGTGACTGTTCAGGCTCCAGCATTTTGTTCACACTGTTTCATACTCACTAAAGTATTCAGTCAGCTGCACCCAGGCCTCTGTATTTGTTGTGTCGCAGCTGTTTCAATCACTTAATGTTTTTAATTGGTCTGTACTTTGCTTTAGACCACCATCACACTTTGGTACACACTACCAGTCAAAAGTTTGGACACACCTTCTCATTCAATGGTTTTTATTTATTTTAATTATTTTCAACATTGTAGATTAACACTGAAGACATCAAAACTATGAAATAATCTGGTTTTTCCATAATCTGGATTACAAGAGTAGTCAAATAGGGCTATCCATTGTGTACTAACCCTACCTCTGAACAACACAACTGATGGTCTCAAACACATTAAGAAGGCAAGTCATTCTACAAATGAACTCTTGACAAGGCTCATGTTAATTAGAAACCATTCCAGGAGACCACTTCATGAAGCAGACTGAGAGAATACCAAGAGTGTGCAAAGCTGTCATGAAGGAAAAAGGGGGCTACTTTACAGAATCTAAAATATAAAACATATTCTGCTTTGTTTAACACTTTTTTGTTCATTCAATAATTCCATATATGTTCTTTCATAGTTTTGATGTCTTCAGTATTAATCTACAGTGTTTACAATAATTAAAATAAATACAAACCCTTGAATGAGAAGGTGTGTCCAAACTTTTGACTGGTATTGTATATAACAGGTCATTTCAGGAGTTCATTGTCTTAAGATGAGATCATTTCAAAAATTAAAAAACAATCTCAGCTACAGGTTTTACAATTTTTAAAAAATGAAAATGTATTTATTCTGCCTACATGGGTGTAAAAAGGAGCGATCATTGGTGGCACTAATGTTGGTAATGTTACCTTGTTAAAGATTTCAGCTGACTGATTGATTGAGTTTTTATTTTCATATATATTCACGAACGGCCCATCCCCCATGGGTTCAGCTGCAGTGGTCCAACAGTTCATTCAGGTCATTACAAAGTTACATGTTCCTTATACCGCTCAGCTGTAAACATTGTATTCTGCCTCATCTCTCAGGCTTTAGAGATAAAATCCACTACAAAGAAGGTTCCTCTTCCAAAATGAGCACAACTTAGATTTTCAGAATCATCCAAATTGAAGAAATCAGCTTTAACTGGAGATATTTTGGAGAGACGTTACGCCTGCAGGTCTCTAAAGATAATGTTCCTGAACTTCATTGTGTAGAGTGATCTCTGTCTTTTGGTTCAGTTAAACTTAAATCAGGGGTTCTATGCTGTTACTCTCCTTTCTGAGACGATACATTTGTAGTTATGCTTTACACCAAACATCAACAGACCAGTTTTCTCTATAAGAATAACTTCTTCTTCTTCTTCTCTTGAATATCACAGCAGTGAAGCTGTGTTTTTACTGACCTGTGCGTCTCCAGAAAGGCATCTTCAACAGCCTAAAGGAGGGTCATAAAGAGGGCTTTAAATTAAGTAGATCCTTTTATAAGTCTCACCTGATAGCTGAAAGTCAGAGGAGGAACTCGAAGGGAATAATATTTTCAGATTGGAAATGCGAAGAAGTGTGTGTGTGTGTCTTTGTTTGTGTCCAGTCACCTCACACATTGTCAATTTAGAGGTAGGAAGCTGTCAATCAGAGTCCTGAAGCTGAAGATACAAGGTCAAGGGTCGTGTCTAAAGCCTGGGGTCAGAGGAGGGGTTAATTGGAGTGTGTGGTTGTGTGTGTGTGTTTGTGAGAGACGGAGAGTGAAAGGACTCTGATCACAGGGACAAAAGAATCACAAGTGTCTTCTCCTCCGTCCTGTTTCCTTCTATTTCTAGAGTTTGTTTATGGGGGTGGAAGGGGAACCTGTTGAAAGCTGGCCGTGTGTGTGTGTGTGTGTGTGTGTGTGTGTGTGTGTGTGTGTGTGTGTGTGTGTGTGTGTGTGTGTGTGTGTGTGTGTGTGTGTGTGTGTGTGTGTGTGTGTGTGTGTGTGTGTGTGCATTTGCAGAAATTGTCTTGAGCATATTAAAGATTGAACGAAAAATCTTGCACTACAACAACATTTGTCCTTCAGTTTCTTCTCGGGGTGATTTAGAAAACAACTTTTCATTAAGTGTGATGTTGATGAAGTTCAGCTAAGAGGGACAAATAATTATTGTACAAGGAAGGAAGGAAGGAAAGGAAGGAGGGTGGAAGGTAGCAAGGGTGGAAAACTTAACATAAAAGAGGATCTTGTTGAATCCTCTGTAATTCACCTCTCTTAAGAAGTTCGTTTATAAAGGAATGAAGATCCATCGAGCTGCTGACATACTCCTCAGATGTGTGTACATGTGTATGTGTGTGTCAGTGTATGTCAGTGTGTGTGTGTGTATGTATGGGCAGGTGAGAGCTGGCATCAGCCAGTGGGAGTGGAAGAGTGTGCTCCCGAGGCCTTTCTAAGCGACAGCCTCCGGAAATGTGCGGATACCAGAACAATGGTGCGTTAAAGCCTACTAACCACCAGCAGTAGAGACAGAGAAAGAGAGAGAGGGAGAGAGAGGGAGAGAGAGAGGGAGGCTGAAAAATTAGAGAGGGAGGGGGTGGGGATGTTGGAAGAATAAGGACAAAGAGAAAAGAAGGAAAGAAAGACTTCAGGCACACGGGGAAGGGGTGGGGAGGGAGAGAGGGAACAGGTTTGTTCCTATGAAAGGACGGTGAGTTAGGTTTCCCTGTCGGGTTGCCAGGAGCTTTCTTGGATGAAAGGAGGAGGAGGAGGAGGACTTAAAGGGGGGAGGATGAAGGGGCAGGGAGGAGAAATAGGAAGTGGAGGTGGTCCCATTAAAAACAATGGAGTGGTTGGTACAGTGGAGTGAGCTGCCATGTGCTCACAGTGTGGAGGTAAACAGGATGATGGTGTCTCTATCATAGACACTGTTTGGAGAACTTGAGGGCTTTTACTGAGAACACTTGTGCATCCTTAGTTTTGAATGCTGTGAAAGTTGTGTTAGCCCTTTTCTGTTAGTAACCAGTTACATGTTGTGATCGCAAACCACAGCAAGATTAAATGATCCAGAATGGACCTGATCAAACTAACGGCCAAATTCCACCAGATCCATGTCCGGTCCGTCTCTGATCCATCACAGCTCAAGATCTAATAGGTTTATATTCTAGTCAATGTGTTAACTTCCACTGGATCCGCTCCGTTGCGTTCTGGCTGCGTCTCTGATCCGGCAGGTTGGAGTCCTCCGGATCAGATACGTAAGACTTCTATTGTTGCCGGATGCCAGAGCACGATGCATCAATCTCAACAGAGCAGATGGAGCAGGACAGGAAGTCAGGCACCAAAACAAAATGAAAACATCTGGTTAATTTTCAGAATAAAACACTCTGTGTTATCACCAGATCATATTTCACTTAACCACAACAAAAACCGTCATGATGAGTGGAGCCAGACCTGGAGTCAACAGGTCCTGAGGACCCACTGATCAACAATCAGTTCTTATTAACATAGCTCTAATTCATAACAAAAGCCAACTCAGGACACTTTAAATAAAGCGCAGGTTTAGACTGTTCTCCGTTATTTGGAGTAGGGCTGCAACCAACAACCATTCATCAGTTATCAGGTTTACTCGGGACTTCCACCAGATCCACATCAGGACAGTTTCCCATCCGCTACGGTCCGGCTCCATGCTCTGTGGTCTGTCAACACCCACTTGTTGCGTTTTCAGAACACAGCACAGAGCAGGACCGCCGGACAGCTGGAGTCATGTGACCGAGGTTTTCCCACAGTAATCACTGAATCAAGGATCCTCCTCCTCCTCCTCTCCTCATCCATGTTGTGTTTCTGATCCTCTGAAAACCTCTGACCTGTTAACTCCAGGCCTGGCTCCGCTCATCATGACGGTTTGTTGTTGTAGTTAAGTGAAATACGATCTGGTGATAACACAGAGTGTTTTATTCTGAAAATTAACCGGATGTTTTCATTTTGTTTTGGTGCCTGACTTCCTGTCCCGCTCCATCTGCTCTGTTGAGATTGATGCATCGTGCTCCTGCATCCGGCAAAAATAGAAGTCTTGTGTATCTGATCCGGAGGACTCCAACCTGCCGGATCAGAGACGCAGCCGGAACGCAACGGAGCGGATCCAGTGGAAGTTAACACATTGACTAGAATATAAACCTATCAGATCTGGTGCTGTGATGGATCAGAGATAGACCGGACATGGATCTGGTGGAATTTGGCCGTTAGCTTTTTTCTTTGCAGCGTCGAATGCTCCAAGACTTTAACTGCTTTACAGATTGTTGGTGTTGCATCATTTGCCCCCATCTTGCAATGTTTTGTTTACCTGTTGCTTCCTGGTTCTTGTCCCCCATGCCCCATTCTCAGCACAGATAGTAAGGATGTCTCACTCCATAGCAATTCTTCTCCAGAAAATGATATTCTGTCTGCGCATTGAATGAAAACACATCACCAACAGATCATTGACTTTTTAATTCACAAGCGACTAATTTTGGCTTCAATTTTTATTAATTACATTGGTGAATTGTTGCACCCCTAATTTGGAGTGGCCTAGCAGTTGACCAAAAGCATGCACTACAGTAGCAAGAAAAGAACCCCATTTAAACCTTGAGCAGAACTGGGCTCATTGGTAAACAGGCATCTGCAGGGAATGGAAAAATCCGTGGCTTTAAACTAGGCTCTGGTCCCTGAGCTCCCTTGTCTGGTAGGTTCCTCTGAGTCGCTGCCGTAGACCTCCAGCTGCTATGGACGTGCTGGACTCCCGCAGCTACTACTACTACTAGTACTATCCGTCTCATCACTATCATCTCTCTCTCTTCATCTTCCTATATCCCTCTCTCCAACACGGTCTCAGCAGATGTGTGTCTAACATGAGTCTGGTCCTGCTGGAGGTTTCTGCCTGTTAAAGGAAGTTTGTCCTTGCCGCTGTAACTTGCTAAATGCTGCAAAGTGCTCTGCTCATGGTGGATTAAGATGAGATCAGACTGAGTCCTGTCTGTAAGATGGGACTGGATCTTATCCTGTCTTGATGTTGGGTCTTTGTTAATAATAATCTAGAGTACGGTCTAGACCTGCTCTGTTTGGAGAGAGTCTGAGGATAACATTTGTTGCGATTTGGCGCTATATAAATAAAGATTGATTGATAAACTGTTAAAGTTGATTATTTTAACAATCACAAGATTATTGTAAAGAACAGCAGGAAACGTACAGGTGTGCTAACTCTCACTGAGCAGTGTCAGTCTGAAGGGTCCTGGTGTTGCTGGTACACCGGATAAGGGATGTTCCAAAGTGACAAATCAACATGGAGAACAATTCATTCAATACAGCTAAACACAGAATTGAAATGTCAAATTGCCTTAGTGTGGCTAACATTAGCAGAGCGAGCATCACAGCCTTCAGTCCTCCTTGCAGGTTAACGTAAACCAGTTTAAACAGACACAGCCTAAACGCAACATTACCTCCATTTTTTAGATCAAAATATTGCCAAGCTGTACCACAATACAAGAGGCCACCTGTCATCTGTGCTTGTTTACATCCAGGTAATCACAAAGCAAAAGACTATCAACTTGCTGGCTGTAGTCTGTTCACTCTGTGCTTTTTAATATATCTGGTCATGGTTTATTTAACACATATGTTGACATGTCCAGATTTAAATATAGTGGTCACATGTTTGTTTACAATAAGAACAAAGAAGATTATGTCATCCCTTTTTACATCAGACATTTGTGTGTGAGTCATCGCCAGAGGCCAAGTCTAATAACAGGCTGTGTTCACAGCTTGTTAAAAAACACTCTCAGACACGTCCCCATCCTCTAATCATCTAATGGCAGACAAGCTGTAATTACACTGAGATACTACAACATGTCAGGATGGAAGGAGGAATAAGGAAGGAAGGCAGATAGGAAGGAAGGCAAACAGAGACATACATAAATAAAGAGAGGAGGGAAGGATGCAATTAATCTGATCATTATTTTCTGATTCAGATTGTATTGTTAAAGAAGATAACTCGACTTCTAACCACGATGTGTGGTCGTCATATCACGTAGACATGTTATTACACACAGCCTCACTCGTATACTCTTACAAGTTCAATAAAACAGGTTGGCAACAGGCAGCCAGCTGTCTGCTGTTCAAACCTGGTTTTATAGAAATGATAAACATGTAAGAGGTCCTAAAACTGCAGACTGCATTTAACAGTGTTTTAGAAGGACAGCTTTAATTGAGTGTCAGTGTTAGACATTATGCTAATTTGAACTGAGCGTACATAAGGGGTCGTCTGCTACTTGGCTTACCTGGCAGAGTCACTTTGATGTGGATCCTTCATTAGCTTATCATGGAGGCTATCTACTGTGTTTATGCTGGTGCAGAAGGAAAGAATAGCTCTCTAAGTTATTCGAGAGAAAGTCAGAAATGCAGGTCATGCAACACCAGAAAATGCAAATTACTCAGTCAGTCTTTATTCATATAGCACCAAATCACAACAAATGTTACCCTCAGACTCTTTCCAAACAGAGCAGGTCTAGACCATACTCTACGTTCTATTATTAACAAAGACCCAACATCAAGACAGGATAAGATCCAGTCCCATCTTACAGACAGGACTCAGTCTGATCTCATCTTAATCCACCATGAGCAGAGCACTTTGCAGCATTTAGCAAGTTACAGCGGCAAGGACAAACTTCCTTTAACAGGCAGAAACCTCCAGCAGGACCAGACTCGTGTTAGACACACATCTGCTGAGACTGTGTTGGAGAGAGGGATAGAGGAGAATAAGAAACAGTTAAATTAATTTGGCATAAGGAGCTTAAGGAGCTTCACACTACTGTACTTTGTTGTTGTTGTTGTTTTTTGCACAAGTCATTTTTCCAACATCTCTACAACGGAGGTGGAAAGTGCATATATAGCATGAGGACACACCATCAAAATATTATTTAGGGCTAGTCCTGTGCAAAAAGATCATAGTGTTTTTTTTACCTATTTATAACAACTCATCTACATTTAATATCCCTTGTAATCATGTTGCAAAATGCACACCATACGGCCACATAATCAATATATACCTACATTTTTAAGGAACCCTGTTTCCCTTCTTCTTGAAACTTCTTAAGTCTACCAAGCACTCCTTTTTACCTTCTAAGGTGCCGTATCCACGGTGCAGACCCAGTGGGACTCTTGAAGAAACAAATATGCAGCTTTTTATTGCAGTCGATTCAGTGCTTATTGCCCTCTATCCTTGTACCGTCTGTCTTTGGTCATCATCGTTTAAATTCAAAGGTTAAAAGTTTAAAATATGACCTCACACACACACACACACACACATGCACGCACGCACGCACGCACGCACGCACGCAGACACAGACACACACGCACATGCACGCACGCACGCACGTACTCCTCTGTAATCCAAATATTGCTCAGAGGACTCCAACCTTTGCTTTCAGCCACACAGGGGTCCCCCCTTTCTCTCTCACATCAGGAAGCAATTTCAACGTTTAACAGTCAGACATATTACAATTCAATTATTCACAAACATTCAAGCATGCACACTAAAAATGCACTTAAAAGCATTTACAGTTAGAAAGAACACACGCACACGGTCACCGGACAGAAAATGTCTGTAATTGTGCAGACACAATTAATTCCCTGATTAGCATCAGGCTCATATAATGGCAGGAAGACCAACACATTAAAACACGCAAAACGCATGACTCAACTAATGACATGTCCCACGTGTGCTGAACTTTTCTTTGAGCTTTCCCTCTGAGCAGAGTCAGAGTTTCTGAGAGTGAGAGACTGTGATTAGCACCTTCAGAGAAACCCATCTGCACTCTGCTCAGTGGTCCATGTCTCCTGGAGCAGGATCACCTGAGCAAACACACAACACATCAATCACCAAACACGCTCCGCTTGGTAAGGGATGGACGAGCTTGTTGACCAACAGGCTGCACCAAACATCTGCTGGCCATGTGTCCCTCTCATTAATGTTGATTTTGAGCTGACCACTGACCTTTTATTTTTCTTGTCTAGTACCATGCTGAACTAAACAATTACAAAATCCCAGCACACCATCAAGATCTCTCCTGACAGGCTGAGAGTAATGCCAGCTAATGGGTCGTTCAAACAAGGCTTGACTCACCTTCAGACCCTCCCAGCAACAACATAACAGCAGCACAAGTGCACTCTGTAAACTTAAGTGTATCATCACCTGCACAGTAGCTTTTTGCAACTTCAAGCTAACTGTGATTGATCAATTAAAATATGCAATCAAAACACTTTGTATCTAAAATGGCATTAAATTGCCCACTGCCCTCAGTTTTTAGCGTCCTCCTGCATTGCTCTGCGTTCAATGACCCATCTCTAACAGCCAAATTCCACCAGTCCGGTTCGTCTCCGATCCGTCATCGGATCTGGTAGTTTTCTATTCTAGTCAATGTGTTAACTTCCACTGGATCTGCTCCGTTGCGTTCGGGCTGCGCATCCAGATCAGATACGTAAGACTTCTATTTTTGCCGGATGCGGGAGCACGACGCATCAATCTCAACAGAGCAGATGGAGCGGGACAGGAAGTCAGGTTTCACCAAAACAAAATGAAAACATCCGGTTAATTTTCAGAATAAAACACTCTGTGTTATCACCAGATCGTATTTCACTTCACTACAACAACAAACCGTCATGATGAGCAGAGCCAGGCCTGGAGTCAACAGGTCAGAGGTTTTCAGAGGACCAGAAACACAACATGGATGAGGAGAGGAGGAGGAGAATCCTTGATTCAGTAATTTCCGCGGGGAAACCTGGGTCACATGACTCCAGCTGTTAGGTGGTCCTGCTCAGAGCTGCGTTCTAATACTTGCGTGTAATACTATTGGGCTGCACCTGAAATACTGGAATTGAGCTCTAATGTATATTAACCATCAAATGTCTTGGAGTCATGGTGGTCAAAGCAGTCATTGTCATTGCCCTAGATCTTTTGCACTCCTTTGTTAAAGTAGGTATTTCAGCTTTTCTGCTCCACCACCAGCAGCGTTTAATGAAATGAAATGACCTGAGGAGTGAGGTTTATTTCATTATTTAAATGCATACCTAAATATAGCAATTACTAGTTTTTATGGATGATTTGATAAACTCAAAACTATTGTAAATCACTACTGGTCCCCATGGATGTCTGGCAAACTATTAGCCAACACTAGGGTTGCACCGGTGTATCAATTGAACAGTGGCCAGTACTGTGCCGTGAACCAATAGCCAAAGTTTACCTGATGTGTTGCACCAATCAAAAGCTGGTGTGTCCTGACACATAACTGCTGATTCAGGGAAGATGGCAGAGCAAGTCACCTGTTGGACAAACTCTGATTTGTTATCATCGTCCAAAGTGAAAGAAAACAGATCAGCTGAGTCAGAGTATTTCACCGTCTCAGAGAAATGGGCAACTATCATCAATCAAAATAAAGGAGGAGGTAGGGAAGAAAAGATTGGTATGGGAATCAGATATTGGCTACGTTATTTTGAATATTGGTGTCCTACAATCGATGCATCACTAAACTAACTCTACTTCACATTGATCTCTGTTCAGATAATCCTCAGTCATCATAACCAGAAATGTACGTATCAATAACCCAGACAAAGACGCAGCGAGTACTTCATGTTTCTGCCGTTCCACTTAGTTAAAAACCAACATAGCTCCACTCATGTTTCCATCCAGCTCCTCTGCCCACCTGCTGCTTGAAATCTTTCCCATTTCCTCTCCAACGTGGAGTGATTCAGACGTCTCCGGGATGGCACAGGAATGTGAATGTCTCTAGAGGGACCAGCTGTTCGAAGTGCCATGCCTTGTTAATCTAGCAGCCTGGGTAACGGTCAGCGTCTGGCTAAGCTCACTGAAGCCTCTGTCCGCTGGACGGCCAGGGAGGAGGCCAGTGACAAACTCAGAGACAGCTGAGGGGAGACTCACACCCTGTCAGGCTGGGACAAAATAATGAATGAAGACAAGAAGCTAACTTAATATTTAAAACAGCTTTATGATTTTCACATACAAATCTAAGCAGCTCTTGAACAACATGTTTTTGTTTATTGTTTTGTTTTAATTCCTTCATTCATGTTATAGTCTTTTACTAATTCCCTTTTTCTTCTGTTACTTTTTTAATCTGTTTCTTTGTGAAGCACTTCATGCATTAATGTATGAAGGTGCTCTACACATAGAGTTGAGTTGAGTTGTTTGACTTACCCCCAATTTATACAGGGAGCGTGTAATCAAGCAGGTTGGAAACGCCAAGTTGAGACGACAGCGACTAACAGCACTTTGTTTCACTGCAGGTGTAGACCGTTAATGGTTCGTTTGTTAGGTGGTCACGTTAACCAGCACTGGGGTGAGGTGCTGCTAGTAGTGGGCGCTGGCAGCGTCTGTCTCGACCTTCATGCCGGTGTTTCTTTGACGCAGCAGCCTGGCATGTATGTTTACACTTTACAGCCGTGCTCAGTCGCGATTCACTCTGTTTCTGAATCTCACTACACGACACAAGTATTTCCAGTGACTGTCGTTAATGTTTCCCTTTTTCTTTTGCTATTAACAAAAGTTAGCATTCTTCTCCTCCCGTTACTTCATGCAATTAGCAAACAGCTTTAAAGCTGGGGTTGGTAGTCAGATTTAGATTCACTTTTTGTTATACTGGTTAAAATTATCTTTATGTCCTGATGGTAATCAATACATAATGTGTTCTTAAAAAAGAGGTAACAAAAGCTGCTATCTACAGCCAGAGTAAACCTGGGAAAACACCAACCAGTCCCTGCCATCAGGAGCCAAGTGATGAAACCAATCAAATCCCGTTATGCCATTCTGCCCGCCTCCTGCACAAACATTTCCTGTTTGTTTGTGTTTTTAACTTTCACTATGAGAATGTTTTGGTGTTTTCTTACCGCTGAGTGAGACATGAGTTGATGTAGTGCAAAACACAAATGATGTGCTGAGGACCGGTTTGGAATCAGTCACCATCATATGGTTGCGAATCAGCTGCACTCATGCATGTGAGCGGGGGCGTCGGTTTGGAGGAGCTCCGAGGGGAGGGGGGGAGGGGTTAGACTGAGTCCTGAGGAAATGCTACATTCTAATTCATGCTAGTTTTCTGTGACTACCAACCCTAGCTTTAAAATGCTTTTCAGCCACCGTCTGGCAGGAATACTGTATCACAACCAGACACTGGTGAAAACAATGAAAATTTGTACTTTTATAATGAGATGATATTTGCATTAACTCTTTGATTTTTAAGAAGTGAATGAATATTCCAGCATTCTGAAATCATGTCCCATCCCTTGTATAAATTAAGAGATTTTAACTAAGCCACCATTTTTATTGAAAACAGATATTTTGGCAGCTTCTTCAATGAAACACATTCTGTGATATACCCAGCAGTAACATTACTTTTATCATTGAAAATATAATCAAGCCCTGAATACATGATTATTTATAGAGATAAAAAAGTCCTGCTGGAACTTTTGTTTGTCCTGGGTTATGTTGGGGACTTCTCTTGACTTTTCACACCAGTAGCCTCTCCCTTGACATCCTCCTCCCATATTTCCAGATAGTACATAACATTAAGGTCAGCATTTGTTATCATGAGCAAACCCCAAGATGCTGATTAACCAGGGAAGCATGATGAACTGAGGGCAGAGAGAGGAGTCAGAGGTTCCTAAATGCAGAGGACATTAAGAAAGAAGAGTGATGGTGGGAGGGAGCTGAGACTAATAAAGAGGTGGGGGAGGACGGAGGAGGAGAACAGCTGGATGTTTGACTGTGGGAGCTGACCATCCATCAGCTAAGTGCAGAGCAAAGAGAGGACTGAAAGACAGAGAGGGAGAATGTAAACTAATTAGCGAGGGGGAGTCGGGAATAAAAGGCTGTTGACGTTTCTCCGTCCAGGTTTCAAGGCAGAGAGAAACATATCTGCACTGCCTTCGACTCGCACCATCAGGTCAAGAATGCAGCTCATGATAAGTTGTCTTAAAATCAAGCTATTCCCGTATGCTCACTGTAACGGGCCGGCTGACACTGGATCTGAGCGAGCTGTCATAATGATATTCTTGGCAGGGTGTTATGTTTAACTCTTTAACCCCCTCCTGTCTTAGCAAATGTGTGTCTTTGGAGTTCATGTGTGCTGTTCTGTCTCTGTGTGTGTTTGGATGTTTGTCTGTGTTTACTGCATTGTTGACACTCGTAGATGTGACAGCAAACTGTGTCCCCACATTCGGTCCCAGAGGAATGTGTCAGGTTGATGTCAGGAGCCCACCCTCACACCCTCACCCACAGATATCTGAGAGTCAGATACTCTGAGTGATTGGATTATCCCCCTGATTTTCTAATACCCCTAGTTTTCCATTGACTTGACACTGTCTCTTCAAGGAGATGAAAGACGTGTTGCCATTGTCACATGGTGGAAACTGCTACACTAACAGACAAGGATGCATGATATGGATACAGATAACCAATTGAATCTGCTCCTGAAGGCCGATACCAAAGATAGGCTACAATTCAGAGAGCAAATATGCATAATAATATTCTATACCTACATATTCTAACTGATGGCACTCTTGTTAACACTAAAAACAATGTTTAGTTCTATTTGTATAGCGCCAAATCACAACAAACTTTATCTCCAGACACTTTTTGAGTGAGGGTTATTGAGTAGCTACGGATCGTATTGAGGTGTTACAAATGTTAAATATGCTGAATATCAACGTGTGGAGCAGGCTCATTAAAATATGCGGACATACAGTCATAAAAGTGAAGGCTCAGACTTCAACAAGGGAACTGAACAGAAACATATTTCAGACTCACAGAGTCCAGTTTTCTGCCCACTCGTTCTTATTCAGAAAAATAATCATGTGAACGTGGTCAGGTGTCAGTCGGGAGCGCAACCGGGTCAAAATCAGTCCGGCAGCAGAGAAAAAAAGCACCCATGGAGAACTGCAGCCCTCAGCTGAGCTTCTCCTCCGTGCCCAATACTTTTAGCTAGTAAGGCAGGCCTCCCTGCATTCACAGTTAAACCTCTGTAAATGATCCAGAACGCAGCAGCACGTCTGGTCTTCAACCAGCCTAAGACAGCTCATGTCACTCCCCTGCTCATTTCGCTACACTGGCTTCCAGTTGCAGCTCGCATCAGATACAAAACTCTAATCATGACTTACAAAGCAGTCACCAAAACCGCTCCAGTTTACCTGGAACCCCTCATCCAGGTCTACTGCCCTTCTCGCCCGCTACGCTCAGACTCTGAAAAGCGCCTAGGGCTTCCAGCACACAAGGCTTCAAAATCAAAATCACTAGCTGGACTCTTCTCTTCTGTTGCCCCTAAATGGTGGAATGAATTGGTCAACTCCATTCGATCTGCAGAGTCCCTCTCTACTTTCAAAAGACAGTTAAAGACCCAGCTCTTTAGGAAGCACTGTGCACTTAGCTAGACTGTTCTCCACTGTTGTCCCCAGTGGCAGATCATGTCTTCCAGCTACAGTTGACTCACACTGTCCTGCTCTACTCTGGGAATCTGTGTTCAGCTCTTGAGTGACCCAGCACTTGGTACTTTGGTCATTATTGTGGTGATGTTAATTGTTGATGATGATAATCGAAGGTCTTAAATTGTTTGGTTGCTTCATTGTAAATGTTCCTTATTTACTTTTGTGCATTGCCTTTACACTGCTTGGCAGTACCTGCACCCAAATTGCCTAGAAGCACTTTGTTACTCTTACTGATCTTGTTTCCTCTTGTCTAGATCTTTGCTTGTGTTGTTCTTGTTCTCGTATGTACGTCGCTTTGGATAAAAGCGTCTGCTAAATGACATTATAACATTATAAGTTCTTAACTCAATTTATTGTTTACATCCCTTGTTAAAACGCTTGTGGACCCTTTTTCCTTCTCTTTGAATACATGAGGCACATTTTGCAAATGTGAAATGTCAAATTATCCTCCTCTGAAACACAGATAAGCATCCACACTTTAAACTGTATATTAAAATGAAAGTGTTCACTCAATGTGAAGCCAAAATGTTTAGATCTCCCCCTGCTCCACCCTGCTTTCTTCAGGTGGAGCTTGGGTCTAACTAGAAGACTGAAAAACACGTCAATTACATTTTTATCAACGTGCTTTCTGTTCTCACAGTTAGTTCTTATGCTAATCTGTGTCTAAGTGTTCCTTTATTTCTAAGAGGTTTACTTTCTGTTAGTTATCTGATGTTAAAAATACGATTGATTGATAGCTCTGTTGACAAATACTCCCTCCCTTCTTTGTGCACAACTACTGAAAAGCAGAGAGGACATCAAAGATAGAAATCAAGGCCAGCTGAGCTGAGTCGGGGTGAGAGAGTTGAGATGTCAGATTTATTTCTGTGAGTATAACACTGATGAGCTGCAGACTTCACTGTGTACTCTGAATCGCTGCCTCTGACAGTTACAGCATTGCCTCATGTGAAAGACCTGTTGGCTCAGAGTCAGGTTTCACTGTCCTTTGGCATGAGCACAATGATATCAGGCTTTTTTCAACTGTAAGCCCAGAATAGGTTTACGGCTGCTGGACGTCCTGAGACGCATCACTGCTGCCACGGTCCAGCCTCAATGTGGAACCTCCAGAAGAATCACTTTGAATGATAATCTTCCACCGACGTGATTCTAAACACACGGCTATATTTATGAGTACTTCTTGGCTATGATCGGCTAAACAAACTAAGCACAATATGGCGCAGGTTAGTGCACCACCTGCTGCTACAGGCGGACGACTGGTTGAACAGCTGTGCTTTGTGAGCTGAGACTCCACATACACACATCAATAACACACAAGCAGAACCACAACAGCTCCCTTTGCTGCTCTCAGCTGTCAGCCTACATTCTTCTCTGCCTCTCCATGTACGGCTACAGAGGAAAGAAAGGAGGAAAAGCTCCCTGATGTCTAATCAACCACTACATAACCTCTGTCCTCAGATCTACTTCTGTCTGCTTTGAACTTTTCAGTCAGAGAGCGGAAGACTGATCTCAGTCATACTGTAGACCTCTCATCAGCTGGTCGAAAACATGCCCACTTCACTCGCTTTCAGTCCAACCAACACAAGACTTGAAATTAAGGATGAGAATGTATAAGAGTTGTATTGATACCAATGCCATTATCCACGCCACTTATCAATCCATTGCTTTATCACTTGATGACTCTGATCTTAACTCATACTTTCACCTTTGTTTCAGTTACATTAATATTAATTAAAGCATATAAATGTACCTTATGTTGTAGTTGACGATTTCACCACTCAATGTCCCTGTTGTTATTTTGCTAATTATCACCAAATCAACATGATTTGTCATATTTATCTTTACGTTGCTGTTTGTGGATTAACAGAAGTTAGGGCAGTTATTGTTAGCCGTTAGCACTTAAACAAACACCCCATTGAGAAATGAAAATCTTTTTGCTGATTGGCCAAAATGAATACAAATGTCATAACTGGGACAATTCTTTGATTAGTTTGGACTAGGGTTATTAACAATTAATCAAGTATTGATTAATTGATTGTTAAGAACTTACTTGAAGACAAATTTTTTTGTTTTGATTTTCTATCACGTGGAACAAACATCATGTGGTCTCATATTTGGTTCAGCTATCAGGGAGGTGTTTTAAGTTTAAAGCATGTTTCATGTGAATCAGCTGACTGAAGGTGTTGCTCACAGCGGAGATGCTCAGCTGGGGGCTGCGGCTGAGTGACAGGTCTCCACGAGCGCTTTTTTTCTCCACCGCCGGACTGATTATGACCCGGTTGTGCTCCAGGCTGAGACCTGACCACGTTCACATGCTTATTTTTCTCAATAACACTTTTCTCAACACTTTATATGACTGTATGTCTGCAGAGATTATGAGCCTGCTCCACACGTTGATATTCAGCATGTTTATGTTTTGAACAACTCGATACGATCTGTAGATATTCAATACTGTCAGTTATATACACTGTCGTGGAGGAAAATTTGATTTAGGGAGAAAAACCATTTGGTATTTTTTTGGACATGGGAAATGTTTACCTTTTTTAAAAAGTGATTAATCGATCATTTTTGTTAACATTTCCAAAGATCGGTCACAGAAAATACTTGAAATTTACATTCCTAGTTTGGACGTTATGGTCTACTAGTTAAGATAGATCTTCAGTCTCTGTGGTGAAACCAAACAATGACACAACTTAAGTTACAAACTAACTCCTTTCACATATGATCTAGTGAGGACTTTACACCCTAACTTAGGACTCAACTTATGCAGAGCTGGTGCAACAGGCCTCAGGTGATTACAGGTGATACACCAAATTAAGTATATGCATGAATTATGGTGTTCTCTTTCTAACAAGTCTGTTTTGCTATATGCTGCAAAAACTACACAACGTACAATGTAAGCCCATAAAAGTGACTTTTGATATTAAAAACTGAAACTTAACATTTAAAATTCAGTGATGGAGAAGGCAGCAAACAGTCGTGCCTGAAAGACAGAATGAAAACTAAAGGCACATTTTCAACCAAAGCTACAAATGTTAAATTAGTGTAAAGTGTGTAACTTGATGTGATTTAAATTTACCTGACCAGTCAATGAGAACACCTTTGTGTGAATGTTGTTTTCAGGAGACTGTGTGATGTCACTGTAGCTTCAGGTTTGAAGCCGGTGAAGCAGACAAACAGACACAGACAGACACACAGAGATAAAAGACGACAAGAAACCTAGTGATTATCCGACACATCAGACGTCTACTCACTTATCCCTCCTCCCTCCCTCGTCTATCTTACACACACACACACACACACACACACACACACACACACACACACACACACACACACACACACACACACACACACCGTCAGACCTTTGAGTGCGTGCCAACAGTCACCAGAATAGATATCAAGTTGTGTCTGGATGGGTCTTCACTCCGTCTCTTCAAAGGCTCTGTACTCTGTCTCTCTTCCTCACTCCCCCTTTTCCTCCCCCCTTCAAACCTGCTCTGTTTGTGCATCTTCACACTCTCTTCCTCTCTATCAGATACAAGATATCAGAGTGATCTGCATCATCACAGGTCATTATGTCAGACATTATCTTTAAGATAAATGTGGAGAAGCTCAGGTTGTTACCTTCTGCTAGTTTGAGTCCTCTAACAGGTGTTAATTAAGCGCCACATTGATCTTTGGTTGAAGTACTGTAACTGAATGTCTGAGTATGTTTCTATACTGCAGGAGAGTGTTTCTGACCTGCAATGTGTTAACCTCGTATCTACTTGTTGCTCACTTTGGCTGGCACCGTCCTGAGACTTGTCCAGCTGCCAGGCAAACACCAGTTTCCTCAGGAGTGACTGACAAGATTGTGTATCTCTGAGTAAGAGTCTTCATGTGAAATCCTCCTCTGCACTGTTCCCAGCTGGGTCCCTATCAGCAGCTGGCCTCAGAGCAGTGTCAGGCTGTGATAATGCGCTGTCTTGTCTCCTTAGACAGTGAGAGTGGACCTGCAGAGAGCAACAAATCACTGCAAGGAGCCTCCACAACGAGCCTCCTCAACGAGCCTCCCCATATGTCAGTCTGTTGGTCCCTGTGAGCTCTGCTTCCTTTTGATACATAAAAGACTGCACTGCCAGAAAAACACAGCTTGGAAAACATGATGTACCCAGCTCTGCTACACGCTGAAATGAATACATGAAAAATGTTGCTTTTTATGGAGATTTCAGACTCTCAAGTCCTTACCTAAAATAAAGACTATCAAGTGCTTACAGAGATAGTTCACTGTTTTTGAAGTGGGGTCTACAGTCAGTATAATATGCAGAGGGGATCCCAGTCCACATATACCCCTTTTCAATGAGGCAGTTTCAGGGCCGATTCGGAGCCGGCGCTCAATTGTGAACAGTTTTTTTGTGTTTGGACTGCGAGTAAACCGGCTATGATGGGAAAACCGGTTCCAGAGCAGCTCCAACTCTTTGCTGGTCTAGAACTGCAAACCGCTTATGTCAGGGGTGAGGGGCAGGGATGCGGGGTTGCCGCATCCCCGCCCAATAAAAGAGACTAATGGATTCCAAGGCAAAGCAGTGGTCGGCCGAGGAAACAAGCTGCCGTTGTCCGCCATCGTTGTTGTTGTGAGGGAAAGTTAGCGCTAGCGCTGCTGGGAAAAGCAGTCACGTACATCTGATGTCATGACGTGCCTCTTCCACGGGCTGGAGTGGGTGGAAAAACAAACGGGTGCCGTGTTGGTTCGCGAGTTCAACCAGCTCCGAACCAGCGCGAGCACCAGCCCAGAAACACAACCCGGTTCGTGTTGGTTGAAAAGAGTTATTAACCGTTGGTTGAGAAACTGACCGAAGAACTGGCACAGAAGCTAGGCTATCATCTGCTGCAGACGGGGTCACTCTTACCAGAAAATTAGGCTAACTTTAAGAAAGTCTGACCCCAACATTAATGTCCATGTAAGCACTTTTAGAAAATTGACCCTGCAGTCAGAAGCCACTTTTTGAGTGTGAAATCATTTCAAGCAGCAAAAGCTGAACAGTATCCAGCTGACAGCTTGTTAATGCTGACCAGGTCCCTCATCAGACTTTTGAGAACTCTGGGACTGTAACAGGAAATGACACGGCTGACTGTTCATCTTATTATCTTTTGGAAACTTTCCAAATCTTATTAAATTTCCTCCACGGTGTAGGAGTGTTTTTTAGTGTTGGAAAGGTTGCCATGTGGACTGTATGGAGGGAGGATTAGAAACACCTGTTGTGGACCGACCAGAGATTGACAGCTAGACCCAGTGGGTCTCCACTCTCCTCATACCAGTTTACTCATAGCAACACAGGCAGACCAACCAAAGGCACGGAGGAGAGCAGACTCATGTGAAAATGTCTGAAGGAATGTGTGGCGCCTGCTGCTGGTTGTCCTGAAGGTTTATATGGTTTATTTAAACTCCCACACATAGCAGGGCTGTTCAGGCACTAAGCTCCAGTGCTGTGTCATCAAGCTGCAGAATCTAAGACTAAAACAATGAGGTGCCAGATACTGCAGTTCCTCCAGTGGCCACATGAGGCTAGCTCCTTAAGAGAGTTGAGTCCTATAGAGCTTCATTTTAAAATGCCCAACTTAACAGACAAAATAACATCCAGGTTTAAATGCTGTAAAGCTGTTTTCCCATTAATGACGGGTGTTTAGGGGTGGAGAGTGCCATATAACAGTTGTGATTATATTATAGTTTGTAGAACATTAAAGGCTTGATATAAGTTAAGCTAGCAGCTTGAGTTTATTTGATTAGGACAATGCACATTAATCAACATTTCAACAGTTTTCTTCAATGTAAATATGCCAGATTTAACACAATAGCTAAATTTCATCCGTAGTCCTAAGGCAGGTACTTACATAAAACAAAAACTAGTTGTAAAACCTCTTGGTGATCCAAACTCCTGTCCAAATATTAGATGGCAACTTCTAAGTCTCAAACTTGAGTCTTCAAAATGAAAATCCACAAACCCACGGGTGACGCCAATGGTTTCACTTTTGTACCATGTCAATAAAAATTCACTTCATGTCTCAGCTATGAGAGAATTGCCATCCATTGATTCTAAACTTTTATCTTCCAAGCTGTCCCTGGTCTTTGTTGTCCTCTCAATGACCTGCACTGGTTAGTTCCCAGATTTGCCCAAAGGCTGGGGCCTCTTGTCAGGTCAGCTTTTGGGGCCCCTGCAGAGACCAGAGCCTGTTAACATGTGGGGGTGCCTTGAGATAATCCCCCTCCCACTGGATGTTGTCTCAACATTGACTCGACTCTTGATCAAGCAGTAGCTGTGCAGTTGAAGGGGGGACCGGTGTCCAAATCAATAAGTCCTTCATATGCTGCTGTCCCTGACCTCTAGAGTCCCCTATGAGGCAGACTGAACAAGGAAATAAATGCTTTGTCTTCCTTATATGTCTTTTTGTAAAAACTAAAATGTATTGTAGGAGTTTGCTTCCAGTGACTGACATATATTAAGTAAACAAACAAAGCTTTACCATGTGTTATCTTTGCAGCTCCATGGCGTATATTGTGATAAACGACACTACTGTTTTGGCTCGTTCTGTGCTGGTAACTAGCAGTTCAGGCCGCTATCAATAACATGCAGAGGAGACAAGTTGCCTTGTGAACTGGGTCAGTTTTATTGCAACACACTGTGAGAACATGTACACCATCATACTCTTCTTCTTCTTCTACTACTAGTACTTCTTCTGCTGTTTGTTTTCCTACATGTCTACTACATTACCCATAATCCACCACACTTAAAGGAGCAGGCTCAGGCCGGCAGAATTAGTGACTATACTAGGACTCCCCCTTTACAAATATAATTCCCTCAGTCAGTCTGTCTTTAAAAACATCTTCCTCTAACTATTGTGCTTCTCTGGATCATAACAGAAGCTGTAACTTGAAGGGGATATACACTGAACAAAAATATAAACACAACACTTTTGTTTTTAATCCCATTTTTCATGAGCTAAACTCAACGATGTAAGACTTTTTCTATGTACACAAAAGGCTTATTTCTCTCAAATAGTGTTCACTAATGTGTCTAAATCTGTGTTAGTGAGCACTTCTCCTTTGCCGAGATAATCCATCCACCTCACAGGTGTAGGACTTTACATAGAAAAAGTCTTAGATCTTTGAGTTCAGTTCATGAAAAATGGGAGCAAAAATAAAAGTGTTGCGTTTATATTTTTGTTCAGTGTACAAACAAATACAGTACATATACAATATGAGGAAGTGATATCAGAATGATCATTTTAAAAGTCACATTATTATTTTATTTTTTTATTTAACCTTTATTTAACCAGATAAGTCCCATTGAGATCAAGACCTCATTTTCAAGGGCGACCTGGCCAAGAGGTCAGCAGCACACGTCAGAATAAATAGCACAACTCAACAACATGGAACATATATGCAGACAGTATGTAGAAGCAAACAATAATAATTTAAAAGTGCAACTTATTTCCAAGTAAAGTGCAATTTGTGATTACAAAACAGCATTTCAAAACAGAGGCACTGTTCTGGGGTCTGTCTTTCATTTATGATAGACTTAAAGGTTTCCAGAGAGATGAGATCCGACAGATTCAAGTCCTTCTGGAGTTTATTCCAAGCAGTAGGAGCAGCAAAACTGAACACTCTCTTACCAAACTCTGTCCGAACACAGGGAACACACATCCGCAAAGTGTCGCAGGAGCGCAAGGCATAGTGACTTCCTGATCTCTGAAGATAAACACATAAATACATTGGGACCAAGCCAAGTAGACATTTGTAAATTAGACGAAGCCAATGTGTATGCCTGCGCACACTCAGGGATGGCCAGTCGGCTCTGACATAAAGCTCACAGTGGTGAGTGAGGCGTTTGCAACCCGTGACAATTATGGACATCTTTAAAAGCATTATCAGTTTGAATGCTAAATTTCACCATCATTTTTTACAGTCTGAATCTTAGAGGTCTTGTATAAAAAATGTTGTTTGATTTTACTCAGTTAATCTATTTTTCAGATTTAGAGGAAGATCCTTGACTGTGTGACAAAAGAACAGTCTAGTAAAATAAATTCCTTCCCATTTTAAACCCGAGCATCAGATTTTTCTTCTATACAAACGTATATAACTGTATAAGATTTACAAAACCCTGCATCACTGCCTAATACACCTTTGTTTCTCTGAAGTAGAACCAGCTGTTGGTGCAGTGATCAGTATGTTGACAATTGTGCAAGAGCTTGTCTTTATTAATATTGTCAGAAATGCAGAATGAAACTCCTCTTCCACACTGGTTTGATTTTTTTATCATTCAACAACAGTTCCAGAGTTTAAAGTGATCTTTAAACTTTAAGGCTTTAAGTTTAACATGATTCAGAAGAAGCTGAGATGTGATTTTTCTCCTCAGAGGTTTCCTCTTGATACTGGTCTCTGAATCAAGTTTAATGTAGTCTAAAATGTAAGGTGAGCTTTCCTTGAGGCTTTTTTAAGATTTGTGCACGATACAGAGCATAAGAATGAAAATGTATCTGTTGTTATTTGGGTTCAGAAACTTTGCCACTCAACAGTCTGCAGAAATGTGTCACAAACCTCAAATGAAGGACCGTAAAGTATATAGATTAAATACATTTAATCTTGTGGAATATTAAGCGTAAGATATAAAAGGTGACGTGTCTGATATAAAATCCTGGGCACCACCACATGCCTCTTAGTGAAGTTATTTCTGCTCATATGCATTGAATTGATAAAACTCAGTGTAGATCTGATTCACATTATCAGGTCATGTTGCTGTAACAGAAGCGTGTTAGCCCAGAAACTAAATGAGACTACTTGTGCTGAGGTCTTGACTTTCCCATCCTGGACTCTGTCTTCCTCAGGAACTGATAAGAGCTTTGAAGTTTTGTAGGACAGAAATAAGGGCGCTGCTTTTGAGTCAACTTTATTTGTCAACACATGATGGTTTCTGTATTAAGGAGTGATGTCACTTTCCACTGCTTTTTCCTGTTCATTGTAATGAATTTCCTGTCTTGCCGCCCTGCCAGTGCTGGCTGCTGCCGTCGGCCAGGACCCGGACCAAAGCCACGGCTGTGCCCATGGCAGCTGTTACCCAGCAACAGGAGACCTGCTGATTGGACGAGAGAAGAACCTGAAGGCGTCATCCACATGCGGGATGAGGAGAAAAGAGCCGTACTGCATAGTCAGCCATCTGCAGGTCAGTGTGTGTGAGTCATTGTGTTTCAGCAGAGCAGTCATATTAAGGAAATTACATTTTCCCTCTTTTTATTCCACTGGAGGTTTGTAGTTCCCCATTGACCCTCAGAGTCTGAACATGTAACTCTGAGTCTTTGTCCCTCTGCAGGATGAGAAGAAGTGTTTTGACTGTGACTCCAGACGGCCTTATGACCCAGTGTACAACACCATCAATCATCGGATAGAAAATGTCATCACCGCCTTTAAGCCTCACCGGAAGAAGTCCTGGTGGCAGTCCGAGAACGGTGAGGAGACGTTTTGGTCATGAAGATCACTGACGTAAAATCTCACCTCACATTTTATCAATATAACCTTAAATACTTCTTGATAAAATCAAAAATACAGCAATAAGGGAGACTTTCAAATGTTATGTTAATGCTTAATCAGTGCTGATAGTGTATGTAGTTCCTCTCTGCATGCTATAACCAAGCAGCAACCTCCAGTCTTAAAATATGAAGCCCAGGCAGTTCATTGAGTGTCCACTTGAGGCTGGCTGCAAGAAACACAAGACACCACATACACACCAATATAAAGAAGACAATCTTTACAGCAGAAATAAACATGTTTACAGCCTGGTTCAAAAACAGTTTAGGTCTGAATGGCTAATTTCTCAATCAGCACACACTGTTAGGGGGTGATTTTTTTATAACTTGTTATTTTCAAAGATATTAACCTTACGAGTTTTGCCCAAATAAGGACATAGCTGACTTGATTGACCAGTGGGCACCCTGTAGCTGTTAGCAAAAGAGGCTCAAAGCACGCCTCTTTACCTCACACTAGCTCGACAGAAGTTAGGTTCTGGTCAGCATTTCCAATATGGCACCCACTGACGACCAGTGTTGCCACTCCTCAGTGAGGAAAGAAGCTATTGGCTGTTCTAAAAGTCACTAGAAGTCACTGAAGGACGTCATTATTTAATTTGCATAATTTGAATTGTAATGGGCGCTGCAGGAGAGACGTGTAACGTTGAGGGAGAGACAAACAGAGGTTGAAAAATACTCTAAATATGTTTATAACTACACTTAGGAGCCTAGAACAAATCAAAGTAAAACATTACATTTTTCAACCATAACATTTTCAAGATGTTTATTGTATACTACAATCTACATGAAGTATCTAAATGGACCAAAAAGAGACAGTAGGCGGGATCATCCAGCGGTGTCTTTGTACATGCATGATACATTTGCAGTCTGGATGCTGAGGGGTGAACGCCTCCTGCTCTCAATGCAGCTAGGAGGGACTCACAGCAGCATCCACTGCTTGTTGAGTAGAGTAAGAAGGATACATGCTTTCACATCAGTCTCCAAAATTCTTATTAACACCGGAAAAGATTAGATTTGTCGCTAGTCGCTTTTTTGAAAAAGAGTCGCCAGAGGGGTCTGAAAACTCGCTAAATATAGAGACAAAGTCGCTAATTTGGCAACATTGCTGACAACTGGCTTCAAAACAGCGCTCAGGAACAGATGGGTGACATCACGGATACTACCCCCATTTATCATACAGTCTATGGCTATTACAAGTTTAGCCCAGTGCCTACATGTACCAGGATGCAGTGCACGCAAGCAGCTGCAACCTCAGCCTTGCCCTGCAGCATTTCTCTGGCCATGTTCTCAGCTTGAATCAATAAAGCCCAAAGACCAGCAAGCCAAAATACAGATGTTACCTTGCCAACAACATTCATTAAACTAATATCAGGATACTTGTTTTACAGAACCGATGTAGCTGTCAGTAATACAAGCTAACACAGGGAGTTGAAATCAAAGCTCAGAGTTCCTGTCATTCTCTCCAGGGCCTCAAACTTTGCCAAATGAGAGAAGCAGTGCTTCAGTACGCCAGAGAAACAGAGCTGTCTGCAGGAACCCCAGGCTGCAGACAGAGTATGATGTAGTAAAAGGTTATCTGGATATCAGAGATGTTGAGAAGCCACCTGGTTGATTTCGGTGTATATGAAACCGTCACAATTACTTCATACAACTCATCCCTAAAACAGTGCATTTACAAAAATAATATAAAGATAAAGGGATGGAAAGACGGCTGCACGGTGGTGCAGTGGGTAGAGCTGTTGCCTCACAGCTAGAAGGTTCCTGGTTGGAATCCCCGGCCGGGCAGGTGCCTTTCTGTGTGGAGTTTGCATGTTCTCCCCGTGCATGCGTGGGTTCTCTCCAGGTTCTCCGGCTTCCTCCCACAGTCCAAAAACATGCTCAGGTTGCTTGATCACTCTAAATTGCCCATAGGTGTGAGTGTGTGCGTGAATGGTTGTCTGTCTCTCTGAGTTAGCTCTGTGATAGGTTGGCGACCTGTCCAGGGTGTACCCTGCCTTCCGCCCGAAGCCAGCTGGGATAGGCTCCAGCTCCCCGTGACCCCTAACGGGATAAGCGGTCAAGATAATGGATGGATGGATGGGATGTAAAGACTGAATGCTGACAAATGGGCCTGTGCAAGGGAGTGATTGTTACTGGGATGACTTTCGAATTCATAGTTTTCAGTCACGTGACCAGCACGGGAACCTGGAGGGCAAAAAAGAGCGTAGTAACATGACGGCTTCCACTCATGCAGATGTGTTAATCCGTCTCTCCCTCCCAAAAGTTCACTGTCAAGCCTCAACACTAAATATGAACCTTCTCCTTAACTCTCCTAAGAACACTTTATCACCACACTGTCAGGATAAAAGTGTCCGGCTGTGAAAACAGACGTTATTACTAAGCTAGCGTTTGCTGATTTGCTAGCTGTGTCACGCACTGCAATGATGTCAGAAGGACATCGACTAAACATACAATAAATAGAATACTCTGTGTTTACTTCAACTTACCACTAATAAAATGTTCACTCAATGACGTGTGGACTTTTATTGTTGTTTTGTCCCCTCAGCAGGGACAGCAGAGTGTCTAATAGAGTTAATCCACATCTCCTCCTCTCAGGATATCTTTCTCAGATGGGATTCTTAAGTTAAGAAGCTGAACCCTGGCTTGTCTCCTCGTCAGCTTGCGCATATAATTGAAAAACAACATTCAGGCATTTAAAAAAAGTTTCAAACACATAGTTGGCAGCAGAGTCCGGTCATTTCCCCGTAGCCTGTAGCAGTTGGAAGCCTTTTTTTTGCCCTCCACGGGGGCCGTTGCATAAGTACATGACGTGACATGAAAGTTATGAATTGACATTAGAATAAAAAAAATTGTCAAGCAACCATGAGATCTCGTTGTGCTGGTTAAAAACTACGTAATGAACCACGCACAATAAAAAGTATGTCCTGCTGAATGGTTATGTCTCATGTAAAACAATTGAGGGATAATGTACTGTACATAGAATGGGTGGTTGAGAAACTCCAGTTCTGCTGTTATTGACTGGATTGCAGGACAGGATGTTGCTCCACTCTTCCCTCTCAGAGATGGTTGGGGTCCAGTAGCTCCTCATGCAGCTCGTGCTTAATTATTCCCCAACTCTCAAGATCAGCCTGAGACGGAAGCTAGCATTTTTGCCACAGTGTCAACAGGTAGTGGGGGAATGTTCCAGGCTTGTCTCTGCAGATTGATTTGACATGACGAGTGTGAATAGGTTGTCCCTCATGTCGCTTTTGTTTAATTTAATCATGGGGGTGCTGGTGGCCTAGCAGTCTAAGCGCTTAACATACAGTCCTTGTCCGGAGGTCGCCAGTTCGACTCCCGACCGTGACCATTTGCTGCATGTCTCCCCCCACTCTCTGCTCCCCACATTTCCTGTCTCTCTTCCACTATCCTATCAAATAAAGGAAAAAGAGCCCTAAAAAATATAACTAAAAAAAGATGAATCACGGCTTTGGTCAATCAGAATCAAGCTTTTAACGCAGCCAGGTATTTATTAAAAAATAAGAGACACAAAGGCAGGTCATTAACTCTTATATCACAGATGCAAGCATACCTTTACTTCAGTACTGTTAACATCACTTGTCAGCTAGTTAAATGTCTCTCTAATGCAGTGATGAAGGAGCTCAGGCTATGTCCTTACCCTTTGCTTAAAGCTTAAATACATGATTTGATCTGTTCCTAAATGCATTAGCAAAGAAGACAGTGCTCGTACAGTTTAAGTAGGTCCTGTCACCCACCAAAGTTGGCTATAAGAAGAACTTAATACGACCTCTACTTATAGGTTAATGGATAGAGGGATGGGATGGATATAAAAAGACCAGGAAGTAGACATCTTTAAAAGGAAAATATTTTAATTAGGAGAGATAAAACCATGAAAAAAGAGCAACATCCCTGAGTTATATTTAAACCAGCAGCTGTAGGAAACTGGGAGCTGCAGGGAACTTTAAAAACAGAATAACTATCACACATGTACACATGCTGTGGCCAACAACCCCTGACCAGCGACAGATGGGCTTAATAACAGAGTAGGCCCTGAACTGGCATCTCCACAGAGGGAGGGCGAGGGTGATGACAGGGAGAGGAGGAAAGTAAAAGCTTTAATGGAAAAAATGGAAGAGAAAGTTGAGTGAGTGTTTCAGGCAGAGGCAGGAGGACAGGGAGAGGGACCAATTTGAACTGATCCATGTTAACAAACAATGACAACGAGTGAGTGTAGAGCTCTGAGCAGAGACACCCGGTGGAAACATGTCTCATTAAAGCTGTTTGTGAGCTGTGTGACTTCGTGCTGGGCTGTTTATGACAGTACTGACCCAGAATAGAACAGAGAGAAACAGAAGAAGAAGAAGGGGGACAGGAAGTATCGTGACTATTTTTATTTCTGGTTGCTGCTGCTCCTCTAAGGCATCTCTGTGGCATTTCCATGATGGTGGTGACACAGTACGCCCATTTAACATGCACTACAGTGGTCTGATTGTGCACACTTATTAATTTGGAAGGCAATTTCATGAGACTGAACTCAAACACGATGACATTACAAGGCACTGGCAGTGAGTGTGGAGCAGGTGCATTCTGGGGGACTTGCCAGGGTCAGATATGCTCTTTGAATTCTCACTTCTTTGTACGTCTCTTTCTCCGTCTTTGTCTCCTTCTCTTTCCTCCTCTGATTTAGCTGTGGCACAGTCTTCACATTCCTTTCTCTTGCATATTTTTCCTCCCCTTGTCTTCTTACTTCTGCAGTGGTAGCTCATTTAGGATGTGTTTCTGCTTTTTTAATGTATTTGCAGTACTAGTTTAGTGGATAAGCCCAGTCAGATTTGTGAAACCCTTCTCTCTCGGGGTAAGAAACTCAAATATCAAAAAGATAATGATGTAGTGCTTTGTTTTTCAAAAATCAAAAAAAATGTAGGATTGAAATCAGTGTAAATATGTTGTGCAGTCATTCCAAGATAAATCTAATTACTCACTGACGTCCAGGGATCCCTGATTAATGCTACAGCATTCACATTTTTCAGGAGTTCCAGTTTAGCTGCTTTCTCTGTTTCTTTGATTAAGTTCCCCCTCAGGTCTGTGGTGACTCACACGCTCCAAAATGTACTCAGCTCAAAGGTGGTAGCTCTAACTCAAAGCTTAAACTTAAACTGTTGACACAAAGTGGATGTAATCTTTCACTCAGTAGCGCATTGTGCAACTATAGTGTGTGCAATATAAAAAAAAAGCTTTAATGTTGGACATTAAATGCATCATAGTTCACAGGTTAATGCTATAGACTGTATAATAAATGGATGTAGTATCCGTGACCTCACCCATCTGTTTCTGAAGCGCTGTTTTGAAGCTGATCGTCAGGGGGAGCCATATTGGAAATGCTGAACTCAACCTAACTTAGTGTGAGGTAAAGAGGCGGGCTTTGAGCCTTTTCGCTAACAGCTACAGTGTTCCCACCTGTCAATCAAGTCAGCTATGTCCTTATTTGGGCAAAACTTGTAAGTTTAATATCTTCAAAAATACTAAGTTATTAAAAGATTCACCCGCCCTCCAGTGTGTGCTGATAGAGAAATGAGCTATTATTTATTTTTTTTTTTGTGATCAAATTTTTTTTTATTGTTTTTAAAGCTATGCAACACAATGAAATATCAACTGTATAGGATAAGTCGAGGCATATCATGAAGTAAAACAAAGAAAAATAAAAAAAAATAAAAGAAGGTATGGCGACACCCACCCCACCTCAGAATAGATCTCCGTATGATAACAGGGAATTCATAGTGATAAAGGAAGTGAATAGTGACAATGACATCATTTATAACATTAATGTAAATAAAAATAAAGACAACAACAAAAGGAAATGGTCAAGTAATACCGTAATAATGCTCATTTAAATCATAAAGTTAGACATATTCTTTGATCTTAGTTATGGATTTTAACCAGGATGAGATAGTGGATCCTGTGGCTCCGTGCATCTTGGCCACTGAGAGCTCCATAACAGCTATATCAAGATACGTATTAAGCCACTGAGATCTTGAAAAAGAATGTGGTGATTTCCACCGTAGTGCCAGCATTTTTTTTGCTGCCGTTAGGCCAGCGAGTAATGTACATTTTTGAGGTCTAGAAATTTTAAGCACAGAAAAATCATTTAAAAGCTATTATTTTTTGAACCAGGCTGTAAACATGTTTATTTCTGCTGTAAAGATCGTCTTCTTTGAATTGGTTTGTATGTGGTCTCCTGTGTTTCTGCAGCCAGCCTCAAGTAGACGCTCCATGTACTGCAGTTTTTAACACTTCCGCATGGGCTTCATATTTTTAGACTGGAGTTTTCCACTTGGTTAATGCTGACAGTCCTAATTTTAAATATGTTACAATGCAATATAAAAGCCTCTCTGGGCTTTCACTTAATTGTGTGTTTTTAGTCATTGATCAGTGGTGAAGTAATGAATGGTACAATACTCTGATTGCCTATGTTTTTAAATTGCAACCTTGAGCACAGCAGTCTGAAATGCTCACAGTGCTTGATGTGTTGTCAAATAAAAATGGCTGTCAAAATAAATGACATCAACTTTCAGCTGGACACCGGTGCTCATTGCTCACTCTTAAAGTCAGTATTTGTCACCATGTCGTACTTTATTTTCTTGACATATAAAAGCAAAGAGCTAGCTGACAACATAGATGTGTTGGTTGATATTCACTGATTGATTTGAAGGCTTACAAATCTCATGTAGTAGTTTAGCTTTTCACTGAAGTTATAATTTGTTGTCTGAATTCTGTTATACGTCCATGCACGCATATGGATGATTAGACTTGAATTTAAGTCTGTTTGGGGCTTTTACCAACACAGGATAAATCTGTGCCAGACACATCCACACTGTCATTAAGTGTGAACATTTTCTAGAGGAGACAGAAATACGTGAAGGGGTTTTCATTTATGCTAAACATGTAACTGAGACGGCATCAAAACAGATTCTCCCTTAGATTAGTTTTTCTGCTTCATGTGCCTAAAAAAAGAACTCCTTTGTGGTTTGTCTTTAAATCAACAGATGAAAAGTAAGTGAGTGCCACAGTGTTTAGTTATGTCATGAAATCATTCATGTGCTGCTGCTTTTAAGTATAATTATGCGTGATTGAGGAAAGTCCCCTTGGCTTTGTAGTGAAAGTGATCCTCAGAGGAAAGAAGCCCTTCACAGTATTTGGTGCTGTGCAGGACAGGAGGTTTACTGACCTGTCTGAATGTTTCCTGCACTTACTGAAGCCTTTTTTTCCATAAAGACTCCAAACATGGGGCTGAAAGTAAAGTTTCTACAACACTCACAGCAAAGCCATTCATCTTTTTAACAATCTGGATGGAAGTCAGATAAAAAGACTGAGAAAAAAATATAAAAAAATTAAGATTATAAATGATGAATGCGTTTGGTATATTTATCACCTTTTCTCTGTTTCTCCTCCAGGAAAGTCTGAGGTCTACGTCCAGCTGGATCTGGAAGCAGAGTTTCATTTCACTCACCTCATCATGACCTTCAAGGTGAGCTCAAAGCTCTTATTGTAAGCTTGTTGACATGTATTAATAAGTATTTAGAAAAAGTACCTTATAGTGTTACATCGTTCTTTAGGGTTGTTCAGATAAATAAAATACTACTTCAAGTGAACACTTCATGATTCTTCCCCTGCAGACTTTCCGTCCGGCGGCCATGCTGATTGAACGGTCAGCAGATTTCGGTCGTACCTGGCAGATCTACCGCTACTTCTCCCATGACTGCCCCTCCACCTTTCCTGGAGTGTCCCAGGGTCCTCTACGCAACATCAATGAAGTCGTCTGTGAGTCTCGCTACTCCGACATCGAGCCGTCAACAGAAGGAGAGGTGAAAATTTGATTGAAGGAATCGCAATGCCGAAATTAAGTTGAGCACTTTCAGATATGCACTCCTGAAAGAAACTCAGAAATGATCTGATCTTGAATCTACTTCTCATTTTTTCACTCTTGGATGATGTTATTCTTCCCATTATGTGTCGCTCTTCCAGTTTTGCACTGATCACATGATATTATAGTTATCACCCCAGGGATAAAACTCACAGAATGCTTCCTGCTCCATTCACACATTTCCTGCTTCATGTGAAAAAACAGCCCATCCCACAAAATTCTGGAAGTTTTCAAGAGTTTCATGCAGATATGAAGACAGCTGTAATGAAAAAAAAAAAAAAAAAAAATCAGCTGTTTAATTTTCAAATACATGTTTTTATTAATTTGATAATGCGTAGAATTGAGATGCTTTCATGATGTGCTGTTTCCATGAACTCCGTTTTGACCTGCCTGGGACTACGGATTAAAATTAGCCTTATGGCTAACTCTGGCATAGTTACATTGATGCAATGCTGAAATGTTCATTAATATGCACTGTCCCTTTAAATAAATAAATAAATAAAAACAAAATAAATAGATAGGTTACTTCATCCATACCCTAAAGTATTTCATTCATAACATCTACACCCAAACAGAGAAGAATCAAAAAGTAAAACCAGCCTGCAGATCCGAAAGTGCAAAGTCTGATGAGTCGTCATGCTGCTGTTTGTTTTATCATTACATCAATGTTAATGCATCAATATGCATGTGTCTACTTAGGTCATCTACAAAGTGTTGGATCCATCTATCAGGATTCAGGATCCGTACAGCCCCAGCATCCAGAGTAAGTCCCAGTCATACTTTCATGTTTTTAACAGGAGATTGATGATGTCATACAATGAGTGGATAAAGCTTGACATATGTGATACCTTATTAATATGCTTTATCTGTTTGATATTAGAGGTGACATATCATGCAAAATGGACTTTTTAATGGTTCTCTACCTGAAATATGTGTCCCTGTCTACAAACCCCCCGAGAATGAAAAAAATCCATTCTGCCCCGTTCTGATTTCTCCACCTTTCTGTAAATGTGTGTGAAACGAGCCGTTTCAGACTTCTGTGTTTTTGTTACGTAACAACAATATCCGGTCTGTCACGGAGTCAGAGCTCGGAGCTTGTTCAGCCCATAGACTGTATAAAATAATACTGAATCACTCCTCTGTTTTTCATTACCTGCACACATGTGTGCTAACAAGGAGCTTAGGAGGGAGGCATGCTAGTTGTAGGCTGTCTTAATAAACACAAAGGTCGGTTTTACTCCCCACGTCTGCAGATTTGAAGATATAGTGGATGATTTTTATTTATCATGGATAAGTGCTAGCGCTAATTAGCATACCTACATGTCGTAGCTGTAGCTGTGTACAAAGACACACGTCGACATACTGACAAATAAAAGAACAAGAAACACAGAATCTGTGACCAATCCTTCAGAAAAGTTCCCGCTGCCTTTCTGGCAGAGGTCGGTTTTACTCCCCACGTCTGCAGATTTGAAGATCTAGTGGATGATTTTTGTTTGTCATGGATAAGTGCTAGCGCTAGTTAGCATAGCCACATAGCTACATGTTTGTAGCTGTGTACCAAGACACACGTCTACATACTGATAAATAAAACAACAAGAAACACTAAATCTGTGACCAATCGTTCAGAAAGGTCCTGCTGCAGGCGCCTCTCCGTCAGGATCAGATTCTGGATCAGATTCAGAGGGTTGAAGTAATGCGATCTGTTAGAAGCCGGGTATATTCAGCTATCATGTAAACATTAGATCAACGTGCTGGAGAGCCGAGGCCACACCCACTTCCGGAGGGGGCGTGGTCAGAGAGAAAACAGACCGTTCTGAACAGGGCTGAAGAAGAGGGCTTTTCAGGCAGACCAAAATCTAATTTCAAAGTGTTTTTTTTGAGCATAAACTTTAAAGACATGTTTTGGGGACCTCTTGGACCAATATATATTGATGAAAAAAGCGTGATATGTCACCTTTAAAGCCAGTAACATGCTTCACATGGGGGACATTTTTTTCTTTGTGTCAGGGGAAGCAAGACAGGAGTGAGTCAAAGGGTATGAAGTGTGGCAAAGAAACTAAATGAAACCATCTTTAATGAGTTAAAACATTGAGCTACAGGGGCGCCACAAATGAGAAAAATGACCGCTGCTCTTCCAAAATATAAAGTTTCATAACCAAAAGTATCTGAACTTCCAAAAATGAGAACGATTGTCTTGTATGAACACTTGTAGACTCAACTCGAGGATGTTCTCTAGTCATTTGAAGCTCTAAGTGTCGCCTCAGGTAATGCTGGTTGTGAAGAGTTTCAGGAAGAACACCTGAAGGTTTAAGTTTTGATTTAATATTCACATGTTCTCTCTTTTTATCTTCAAAACAACAATGAAAAACTTCCCCAAAGCCGCAGTATCATTTGAATGTAATTGAATCTCTTAATTTTCCAAGCTTCAGGTACATTTGTCCCCATAAATCAAACTCCGGCTGACACACTCTGCTCATGTTATCTGGCCGTGACACACCGTGGACTGAAACAGGCCCTCTCTCTGGGGTGTGAAACATGGCCCTGCTGTGTGGAAGACATGGAGAGATGTGAAAAGCAGCTGTTCACTCCCACACAGCCTCACTGTCCTGGCCCTCGTGTTTAGACTGGCAGGACATGAGAGCTGTTCCCAGAAACCCAAGCTTGGTTTCTAATGCAGCAGAGGATGTCTTGTTCTGCTGCTAAATATCTCACTGTTAGTGGTCCACGCAAAGACCCCTGACCCCTCACAGCTGAACAATTCATTTTCAGTGTTGGCGGTGAAGACAGCCAGTCAACATCCAGAGAGAGTAGTGTTAGTTTTATGTTATCTTCTTTGTGTCTGGTCATTTGAAGGTAGAGTGAGGCCTTTATTGACAGGATAGGAAAGATGATAGTGAAGGAATCTGGGCAAAGGATCGTGTGTCAGACTCAGACTCTGTGTAACCCAAACAAAGGTATGAGAGACAAATTAAATCCTTAAGGGCCATAATACCTCTCTTTAAAGAAGTTACTGTCCCATTATAAGGACCTAAAGTCATGTAATGTCCAGTAATTGACTGAGTGGCCAAACACATGAGCCGATGCTGAACCATCAACCCCATCTTTAAACACGGGGTGTTAAAAATGGACCAAATCATAACAAATGATGACAGTTTATTCTAAATTTGCTCTTTTTCTTTCCCTCATGAAACCCCTGGTGGTGGACAAAGTACCCGTCTTCATTACTTAGATCAGAGTATAGATCCTCCTGGTCAAACATTACTCCAATACAAGTGAAAGTTGTTCAGTCAGATTCTGACTTGAGTTAAAGTCCTGGAGTACTTGCTTTCAAAAATACTGAAGTATTCAAAGTACTTTTTAAAATATCTCTAAACATATTTTCACAAAGCATGAGGTCAGTCAAGAATACATGGGTGAACATTCTGCTCCGTTCTGTTTATCTAGAAAACATGATTTCATATCTAAAAAGTCTACCATGAAATATAAACTAAGTTACTACAAGCACAGACAAGTTTACAATGTTCCTCTGGAATCAAAGCAGTGTGTTAGCTCCAGACCTCCACATGCTCTCTCAGGTTAGATGCTGATGTTTTGGAGGCTGTGATGAAGTTTGTGTGGTAAACAGATCAGAGATTTACAACAATACAAACAATCATTCTTTATTTCAAAACCTCAAACGTGGGTTTAAAATATGGCCGTGGTGCTCAGGTAGAGAATCATCATCCTACACCACCATCACGGCTACACCACTGAGACAAACCAAACACAAGAACACCAACAGTTTACGGTCTTTGGGATCTGATCTCAGAAAAGAAAACTCATCAGCTGACTTCAAAGATAAAGTAGTGAGTAACTAGAGCACTGCTAGAAATGTAGTGGGGTCAGAAGTATGATATTTGTCTTTCAAATGGAGTAAAAGTAATAAGTTCCCCCAAAAATAATACTCAAGTAAAGTACAGATACTCAAAACATGTACTTTGTTACTGTCCACCACTGCCCTTGAGACAGAAATCTTACTGTGAAGTGTCTGATCTTTCATGCATTGTGAATTTTGCGACCTGCACAAAGATGTCGTCCAAGTAGACTCAAATGGATTCACACACAATCTATCATAGATTCATTCATAAATACGTCTAAGGCATGCTAAATTGAAGATTAACAAACAAATATTATGCACTGGGTGTGATTTATGGCTGTGGCTCAGTGGGTAGAGGCCGTCATCCCAGCTTCTGCAGTCACATGCCAAAGTGTCCTTGGGCAAGACACTGAACCGCAAATTGCTCCCTCTGTTGTTCAGTGGTGTGTGAATGTGTATGAATGAGATCAGCTAATACTTTGGTCTCTTACTTTGGCAGCCTCTACCATCAGTGAGTGAATGTGGTGTGAATGGGTGAATGTGACAAGTAGTGTAAAAGCGCTTTGAGTTGTCAGAAAGACAAGAAAAGAGATATATAAGTACAAGTCCATTTACCGTTAAAGTCATGCACTAACCCTTGGTATTTGTCAGTGGACTTTATACATTATCGAACCTTCAGGGTTTCTCGCAATCTATCACCTGACCCAAACACTTACCCTAACCCTAACCACTCGGAGTTCTTGCCTAGCCCTAACCCACAGTATTTGTCAGTGGATTTCATGCCTAACCCTTTTGAGTGTTTCAGTTTTAGAGTAATACAAAAGAGGTATTCATTTACAAGTGTTATTTTAAGTCACTATACTTTTTATAGATAATGGTAGATGTGATCCCTCTGCGTTTATCGGTTTATGAGACATAAATCCCCTGACATGTTACAAGTGTCTTCTTCCCTGCATTTCTGTGTTTGTGTGAATCATCATGGTCCAAAGGTCTCCAAGAAACCACACAAATGGAGATTTACTTACTTACTTTTCCATGGAAACATGCTGAGATGTGTACACATGATGATGATGATGATGATGTGTGTGTGTGGGGGTCTTGTTGAGTACTGCTGAACAGTTTGACTGTATCCGAGGGGGACGTTGTGACCACAGTTATTCCAGCAGATTGAAGGTAAATCTCTCTGGAGGGGTGTTATCTTTCTCTCTATTAGAAATGTTCTTGTAATAGTTTGAGAGGAAATAGAGGCCGGATGTGGGAGCAACCTTTTCAACACCACATTCCACATCCATCCATCATTTTTGGAAACACCCCCATCTTGAAAATGTACTTAAAACTACTCACACACAGAGTTAAAGACACATGACACTTGGATTATGTCTCATTTAAGAATATCCTCAGAGAGAATATGTCCTTGTTTTATAAAGTCTATGATTAACAATCCTAAACAAATGTACTGTAATAATGCTGTTTTCACTTGCCATGCTAGGAATGTCTCTCCAATAGCAATGTCAGTCAGTCAGTCTGCTGTTGTGTAATTGGTCGGTCCGTCTCCCTCTCTTGTACAAACAAACTTTAAATCCTAAAATCAATGAGAGGTTTTTCATGAAATTGATTCTCCCACTAAAACTGAATACTGAAATCAGTCACAGTACTTTAAAGGTGACATATCACGCTTTTTTCATCAATATATATTGGTCTAAGAGGTCCCCAAAACATGTCTTTAAAGTTTATGCTCAAAAAAACACTTTGAAATCAGATTTTGGCATGCCTGAAAAGCCCTCTTCTTCAGCCCTCCTCAGAACAGTCTGTTTTCCCTCTGACCACGCCCCCTCAGGAAGTGGATGTGGCCTCAGCTCTCCGTCACGTTGATCTAATGTTTACATGTTGGCTGAATATACACGGCTTCTAGCAGACCGCGCTACTTCAACCCTCTGAATCTGATCCTGACGGAGAGGCGCCTGTAGCAGGACCTTTCTGAAGGATTGGTCACAGATTTAGTGTTTCTTGTTGTTTTATTTATCAGTATGTAGACGTGTGTCTTGGTACACAGCTACAAACATGTAGCTATTTGGCTATGCTAACTAGCGCTAGCACTTATCCATGATAAATAAAAATCATCCACTAGATCTTCAAATCTGCAGACGTGGGGAGTAAACCGACCTCTGCCAGAAAGGCAGCAGGACCTTTCTGAAGGATTGGTCACAGATTTAGTGTTTCTTGTTGTTTAATTTGTCAGTATGTAGACGTGTGTCTTGGTACACAGCTACAGCTTAAGCTACGACATGTAGCTATGCAGCTATGCTAACTAGCGCTAGCTCTTTTCCATGACAAATAAAAAACCACTAGATCTTCAAATCTGCAGACGTGGGGAGTAAAACCGACTTTTGTGTTTATTAAGACAGCCTACAACTAGCATGCCTCCCTCCTAAGCTCCTTGTTAGCACACATGTGTGCAGGGAATGAAAAACAGAGGAGGGGTTGAGTTGTATTTTATACAGTCTATGGGCTGAACAAGCTCCGAGCTCTGACTCCATGACAGACCGGATATTGTTGTTACGTAACAAAAACACGGAAGTCTGAAACGGCTCGTTTCACACACATTTACAGAAAGGTGGAGAAATCAGAACAGGGGCAGAATGGATTTTTTTCATTCTCGGGGGGTTTGTAGACCTGCCAGGGACACATATTTCAGGTAGAGAACCATTAAAAAGTCCATTTTGCATGATATGTCACCTCTAAGAGCTGAAAATTAAAATGGTTAGCATGCTATGACGCTAATCTAAGGCAGTTAGCAGTAGTCACATGTGCTTAATATCAACCTGACATTAAATGGTTCAGTTTTTAAAATATGCATAGATAATAAAAGTATTTTGATGTTCCCTGTTGGACAAAAACATCCTCCCACTGCTGAGCCCTGTTGAGGCTCGATGTGATCACAAGCTGCCTTAAATCCTCAGACCATCACAGATCATTAGCTGTTGTTCCCCCATAATCCTTTGCCACACTCTCGGCCCTGTCATGCTCCACTGGCCTTGACTTCCTCTTCATGGTTGGGCAGAAAAAGCCTTTGTGTTGTGTGTTTTTGTGTTTTGCTTTATTAGACAGTTTTACTTGTTGTTGTCTTTTGTTTTCATCCATCCTTATTCATGTAAAATGAGAAACCTAAAGTGACACCTGTGTTCTGTTCCTCCTCCTCTCCTCAACAGACCAGCTGAAGATCACCAACCTGAGAGTGAACTTCACCAAGCTTCACACGCTTGGAGACAACCTGCTGGACCCCAGAGCTGAAATCAAAGAGAAGTATTACTACGCCATATATGAGCTTGTTGTGCGTGGAAACTGCTTCTGCTATGGCCACGCCTCAGAGTGCGCTCCTATCGATGGCATCAGGGATGATATAGAAGGAATGGTGAGTGTTCAAATTTCAGTCAAGAATAGACTGTCTTATTTTAAATGATTATAGACTCATACGTATCATTTATTCAGTTGTTTTTATTTTTTATTTATTTTGATTAAATGTGGATTATTTCATTATTTATTCAGTTATTAATGAGATCTTATCATCTTATGATTTTACAGATGACCTCTCAGTATTTTAATATTTTACTTTGCTGTATTTACTTTAAGTGTAGAATCTTAGTTTATTTTACTGGTGTAATCTTTTATTGTTTTATTATTTTATTAATTTATTTTATTTTGGTGAGTTTAATTTCCTCTGTTGAGTTTTAACATTTTATTTTACCTCCAGTGTTTCCTCATTAAGATATCATGACAGGCTTCTTCAGTTCATCAGCAACTTGTTTTTATTTTTCATTAATTTGATTATTATTGTTATTATTATTATTATTATTATTACATATTTTTACATTATTGTTTATTAGTTATGATTGTTGGTATTATTATTATTATTATTATTATTATTACTATTATTATTATTATTATTATTATTATTATTAATAATATAATTATTATTATTATTATTATTATTATTGCATATTTTTACATTATTGTTTATTAGTTATGATTATTATTACTATTATTATTATTATTAATATGATGATTATTATTATTATTATTATTATTATTATTATTATTATTTTTACATATTTTAACATTATTGTTTATTAATTATGATTGTTAGTATTCTTCTTCTTCTTCTTGTTCTTCGTCTTCGTCTTCGTCTTCTTCTTCGTCTTCTTCTTCGTCTTCTTCTTCGTCTTCTTCTTCGTCTTCTTCTTCTTCTTCTTCTTCTTCTTCTTCGTCTTCTTCTTCTTCTTCTTCTTCTTCTTATTCTTCTTATTCTTCTTATTCTTCTTATTCTTCTTATTATTCTTATTATTCTTATTCTTATTCTTATTATCATGTTCTTAACTTAACATATGGATTATGGGGTGGATGTGGGGCCAGGGTTGGGATTGGGATGGGGGGACCGGCTTGTCTTCTTTCTTTTTTTATATAATTAATTATTCTCTTTTTATTATCTTTATGTACAGCATTTGTGTTACAATATTATTGTTTGAAAAGCGCTTTACAAATAAAGTCTGATTGATTGATGATTTTTCAGGTTTGATTGTAATTTTCCCACTGTTTTTTCCTCTTTTAAACATATGATTTATCATCCTGTTTAGATTGCCTTAATAATTACCTTTGCTGTCTCTCTTCAAGGTCCACGGCAGGTGTGTGTGTAACCATAACACCAAGGGCTTGAACTGTGAGCTGTGTGATGACTTTTACAACGACCTGCCCTGGAGACCAGCCGAGGGACGCAACACCAACGCCTGCAAGAGTGAGTTCAGGGGAGGAAGTCAAGGAGATATAACGTCTCATTGCAAAAACCATCACAGATTAATAATCCAGAAGTTTTAAAGAAAAAGAGACAACATGCATGACCTATTACATTGATTTCCACCAATGTTGCCAAACCTCAGTAGAACGAGCAAGTCTACGTTTACTTAAGTAACTTCTGTTTGCCTAATTTGTCTGGTCTTTGTGCTTTAACTGGGAATATTTGTGATTCACTTAATGGAGGTTAGAGTCTCATGTTATTGATTATTTAATATTTATCTTATCTATTGTTACTCTTGGACTTCTGCAGCAGCCAAGCAACACAATCCAACATCAGTGAAAGTTAAAGCATTTGAAAACAATCCAAAAGAAAGACTGACTGGATTAAAATCAATGTCTTTTTCTCCAGAGTGTAACTGTAACAGCCACTCCAGCGTGTGCCACTTCGACATGGCGGTGTATCTGGCCACCGGAAACGGCAGCGGAGGAGTGTGTGACGACTGTCAGCACAACACGATGGGACGCAACTGTGAGATGTGCAAACCTTTCTACTACAAAGACCCTTTTAAGGATATCAGGGACCCCCGGGTCTGCATAGGTGAGTGTGTTACTGTTTTTAAGATCAATGCGTATCTAAGAATAACTACTGACGGTGTTATCATGAGGAAATGTGTGATGGCTGCCAAGTGATGTCACTGCAGCAGAGCTGAAAGGGAGGCATTGAGACAGAGACTGCATGACGTTAGATGTTTTAGTGTACTTGTTTTGGCTCACTCATAAACCCTGCAGCACTGACTGTGCCTCAGCTTATTGAAGACATTACAGTACTTTCAAAGTCTTAGTGTTTAAATCCTGCAATTTACTTTACAATACAAATGTGAATACACAGACATGAAATATATTTTTGCAGATTTAGTGAGACGTAGGCTGTTTCTGCAATCATTCACTTCTCCGTACACAGGGACTCCTCTGTAATGACGTCATTGCTGTCTCAAAACCTGCAGCTCAACGTCAGGAATTTCAGTGATATCTAATATTATACTGAGTGTAGTTTCATCTGATAATTAAATGCAATTAATACATATAAAAACAACTTTGCACCACAATGCCTGATGACCACAGCTCTTGTGCACTATTTTGCATGTTGCATGTTATTGCACCCTCTAAGGTGGACTCATTGTATCCCTCTCCCCTGTCTGTGCCGTAGCCTGTGACTGCGACCCCGATGGTTCAGAGAATGGAGGAATGTGCGACAGCCACACTGACCCTTCCCTGGGCTCGGTGGGAGGTCAGTGCCGCTGCAAAGCAAATGTTGAAGGGCCACGCTGCGACAAGTGTAAGACCGGCTACTTTGGTCTGAGCGCCGACAGTCCTCAGGGCTGCCAACGTGAGTGCAATCTTTGTTTTAACACACACAATGTTACAGGTGATGTGTGATGACAGAGTGTTTGGGCTGAGATGAGTGTTTCCATAAAAGCTCCAAGTGATCTGTGCAGGTCTGTCTCTCAGTTTTCAGATAGCTTAACACAGCTCAACCACCCTCATAGACTGTATAATCAAACTGAAAGTGACTGAGGTGACCTCGCTCTTATTTTAAACTGCTTACCTTTCCCTCCTCTCTGAAATATGTGCGACTAAGTTAGGAGGAAACTTTATAGTGGGATTTATTTTACAAACTATCAAAATACAGGTGACAGTGTGTTTTTGTACCGTGGATTCACACACACACATTGGAAACTTTCTCACCATGCTGCTGTAGCTTATTATTAAAATATAGATTATAAATGTAGACATTTTTATGAATTTTAACTTCAAAACGTATAAGTCTTTAGCCTTAACCTTTATAAATATAACAAATAATAAACTTTATATATATATATACTGTATATATTATAATAAACCTTTACAAATATAATATGAACCTTTATAAATCTCTTCCTTTTTTAAATATTAACCCATTTATCTTATTGTAGTTTCACTATTTTTTATTTTCCTTTCTATTTGTTTATCTTTTATTTTAAATTATTATCATTTTTTATTATTGGTTGCTTTTTCGTTCATTCACTTGTTGTGTTTCTTATACAAAAAGCATCACTTGCTTTAATTGTTTTACATTTATCTTTTGTATGTAATTCAAATAAACAGATCTTTAAAAAAATTTATAATAATAATTAAATCTCATAAATTTCAAAAGTGCTCAAGATCAAGAACCCAGATATGACCAGACTGAAAGATTTGCAACACATTTCATCAAGAAATGAAAAAACATTTAGGCCAACATCGCACCTGACCACTGTAACTTACTGAACCAACTAACCCATTAGCTCTCAGTAAAATAATTTATCAGATGAATTCCTCCACCTGTGTCTCAGTTACCATCCCTACTAAGTTTTTAAAAGAGGTTTTGAACACTATGCTTTTATTTTATCATTTATAAACTGTTCAAAGACCTCTGGCATCTTTCCAAACAGCTTAGAGCATGCACTTATTCAGCCATTTTTGAAAAAACGAATCTGGATCCTCAATCTCTTAACAACTACGGACACATTCCCAAGCTTCCTTTTTAATCCAAAGTGCTCGAGAAAGTCATTTTAGTAATAATACTTGTAGTGACTTTCAATCTGGTTTTAGAGCTTCTCATAGAGCAGAGACGGTCTTCATTAAGGTGACTAATGATCTTCTTTTAACAGCTGACAGAGACAAGAGTTCTGTTCTTATTCGTTTTGCTCATGTCGTTGTTTTTCCATCCTACTACACCTTCTTGAAACTTGGCTTGAAGTTTTTCCCTGTGTTTTGTGCCTGCAGCCTGCCGCTGTGACCACAGAGGAACAGTGTCAGGTAGCTCCCAGTGTGACCCGGTCAGTGGAGACTGCTTCTGCAAGCGTCTTGTCACTGGACGCAGCTGTGACCAGTGTTTGGTAAGAGAGTGCTGACATTTGTTTTCTGTCCTGAGAGGAGAAGCTCAAACATTTGTTTCTGTCGTTTGTACTGAATCATCTTTCCCCTCTTTGCACACTCTGCTTCTTGAACTGAGCCCTGATGGTGTTAATATGAGAGGGGACAAAAAAGCCTTATGTTTTCCTCCCACATGTTCGACATCAAACCTTTCACCCTTCATTTCACTTCACCTATCTCTCTCTTCCTCCTTTTGCTTCTAAATCACTGCAGTCCACTTTTTGACTCTCTTGTTTCATTCCTCTTCTTTCCTCCCACTCCTCTGCTGATCAGCTTCCTGTTATAATTCATCCTCTTGTCCCAAACCTACTCAGCCAGGAATAGTGCAGGCAGGAATGTAAGCTCCTGCCTTGGCACCAGATCTAATTTTAGTCCGGGGATTTGTGGCTTGTCCGGTAGGTGTGGGTTACAGCTCGCCTAAAATGGTCAGGGGCCTGGACCTGCTCCCAAAGTAGAGCCTGTCCTCTGATAATCCCTTTGGAGCCTCTTTTTAGTAGCAATACTTCAAAGTCTGTGCTGACAGAGATGAAAACTCTGCAGGGTTGTATCTAATTGACACTGTGGTGTGTTTATTAAAACAAATGGCACCACAGAGCGTGAAGGAAGCTGCGTCACAGACGAGTACCAGTTTATGTCATTGTAACTCTCCAAAAATAGCTTCGTCTGATATTGTAGCATAGAAAACAAGCTCAGTCCAGCCTTTCTTTGGCTGGATTGATGCTAGAGTTCACAAACCTGAAGTGAACAGTAATGAATTGACCAGATTCTTACATAACTCCAAGGACAAAACCACTAAATTCACCAAAGTACAAACTCTGCAGCCAAAACATTCCGAACTTTAAAAGTGAAATTGCTGATCTTACTGTGCACATTGCTGAGTCAGCTGTTTCTGAAAGAGTGTAGACTCTCATCATGTCATTTGACAGAAAATTGGCGGTTATGCTCTGCCCAGAAGCTCTGACTGTTTTATTGGATTAGAGAGCTACATACTGATAGTCAAACTGCAGTAGAAGTTCCCCTCTCTCCCTCTAAAAGTGATGCATCATGTCTGTCTGGAGCTCAACTCCTCAGCTGTCTGTCCTCTTTTGTCTCTGTCCGTCACTCACGCCGTCCTCTGTCCGTCCTTCTGTTTCCAGCCTGAGCACTGGGCTCTGAGCCACGACCTGAACGGCTGCAGAGGCTGCGAGTGTGACATCGGAGGAGCGCTGGACAACCAGTGAGTGACGCTGTAGCTTTCCTCCTGAGTCAGAGGTTACACATGAAGTATGAGGCTGCCGGGGCCCTGTGGTTCACACTGTAACAGCTGTAACATGTATTGTTAAAGAGATAGTTACACACATACACTCTGCAGAAGCTGAAGCCTCCTCACTTCACTGATCCCCCGACCTCTAGCCCCACCATGAGGAAGACAACTTTTCAACAACAGCAAAAGCAATTTAATTCATAAAGCACATTTCATTATAGGTGAGAGCAATGTGCTTTACATTGAGGACAAAAACTGAGAAAAACAATAAATAAAAGCTGCTTTCAGAATTCAAATCAAAAAAGGATTCACCCAGGGTACTTCAGACACGGCATACAGCAATCAAACAGAAGCATATGAAGAGAATCCTATAGAAAGCATGCAGACAGCCACACGAGTCATCATACTTACATGCTCACAACTAGAAATACTCTATTCAAACTTTATTTATGAAGTTTTGAGCTTACATTAAACCCTCCCATTATCCATCTATGCCACCTGAGACCCTGAGCACACCCTCAAAGGAGCAATAGGTTTTGAATTTAGTTTCAAGAGCTGAGAAAGTTGTGATGGACCTTAAGTCTGCAGGCAGTTTGGTCCAGAGAGAAGGACTGGAGTAACTAAAAGCGACTTCAACAACTATTGGATTGATTGTAGGAACCTTTTTATACATATAAAAATAATTGGTTGCTGTGCACAAAGTAATTTATATTTATATGTTTTTGTACAAATGTGACAAATAGTGGATCGTACTTGACATGCAACGCAGGAGCTCCTTGTCCTCAGAGGAGATATACATTAAAACTGAAGCCCCAGTACTGGCAGTCAAGAAAGCTGATGTCAGTTGTATCAGTAAAATGTCAAACTGTCAATGTATTGTCTTCACAGCTGCTCCATGGAGAGCGGGCAGTGTCGCTGCCGCACTCACATGACAGGACGCCAGTGTACACAGGTGGAGTCTGGATATTACTTCATGGCTCTGGATCACTTCCTCTACGAAGCTGAGCTGGCCAAAATGGAGCAGGTGAGCCAGCTCCTAATCTCTATTAGAACATATTTGTGTATCAGTATCATCCTGTGACTCCAATTTGGATTTTTCTAATCACATTTCTGAAAACTGAATATTCTCAGGGCTGTACACTGGAGACCAGGGAGCATCAGCCAGGTCGCCTCGCCACATGGACCGGCATTGGATTTGCTCGGGTACCTGAAGGAGGCACCCTGGAGTTCACCATCACAGACGTCCCCTACTCCATGGAATACGACCTGCTGGTCCGCTATGAATCACAGGTGAGTAGATTATTGACTTTTAATGAGTCACCTCAGCTGGTAGAGACACACAGACTCAGTTAGAAAACAGAGGTCAGAAACTTTTGGATACGCACCTGTTTGATATTTATCTTCAAGTAGAATAAAACAAACATATCTCTCATAATAAGCTATGAATCTGGGTCAAGCTGGCTCAAGCAATAACTGTATGAATCTTTCACTCTTTAACCCTATAACGCCAAGCATATCATACTTGATACATCTGTTTGTGAGACCTCTACATCATCAGTGTGATATATTATTTCAGTAAAAACCTGATGTATATGATCAGATACATGCAGTGCATGGATAATCCACCAGGTGTGAGTAATTCATGCACCAGAAGGACGTCACTTGGGACATCCAAAATGTCAGCTGTGGATCAGAGACCCACTCGAGGTTTTTCAGGGATATTTTTAACATGTTTGAAAAAGTTTGGATGAAAAAAACTTTCAAATTGTTCCTGAAACTTCAAGAGGAATAGTTACTGGATTGATGCAATGTAAAACTAATTAACATTTCATGACTTCATTTATAGTCAAACCGTGTTGAAAATGTGTTCATAAAAATTGATACAGCAGGTATATAAGGACATTTATTTGGAGATCAGTCAATCATAACTTTATTACATTTCATACATTATGCATTTCATAAAGCAACATACAGTCTTATTATTATTTAAGAACATGTTTAAATGACATATTCAGGTATATTTAGAGTAGAAATTCAAATATTTATAATGTATATTGTATTTTTATATATGTAACCTGCTGTATCATGATGAGTGATTACTGGTTAAATGTTGTTGTCTTTTGCTCATTGATTTCCACTAAAAATTGAAGAATTCAGAGAAGAAATATACAATAAATGAGTTTTTTTGCTGTGTAGGAGATACAGAATATGTATGACTTTGTCGTGCAATATGGAAAAAAATAAATTCTGTGTTTGAAATTACTTTGGGAAAAATTTGAAGGGCACTCAAAGTATAATAGGTTAAAAAATGTTGTTTTTGTATGTTTTTTTTAAAATAAGAAACTCTGTGCAAAAAAATTGCACCAAAATGCCTGATGTATCAAATATGATACAAATTAAAACTCATATATGCAGATTGCTGTTTTTTTGTATTTGACAGAAGGCCCTATAAACACTCCATTTTCAAATAATTTGAATTTTCTGGCAATTATTTGATGGTTCAGGCTTTACAGGGTTATGTAGAATAAAATGAATCATGTCTCTCATGCATAATCTATGAAACTGTCCCCAATAGGAAAACTTTTAACATTTATATTTGTGTCCATGTAACACAACAAGAACCTGTTAATATGATATGTAGAGGTTGCCAGGAAGCAGATTTTGTTTATTATTTCCTCTTGTTTCCAGTTTTCCAGTTTTAGCTTCTAATTGACATACAAAAAGATAATTGTATGAGTCTTTCACTCTTTAAGGAGATGAAAAGTTGTTTTCTCAAAGCTTTTCCTTTAAATATGTTTGGCTTTCACTGTATGCACAAACCTCTCCTGACCATTAATATTATGGTGCCCACCAGTTAAGCATTAGACATTACTTTACCATATTCTGATATTCCATAATCTGTAATAAATATGTTGGTGATTCTACATAGATGCCCAGAGACTGGGAGGAGGTGCGTATAACAGTGGTTCGTCCAGGCCTCATTCCTACCAGCAGCCCCTGTGGAAACACCATCCCTGATGATGACAGAATCACCGTCTCCCTGCCAGCTGGAGCCAGGTCTGTGGCACAAACACACACACACACACACACACACACACACACACACACACACACACACACACACACACACACACACACACACTCATTCATCCAGAATCACAAAGGTTAACTCTCTGCTTTCTGTCTCTCCTCCAGGTTTGTGGTCCCTCCTCAGACTGTGTGTCTGGAGAGAGGAGTGACTTACACCCTTCGCTTTGAGTTCAGACGCTATCAGGACGCTAACAGTATCCTCAACGGAGCCGCTAACGCTCTCCTCCTGGTCGACTCTGTAAGACAAACTTCTCTCTAAGAAACAGTCATGGTCACTCCAGACACAAACACAAACACCTCCCTCTTTCACTCAGTTCATAATCCCTCATTTCTTTCCAGATTGCCTTGATGCCACGCCACTCCTCCATGGAGATGTTCAACGCAGGAGATCCGGCCTCTAACATCAGGAGGCAGACCTATGAGAGGTACCGCTGCCATGAGGGGGCCAAGAGTGTGACCCGCCCACTAATGAGTGACACTTGTGCCAAACTTATCACCAGCATGTCAGCCATCATAAACGACGGAGCTCTTGGTAAGTAAACAAAAGAACCCATGTGTTCATATTTTGATCTGTTTGAATAAAGGTTATGATATATCACAGCAGTAGGCGGCAGTAGTCCTCCTCTGAGTGCCCTGAGAAAGGAAAAAGAGCAACCCCTCATTGTTTGGGGGAAAAGAAATGGCACCATGAATTACATAATTGACATGTGGGATTATTTACTGGTTGAACTGACAGTTTCTTTAAGCCCAAATGCTCTTCTCTGAGGGAAGGACATCAATGCATATGAAATAAGTTTGCCTTTAAATTACACTAAAAAAAAAGCATTCTGGCAATTTTTGCATTTTGTTTAATTATAACCATTTATAAACTGCTAACTTGTACAACCTCATCACTTGTATTTAGCCTCAAAATGCATTGTCAGTTGTGAGATCTTATAGACATATATGTAGCTTAAATAAAGCTTTAAAAATTGCAAAACATAAGGTTATAAATTGCTACGTTATAGTCCAGAACTGCTTTTAATCACTTCCTAAGAATTTTTAAATCTCTCTCACAGCACTTCTTTCACATTTTTCTGTCCTTACACCAAAAGTGAGGATCAGACTTATCTTGTCACAGCTGTAAATATGTGCAGCACAGTTGGCTGGCCTGTAAAAACTGATAATAAGTATATGATGGTATGTATCATTCCAGTCCTCATCTTTGTTTGTTGTTCTTGTTCTCAGAGTTTTATGTACAGGATGTAACCACGTTGTAGAGTTCAGTGGCTTCATGTCTGTGCCTCTCTGTCCTCCTCCAGCCTGTAACTGTGACCCTCAGGGGTCCGTCAGCTCCATGTGTGATGTCCGCGGAGGCCAGTGTCGCTGCAGGCCTAATGTGATTGGTCGACGCTGTGACCAGTGTGCACCGGGAACTTATGGCTTCGGACCCTCGGGCTGCATCGGTTAGAAACTGAACTCCAGTTTGATTTTTCTTGAGTCTTCAAATCTGTTTGAGGGGAGAGATGTAACAAAACAAACATTTATCATGCATAGTTTTTCAGGATTTGTTCCATCTTTCGTTCAAGCTTTCTTTGGAGAAGTCTGTTTAAAGTCTTCTTTGCTAAGATACAGACTGAAAGCTAAATAAATAGGATCCCAAGAGAAATGTAATCTTACTCAACACGGAGCTCCCACTCTGAAGGGAAATATTGGTGTTCTGTTGTTTTCTTAAATTTATGAATCAAAGTAAGCTGGAGTGCAGTTCCTTTTTAGCTATATGCTGTCCTCTACTGTCTCTTAGTACAATTACAAATCTAATCACCTTTATAATAATAAAACATTTCAAATAGGTTGTTCCTGTTCTGTCTTTGAGTCCCTCTTCTTTCACTTCTCATCATCCTCTCCTTATTTTATTACCTCCTCCCTTAACTTATCCTCTCTCTGTCCAGCCTGCAGCTGCAGCTTGGAAGGCTCCGTGACTCGTCTCTGTGACAAGTTCACCGGTCAGTGCCAGTGCCGCCCAGGAGCCTTCGGTCAGCGCTGCGATGGATGTCAGGCGGGTCACTGGGGCTTCCCCAGCTGCCGGCCGTGCCAGTGTAACGGACACTCTGACGAGTGTGACCAGAGGACCGGAGCCTGCATCGGCTGCAGGGGCAACACCGGAGGAGACAAGTGTGACAGGTGATGTTTCAGTGCGACTGTGATCAGCTGAAAGAGAAAATTTAATAACAATATGAAGATGAATGAAGGGCTTTGAAGGCTTTGACAAAGAACATTTATGTTTTATATCTTATATAATGACATACCGGCTGCACGGTGGTGCAGTGTGTAGTGCTGTTGCCTCACAGCGAGAAGGTTCCTGGTTCTAATCCCCGGTCGGGCCAGTGTCTTTCTGTGTGGAGTTTGCATGTTCTCCCTGTGCTTGTGTTGGTTCTCTTCGGGTACTCCAGCTTCCTCCCACAGTCCAAAAACATGCTCACCAGGTTAATTGGTCACTCTAAATCGCCCGTAGCTTTGAGTGTGGGTGTGAATGGTTGTCTGTCTCTCTGTGTTTGCCCTGTGATAGGTTGGTGACCTGTCCAGGGTGTACCCTGCCTTCCACCCAAAGTCAGCAGGGATTGGCTCCAGCCCCCTGTGACCCCGAACGGGATACGCAGTCAAGAGAATGGATGGATGGATAATGCTATCTCTTCTGACCAGTTCTGTTACTTGATGTTGTTTTTGTAGGTGTGCAAATGGTTACTTTGGTAATCCAGTTCTGGGCATTGCATCCGGTGGTCAGTGTCGTCCGTGCCCCTGTCCAGACGGGCCCAACAGTGGACGCCACTTTGCTGCATCTTGTTACCAGGACAACAGGAACAGACAAATTGTCTGCAACTGTAACCAAGGTTACACAGGTAAACACAAGACGACACTCGTACTCTTCATCTGCCTCTACACGTCTTCTCTCTTCCTCCTCTTCAGTCAGTCCTTGCTCTCTGCACCGTCTCTCGTCTCCATGAGATCATCAGTGTCCAGATGTGTGTGTGTGTGTGTGTGTCTCTGTAATTTAAATGACTTTCACTTTGAAATTCATTGTAATTACGATGTCATGTTGAACATATAGCATCGTCAAACTGCTCTTTGATGCACTTGTTGCCCGTGTTTTGGAATAAAATGTAGATATACACTACCAGTGAAAAGTTTGGAAACACCTTCTCATTCAAGGGTTTGTATTTATTTTAGTTATTTGAAACACTGTAGATTAATACTGAAGACATCAAAACTATGAAAGAACATATATTGAATTATTTAATGAACCAAAAAGTGTTAAACAAAGCAGAATCTGTTTTATATTTTAGATTCTGTAAAGTAGCCCCCTTTTTCCTTCATGACAGCTTTGCACACTCTTGGTATTCTCTCAGTCTGCTTCATGCAGTGGTCCCCTGGAATGGTTTCTAATTAACATGAGCCTTATCAAGAGTTCATTTGTAGAATGACTTGCCTTCTTAATGTGTTTGAGACCATCAGTTGTGTTGTTCAGAGGTAGGGTTAGTACACAATGGATAGCCCTATTTGACTACTGTTGTAATCCAGATTAAAGCTAAACCAGATTATTTCATAGTTTTGATGTCTTCAGTATTAATCTACAATGTTGAAAATAATTAAAATAAATAAAAACCATTGAATGAGAAGGTGTGTCCAAACTTGTGACTGGTAGTGTATATTGTAGGAGCACGTTAAGACAAAGAAAAGGAGTCAGTGAAATCTTTAGAAATCCTCCTCAGGGAAAGATGATTTCTTCCCCCTTTTATAAGACCAGCTGAGAACAATCCATTAACTCATTTTGGAGCTTTAAACCAGGTCCCTCAGGGTGACTGATTGAGTCTGCCTCCTCAGTGAGGTAAGAATGATGTTCTTCAGTGGGTTCTGTTCAATGGTAACTGTGTCGTTTCCTCCCTCCCCTGTACTACTGGCACAGGGATTGTTAAACGCTCCGGGGTGACCATTTTTAAGCGTGAGTAATAATGGTTGACACCCCTCCTGTCCCTCTTCCTCCTCCTCCTCCTCCTCCTCCTCTTTATTCCACCAACCCTTCACTTTTCCAGTCCTACCCATGCATGGCTTCAGCACCCCTCCATCAGCTGTGCTGTGCCGGAGTGCACTCCAGTCCATGTGTGAGACCTGGCTCAAAGAGTAATATCAACATACCTCACTTCAGGAACAAACAGCTGTGATAAGAACTGATATTTAAATTACATTGTAAGTGGTTTACTGATGAAATCATGATAAGATTTGAACCAGGTCTGAGTTAATGTTCCCAACACAAGGACCTGACCCAGAATCAGAGATAGAGAGATAGAGAGATAGAGATATACTTTATTTGTCACCTGTTGGGGGAAATTATTTTGTTACAGCAGCTTACAACACGGGATAGGGGAATACAACAATGTACTAACATAGTTAAAAAATATAAGTGGGATTGAGCCAAGAGTTTGGTTTCTCACGTTAAAAAACGCCCTTCAAAATAAAAGTGGAGAAAATGTGAGGATGGTTGAAATGACTACAGGTTTGAATTCTGAGTCTGGGTCAGCTTCTTTCTCTGGTGTTTGCAGTAGATCTCACTGTTCGCCTTGATCTGTGAATGACTTATGTTAAAGTCATTTCTCACATATGAACTTTACAACCAAGGGATGTCAACTTTTCTTCATCTGCTGTCCTCTTACAGCTCACAGAGGCCACTGAGTGTAGATAATGACTTTCCCTCTGGCTCACCTCTATTTCTACTTCCCTTTGTTCCATCTATCTTTTATTCTTGTCCTCTGTCCAACTTTCCTTTCTCATTTTTAATTTCTCTCTCATCTCATTTTTCAGCTCTTACTTTGTCAGAACTGTCCACCTCTGTAACACTTCATATCTTTTCATGACTTTCTATCTCTAGTTTCCTGCTTTGCTCAAATATGCCAGGTATTTCTTATTTGAGTCCGACCCAAAGTGAGAGCAAATGAGATGTAACAGTACGGGGAAACATGTAGTACTCTGCCTGGCTGCTGTTGTTGCTGTGTTGTTTAGTGTAGAGCAGTAGGTATTGGTAGATGCTGTTTCAGCCAAATATAATGTGCAGCTGTGTGAGAAACTATGCTGCCAACCAGGATCTGTCCGCAGCTGCTGGCTCGTGTTCTACTATGATGTAATTAATACCTTCAGTAATGTGTTGCTTAATCTTCTGAATCAAAGGTGTGATAAAAAGACCCTGAACTAATGAAGCTGGTTAACCACTGAGTGATGACGAGTAACCAAACTGATACTTCTTTAAGACTGTTATAACGTGATGATGTTCATGCTTTGCAGCGATGACCTTAGACAAATGTTGAACTAACATGTTTCAAGTACAAAAATAGTGTAGCAGCTGATAACGTCTAACTCCTCATACAGGGATGTTCCCAAAGCGGCGTATTTCCTAGTTGTTGAAATGGAAGTTTATATTCTGATGAACCGAAAAGTGTGCAGCCAAGTAAACACTCAAAGCACAGTTGATTTAACAAAGCAAAACATGGTATCAAGGAGTCTGCAGGTAAACATTGTCAAATCCGTTTTCTGAGTGTGCCTATGGTTAGCAGAGCTAGCACCTACGGAGGCTGGGAAGTGCAATGCAGATTTACAAATGATGAAACACTTTTACAAAGTTGGAGACAAATTTACATTTTGGAAAACATTTTCAGATTTTTATTAAACAAGATCACATTAGCAAAACACTTTTAGCAAGAACAGAACACATTTACAATTAAAAAAACATATTTACAAAATCAGAAACACTTTTAAAGAAACAGAACATTTTACCAGAAACTAATTTACAAACCGCAGACTCTGACGGAAAAGGAATGTACCAAATACAGGAAGTGATCATGTGAGAGGTTTGTTTTGGCGGGGAAAACCAGATTGTCCTGTCAATCACAGGTCATCCTGATGAGTCCTTTCAAAATAAAAGCCAAACGAAATTTGAAGAAATAGCGATAATTCTGGATATTTTAAATCAGAGATTATTAAAAAAGAATCTCAGTTTCCACTGACTCATTACAGTTCAGACTAAAAGTGAATAATCTCATTATGTAATCCAGCCAATCACAGCTTGATCTGATGTGTAAATTTAAAATATCAGCCATTTTAAATTTGAAAAAAAATGATTGCGATTTTTTATTTTTTTTTGCTTTTATTTTGAAAGGAAACATCAGACTGACCTGTGATTGGTACGACAGTCCTTTTGTCTCCGCCACAACAAATGCTTACTCAATCACTTCCCGATCACTTCCTGTATTTGGTACATTCCTTTTCCTCCAGTTTGTAAATTTGTTTCAGGACTGGTAAAAATGCTCCATCTCAAAAGTGTTATTTTGTAAGTTTGTTTTCTTAAATGTAAATTTGCTTTGGCCTTGGTAAAAGTGTTTTATGTCATTCTGTTTTAGAAAATGTAAAAATCTTTTCCAAAATGTAAATTTGCCTCCAACTTTATACAAGTGTTTCATCATTGCATTACACTTCCCAGCCACCGTAAGCACCACAAGCCTTCCTCTTTGCAAGTTAACACCCACATGCCTGTCACAGCTATCAGTGCCCTGGTTGTGTAGGTATACTGCAGTTCAACCTGACACAGTCTACATACAACTTCACCTCTATTTTCTAGATAGAAATACTGACAAACAATGCTGTGCGGTGAGATGACGTCTATCATCTGTGCTTCATTAAATCCAGGTAGTAGCTCAAGAGAGAACTGAAGCTCCTGCCCCAGGTAGTAGAGGGTGGCTGTGCTTCAGCTTAGACACAACAAATTACATTTCGGCATTTCGGACCTACAAGAATAAAACATATTGCTAATTAGTTCAACCATCTGCTGATTCTGGTGTCGATTAGTGAAGGTGCTGAGGTTTAGTCAACTAAACTGAGAGACCAGTGACCATTTACAGGTGTTGTTGAAAATAATTTCAGTTAAATCAAACTGCTTGAATGTTACAACAGCTAGAATATTGTTAGATTTGAATGCAAATATATATAAAGTCCAACAGATGAACCCATTAAGAGTAACAGACATGCCATAAACCATTACTGAACATGTGAAGGGATGGAGTTTAATCAAAGTATCCAAACATGGACATGACAGTACTTGTCTAGTACTTGGGAAAAAGGTCTCTGAGGAGGGTCCTCATCACTGAAAACAATAGTACCTGATAATTCTGTAAACTCACATATTTTCAGCCTCTTGCTGTTTCACACATTAAATAAAAAGGACTTCACACTTTTAAAAACAGCTTGTAGAATCCAGTGGAGCACCTCACGCCTTTTTTTACTGCAGTTAATCAGCTTAAATTATACTAGCGAGCATCATTTCTCCTTCTTTCACTTCTTTCTTTTTATGTAACTTTTGTTCCCTTCTCCTTTTCTTTCTTATTAAGGCGCCCGCTGTGAGGAATGTGCCCCAGGTTATTATGGCAACCCTTCTCAGCCCGGAGGTCGCTGCCAGCCGTGCCAGTGCAACAACAACATTGACATGTCGGACATGGAGGCTTGCGACAGGCAGACTGGAGCGTGCAGGAAATGCCTTTACAACACAGAGGGCCCGAACTGTGGCATCTGCAAGAGCGGATACTTTGGAGATGCATCCCGACGCAACTGCAGGAGTGAGTGACACCAACACTGACAGACACGTCCAACGAAACATCATCAGGGTGTTGTTTCACAAAGCTTGGCCCCGATGATGGAACGCGTCTTCATCTTTTTGTCCTTCAGAGTGCACGTGTAACTTCCTGGGTACTGATGGCAGCCAGTGTATGCAGCGCGAGGACTGTGTGTGTCAGCGGACAACAGGGCAGTGCCAGTGTCTCCCAAACGTCATTGGGCTGACGTGTGACCACTGCGCCCCTAACCACTGGAACTTAGCAAGCGGGAGGGGCTGTGAATCCTGCGGCTGTGAACCCAACAACTCGGTCACCTCCTCCTGCAATGAGGTCAGGAACAATGGAACCCAAACACACTCAAACATGCTCATCTCACTGTTCTGAAAACCTGTTCACATTAAATCACATTATTTGAATTCAGAAACGTTTCAAGTGTCTAATATCCTCCTCTGTTGTGCAGTTTACTGGGATGTGTCAGTGCAGGGACGGATTTGGAGGGAGGACCTGTACAGACTGTCAGGAGAACTACTGGGGAGATCCCAGGACACAGTGCAGAGGTAAGAAACATGTGGAAAGTGTTTTTTCTTATGCATCTGATTGCTTCTAATAAGAAGGACCACCAAAATAACATGTTGATTTCCAGCAGCAACGTGAAATGAAGCCAATATGGAAGTGCTCAGGCATCCACATACACACCCATTCAAAGAAGCCTGCCTTTACAGAAAAAATACATGTTTACAGCCTGGTTCAAAAATGGATTTTGGTCTGAGGAGCTCTATTCTCTATCGACACACACTGTACGGGGTGAATTGTTTTATAACTCATTAGTTTTGAAAATATTAAGTGTAGGTGACAGAACTGCATTGCTGGGGTGCCGTTGGCCTAGCGGTCTAAGTGCACACCACATATATGTGTATAGCCCTCGTCGCAGAGGTCGCAGGTTTGATTCCAGCCTTGACCATTTACTGCATGTCCTGCCTCACTCTCTACTCCCCACATTTTGTATCTCTCTCCAGCTGTTTTATCAAATAAAGACAAAAATGCCCAAAAATATATCTTTAAAAATATAAAAAAAACTGCATTAATAGCTGGAAGTTCTGGCTTACTCATGTCTCCCTGTTGCATCCAGAGCAATCATCCACCGTTGTATGATGTAAAAACAAAAACAACTTTATTTAGATGTTTCTTTAGTATCACAAAACCAAAGACGTGACCGATGGCACAGCTGTGTTATGGTGCTGATGTAGACTCACAATATTAACAGGGCTATAGTATTTCTTATTAGAGTTAGAACTGAAGAGGAGAACAGCTAACCAGCCTTGTATTCTATGCACAACACTCTTTGTATGAGAAAGATTTGAATAAATGTAGTAACTTTACGCTATGTCCTGTTCATCTATATTCATGCAACACTTCATCCCTCTTCCTCTTCCTCTTCCTCTCTCTCTCTCTCCAGCTTGTGACTGTGACTGGCGTGGCATTGAGACCTCTCAGTGCAACAGGGTGACTGGCCACTGTGTTTGCCAGCAGGGGGTGTCAGGTGTCCGCTGTGATCAGTGTGCCAGAGGCTTCTCTGGCCAGTTCCCAAACTGTCAGCCCTGTCACCAGTGCTTTGGGGACTGGGATCGCATCGTGCAGGTGCGGTTTGATACAAAAGAAGGAGTCTTATTCTGACTCTGAAGGAGCCAGATGGAGAAAAAAAAATGGAATAATTCATCGATCAGGTATCAACAATTATCTTTCTCTGTGTCATTTGGCCAACAGGACCTGGCAGTGCGTACAAAGACTCTAGCAGAGCGTGCCCATGAGATCCAGACCACAGGGCTTACTGGGCCCTATGAGAAGGCCTTCAGAGACCTGGAGGAGAAGCTGGCACAGGCTCAGGGGATTGTCAACGCACGCAATGCCACAGCTGCAGCAGTCGCTACGTTGATGGAGCTTATTGAAGATTTAAGGTACAGCTGGCTCAAATCATTTATTCTGTTATATAAACAGCATTAAAAGAGATTACTTATGAAAAATGGGTACTAGCTTTGGTGTCAGTGCAGATCGTTCAACACTAGTGCAGCTTCAGGGTTTGTTATACATCACTGGACTCATCAGGATAAAGTTTATATCCACCAACAACTGCTTCTTTTCTTTTGTCCTGCAGAGCTCAGATCAGTGAGACCACCGACACCCTAAACAGAGTGGAGGGAGACCTCACCATCGTCCAGGATAGCAACTCTGAGGCGAGCAAAGAGCTGAGTGCTCTGGAGAGAGAAGCCAAAGAACTAAACCTCACCTCAGGGCAGCTTCACCGCCAACTGGATATCCTGAAAAACTCCAACTTCCTAGGTGAGAAGAAGATGTGGGATAGAGCCACATACTTTAACCTCTTATACCCTAAACTTAAACCTTCCCTGGTCTGTTCTTATGTTATAAGACCATTCTCTTTTTCCCACTCAATTGGCACACCCAAACATTCTTATTCCTCTGCCCTCTATCGAGTCAAGAATCTGTCCTCACAATCGTGAATTTGGAAAGTGAAAATTTACCTTTGTCCCCCACTCTCTCTCTATAGGTGCATATGACAGCATCCGTAGCTCCCACAACAAGTCACGTGATGCAGAGCGGCGTGCCAATGAATCAACAATCACCAGACCCAGCACAGTGAGCCAATCTGCAGACACTCGTCGCCGCACAGAGCGCCTCATCAGTGCCAAGAAGGACGACTTCAACCGGAAAAACGCTGCAAACAAGCGAGCTCTGGGAGATCTCAACACCCGAGCTCAGGGCCTGGACATGAGGAAGATCAACGAGAAGGTCTGAACACAGTTTGATTAAGTAAAACATGTAAATATGATGTTTAAATAGAGCTTCTGAGATACAACACATAACTTTAAAATCAAGTTAGGATGACAGTAACTGCTACTGGACTTAGCTAGGTGTTAGCTTGAGTTGCATTTTACATGTACGCACATATGAATACACATACACAAGTATAGACACACATAAGTGCACATAAATACATCTGCAAATACACACACACACACACACACACACACACATGCATACATACATACACACTTAACTTGCCTAACTTAACTTGCAGTTCTAATAGTTAGTTCCAATAGTTATAATACTTATAATGAAAAAAAGAAAATGATTATAATAATAAAAGATATGCATAAATGAATACATCAATACAATCTCCCATAGTACATTATTGAGCACAGTGGAGCTGACCTCCATGAATACCATGAAAAGTTGCTTCAGTTTTATTTCAGAGCAGAGGAGAGAGGTTTCTTATTCCAGACAGGCAGCTGATGATTTGCTGCATGCTCACCTGTCCCCACAGGTTTGCGGTGCCCCTGGTGATGCTACCTGTGAGGATAGTCCATGCGGAGGTGCGGGTTGCCGTGATGACGAAGGGAACCGACACTGTGGAGGGCTGAACTGTAACGGTGCTGTCGCGATGGCTGACAATGCCCTGGAGAGAGCCAAACACGCAGAGACCGAGCTGAACAAAGCCATGGAGGACGTGGAAGGACTCTTTACCAAGGTGAGGAGAAACAAGACGACTACAGATACTGCTCTGTTTCTTTCTAATACACAGCATCAGATCTGTACGGCTCCACCAGGTGTTTCTTTGTGTTTCACATCAGAGCTGCCTCTCTGTGCCTATAAATACAGGTACATAAACATTGTTGAGCCCAGACATTTTTAACTTAATCTTATTTCTATGTGCTTTACTTTCTCTTCTGTAGACCAGATTAAGTGGAATCCTTTGCAATTCCCTTTGCAAGGGTGGAACGTGGGAAATGTAACTGTTTACAGATTTACAGATTTTCACCACACAGATTTACATCTGTAGGTGTTTCTTTTCAATTTGTGCCAGTATTCCCACTTCATAACTAAACCTCCAAGCATGGAGGGGGGTTTAGACAAAGACATGCAGCCTGTGTGATTTGAATTGGCCATGCAGCCACAATCTGGGAGATGTGTGCACTTGGACAGATCAAACTAAGAGTGGGCACAGTGAAAATCTTATGAGGAGAAAATTGTCACTTAAAGATTTTTAGGAATTTATAAGAGAGAAGGTGACTGTAGTTATTGTAAATACATTTTCTAGATAAGTATCTGTCAGTCTTCTGTGTCCTCTACAAACATGCCTGTGCTTTATTCAGGTGGCAGATGCCAAGACCAAGGCCGAGGAGGCCAAGAGTAAAGCCCAAGCTGCTCTGGACAAAGCCACGGCTACCAAGAACAAAGTGGAGCGCTCCAACAATGACCTGAGAGATCTCATCAAACAGATCAGAGACTTCCTCACTCGTGAGTCTGATAGTGTTGTTATTTTACAAGATATTTTGTAACTTCCAAAAAGTGCATGCCTTCCCTGTGTCAGCCCTGACACTTCTGATGTCTTATCTCAGAGGAGGGTGCAGACCCTGACAGCATCGAGGCAGTGGCAAACCGTGTGCTGGAGCTCTCCATTCCAGCGTCGCCGTTACAGATCCGACATCTTGCAGATGAAATCAAGGAGCGAGTCCGCAGCCTTTCCAATGTGGATGCCATCCTGGAGAGGACGCATGATGACGTGCGCAAAGCAGAGCAACTGCTGCTGGATGCCAAGAGGGCAAGGTCAGAGCAGAGCCAGACTTCAAATGTGTTAGTAGAGAGAAAATGTTCTAACAAAATGAAGTGTAACCCACTCATGGTCTGTGACACTGTGTTGGTGTTTAGGCATAGCGCTGAGGGGGTAAAGACCACAGCAGAGACGGTGAAACAGGCCCTGGTGGACGCGAAAACTGCACAGACATCAGCAGAAAAGACCATCGCTAGAGCCAAAGCTGACATCGGGGACACTGAGGCCAGACTGGCACAGGTAACTTATTAAATAATGAAGAACGCTGCAGGTCAGGGAAGTCTTTTTGACTTCACAGTACAAATAAACACGTCTGTTGACAATGATAATCAATGATTGGCTAGACGCTCAGATTTATAGCTTGTATTTTAAAGTTGGATAAAGAGAAGTTCTGATTATTGAGGAAGCAGCAGTTTAATGTGAATTTTCTTTATGCGTCATGTCTAAGTTTATGTGAACAAGCCTAGTTAGAATGTCACCGTCATAGCTGTTCATAATAATGACAACATTCATTTAATTCAGTTATATCCCTGATGATGCAGACACCTGTATTTTTCCAAATTTATGAACAGCATTATTGCAAACTGCAAGGAAAATTATTTAAATATAAATGATAATAAATATAAATAAATATAGATAAATATAAAGAATATAAATAAATATAAATGAAATAAAAAAAATATATGTAAATAAAATAAAAATAAATAAATATGAAAAAACAATATAAATAAATATAAATGAAATACAAATAAATACATATAATAAAATATGAAGAAAAATAAATGAAATAAAAATAAATAAATATTAATAAATAATAAATCTAATAAAAATAAATACATCTAAATTAAATGAAAATAAATACATCTAAATAATATATAAATAAAAATAAATGAAATAAATAATCACAACCACAGGAAAAAAAACTTTTTAGAAATGATTTCAGTCTTTTCTTGTCAGTACTATAAATCAAATTCTAGATAAGTCTATATTTTCAAACCTATCTGCCATATTTGATATATCTCATGGCATGTTTGATAAACAGGGTCACCATTATGAAAGGTTGATGAAAACCATTAAAGAACCATGTCATAAAAATCCCCAAAATACTTTTTTGCAAAGAGCCAAATATTTCAAATATATTTTACTCAACAATATAGCATCAAAATAAACTTTGTGTAATGATAGGTTAGTGGAAGAAAATCAGTGTTTCTTTAAAAAATGTTATAAAGGAAAATTGTGTTCATAACGTCATGAACCCAAATATGAAAAATCTCCCTGGCACAAAATTAAAAATGTTGCTTTATCAAACTCAAGAAGAAAAAGTGTTTTTAGGAATGATCTGGATTCATTTGGCTCTGGAATTATCTCCTCAGATTGAGTCAGAGACATCCAACAGTGAGAAGAACCTGAATGATGCCATGGACCGCCTGGGCACCCTGGGACAGGAGATCAACGCCCTGAAGACCAAACGTGCCAACAACAGCATGGCAGCAGCCCGAGCCGAAGAGACAGCCACCATGGCTCGAGACAAGGCAAATGAAGCCAAGCAGGTGAGTGTGTGTGTGTGTGTGTGTGTGTCTGTGGGTGGGTGAGTGTGGAGATTTCCACACTGTGCATCATTAAAAGTGCACACAGTTGTTACAGACAAACCTGTCTTCTGTCTTGATGCTCAGATTCTGGACGGCCAGCTGACAGATAAGTACCATGAGGTGCAGCAGCGGGTCGACACAAAGGCCAAGGCTGTGAAGGACGCCAAGAAAAGAGCAGAGAGCCTCAGAGATGAAGCCAAGGAGCTGCTGAAAGACGCCCAGAACAAGCTCCAGAGACTAGCAGGTGCTTATTGGTGTCTCTGTGTGCGCCTGTGTTGGTGTGTTTGTAAATGAAGAAGTAGATTGAGTTCTTCAATTCAAATCTGTTCAACCAAAGAAAATGATGGGATTATAAGACGAAAAACATTCTTTTCTGCAAGTTTTGATGTCAAAAGAACCGGTTTTCTCATTCACTCTGGCATTAGCTGTTTAACTTAAAGTGAACAAGTGTTAAAGAAAACCAGCTCCAGCTATAATTGAGTGTTAAACTTCAGAGTGAGTCATCAAAACTGTATTTGTATGGCATGCCAAGCAGGGAAGTCCTTCTACAGAACTTTATTGGTGACTGAGCTGATAAAAATAAAGTGTATATAGTTGTGTAAGGATAAGAGATAAATAAAAAAACAAAAGTAAAGATTTAATAAAAAAAATAAAAAAGATTGGGGATAAAAACGTATTAATTCAATAAAAATGTTAGCGGTCTGGTCTTGATCTTTAATACACTGCAATAATTAGAAACCTGGGGGGAATGATCATGAAGTATTTGACAGGATTAAAATAATATTATTTATTAATTTTGTCAGAGATCTGTTACTTGAATTTTTACACATTATATACTGAAGATCACTGTAAACAATTAAAGCAAGTGATGCTTTTTGTATAATAAAACAAAACAAGAGAACTAATGAAAAACATATATATATATATATATTAAAATATAAGATAAATAAATAAATAAGGAAATAAATAATAGTGAACAATACAATAAATGGGTTAATATTTAAAAAAAACAAAAATAAAAAAAAAAATATAAGATAAATAAATAAATAAGGAAATAAATAATAGTGAACAATACAATAAATGGGTTAATATTTAAAAAAATAAGTAAGTGCAAAAGGTTACAAAAAAGAAATAGCAATAATACAAATAAATAATAAACAATGATAATAATACTACCAAAAACAAACTTAGAAATAAAAAGAATAAACACCACATGCAATAATCTACAGAACAACAGAACATGTTCTTCTCTGAATATAGGTATCATACTACAGAAGGGATTAAAAAGCCTCTAAAGGTTCAAGATAAAGAAATAATAGTCAATGGGGAAAGAAGAAATGAAGAAAAAACTAAAAGTCTGCAACCAGCTTTATTGAGGTGTATCTTTGAACTGCAGGGTTTTTATAAGTTCATAGTAAGGCCACCATATTTTTAAAAAATTGCTTTGTCAAGTATTAGAAAAATATTTTTGCACAATGTAAAACTTCATAATAATAATACCAATAATACTAATACTACTACTACTACTACTACTACTACTACTACTACTAATACTAATAATAATAATAATAATAATAATATGTATTCATATGTTCCTAATTAAAGAATTGGTTGCTTTGTGTTTATATATTATTTTAAGTAGGTTTGGGTGCATAAACCATTCATGAACAACTTTCTCTTGAGATTATTGACATCGCAGCTACTCAGCGCTCACCTGTATATGTGGACAAATGGAGTCTTGTGTCCATGATAATCATTTTATTTCACTTCTTGAAACAGAGAGAGAGGAGGCCAGTTAAACATGATTGTAGACTGATCACTGTTTCCTTTAAAATTAACTCTCATGGTTAAATAAAATGATTCAATAATGTCACACAGGATCACTGAATGGCCTTAATTCTTGCTCTGCATCCATCCCTAAAATATCTGTTTCCCACAGAGCTGGAGAAAAACTACGAGGAGAACCAGAAGAGACTGGAGGGCAAGGCTCGTCAGCTGGACGGCTTGGAGGACAAGATGAAAGGCATCCTACACGATATCAACAAACAGATCCAGATCTACAACACATGCCAGTAATTCATGGCTACATGTAAAAAAAAAAAAAAAAGAGATCTGGATGTTCTGCCATGCTCTCTGGATTCACTAACTGTACCACAGACTTTCAGAAAACAATCAAAGAACCTCTGCACTCTACAGTGAACATGCGTATGTCTGCAAACTGTCTGTTATGTAAGTACGTGATGCAGTTGCAATCAAATGAAGATATTTAAACCTATGATGCAACATTTGAGGTTGTCACATATTTTCATATTTTACTTACTTTTAATTTGAGTGCATCATTTTTGGTATGAATGTGCAGAAGAGTCTGGAAATGTAATAAATAGTATTCTATAAAATTCACATATTTGATTGATGTTATGCATTGTAAACTGTCTGTTGTCTAACTGTGCCTTTTTGTTATCAGAAGATTCAGAATCAACAGGTCAATACCATTTTATCACCGTTTTCTATCATACCATGTTGAAGTTCATTCTGAGCTGTGCTCAAGACGACCTCATTTATTCTACATCAGACCGTGTAAAGAGGATCAGGTGTCATAATAAAAGTCAGATGAAACTCTCGAGGACGTACATTTGAGGAATTTTCAGACAAAGTTTTACCAACTGTGTTGGCAGGAATCATATTTTTTATAACACATCTGCTTTTATTCAAATAACATGGAATTTGGCCATTTTATATGTGGAAATAAGTTGACTACTTTCCTCTGCCAATATACACTACCAGTCAAAAGTTTGGAAACACCTTCTCATTCAAGGGTTTGTATTTATGTAATTATTGTAAACACTGTAGATTAATACTGAAGACATCAAAACTATGAAGGAACATATATGGAATTATTGAATGAACCAACAAGTGTTAAACAAAGCAGAATATGTTTTATATTTTAGATTCTGTAAAGTAGCCCCATTTTTCCTTCATGACAGCTTTGCACACTCTTGGTATTCTCTCAGTCTGCTTCATGAAGTGGTCTCCTGGAATGGTTTCTAATTAACATGAGCCTTGTCAAGAGTTCATTTGTAGAATGACTTGCCTTCTTAATGTGTTTGAGACCATCAGTTGTGTTGTTCAGAGGTAGGGTTAGTACACAATGGATAGCCCTATTTGACTACTGTTGTAATCCATATTATGGCAAAACCAGATTATTTCATAGTTTTGATGTCTTCAGTATTAATCTACAATGTTGAAAAGAATTAAAATAAATAAAAACCATTGAAGGAGAAGGTGTGAACAAACTTTTGACTGGTAGTGTAAATACCTGGCCCAAAATCACTTCTGCCTGGAGTAGGAGGATGGCTGTGGACTGGTGCTACGCAGTTGATGAGGTAGATGGTGGAGTAAGTTTAGTGTCAGTGATAGCAGTTCAGCTCTGAAGATAAAATTATCTTCAAAACAAACAACTATTGTAGCTTCATATATTTTTAACATGAGAGTTAAACGAGGATTATTTTGTTACTACAGCTTATAGTCTGTTAGCAAAGTTTAGCATAAAAGCAACAAGCTTGGCTCAAAAGCTTAGAATTTCTCCCTTTGCCTGTAAAATTGATTAATCAATAAGCTATGTGTGTGACTTTGTGAACTCTCTGTGTCTGTGTGAAATCAACAGGCAGTGTGAGTAATTGGTTATTTTTGCACTTTGTCTTTAGAGTGGATTAGACCAACAGACATAACTTGTTGATATGTAAACTTGAGCTAAACTGGTGGATTGGCTGTTTTATATTTAATTAGGACCAGGCTAGCAGTCCCCCCCCTGTTTTCTAGTCTTTGTGCTAAGCTAGGCTAACTGTCTCCTCTAATGGACAAATAAGCGCGGTTTTAACCTCATGTAACTTTTTAACTACTGTAATGTTGAAGTATCCTTTTGTGTGTCATTGTTTGATTCATGCTTTACCTGTGATGCACTGTGTGAATGTTTGTTTATCAAATGTACTGTGATGGAATATTTAAGACCTGCAGTGTTTGATGCCTCACTGAAGTGACGTAGTATTCTCAAATACAGGCTTTAGATGTGCCTTAGTTTCTTGGAAATATACTTATTAACTATTTGTGTTGTATAAGAAACAAACAGAGAAACTAACTGTAAGCATATTTCACTCTGATCACCTCTCTTTCATCTGATATTATTTTGATAAGGAATCGCCAAATTAAAAATACCAAAAGAAGCTGTAAACATGAATAAAGGTTGTAATTCTTAACATCTCTTTTAGGAATTTGTTTCTTTCAGCATATTAACTGTCAGATAGAAATCTGTTAATCATATGAAAAGCCTCCATGCTTAATACCGTCCCACTTTCCAACCTTCCTGTCTTGTAGCCTGAATGGGAATGCAATCTTGCAAGACTGTGCAAGGGTGTAAGATTTCCCAATGCTATTTTTATTGAGCCCTGCACAGGCCATTGATGAGTCCTCTGTCAGTCTTTACAGCTTTATGTGATCACTTGGAAAGGCAGAACCAAAGATTACTGTCAGGTCCAGAGAAGAGAGCAGAGACAACCTGAGACACAGTTGGCAAAGAGGAAAAACCAATGAAAGAGAGGGCAAGAAGAGTCAGACATTTTACTTGTTACTTGGCCTTATACTTTTTGAACATATTGTCCTGCAAAATTGATATTTTCTTCATGATGGAAGCTCACAGTGTTTTACCTTTAAATTATATTACAGCATATTTCATTTAAGGAATCTTTTGCCTTTAGTTGTCAAGGTAAGGATTATGAACCTCTACATACTTGAACAAATCAACCTTATATGGAAGCTTTCATGCCAAGTTGAGGAAATTGTGTGCCATACAAGCATAACTTAGGAAATATAACTTTAACCGAGGCCCCACTCTTAACATACCCTTACTGCATGCATTAAAAATCAGTATAAGGATATGGTTTATTTCCAAGTCCACATATCAGGTCTATGTTGTGGTGCTCTAATGCAAAAACAATGAGTACAGGTAAAGTAAAAAGCTATTAAACAACAGTACTATCACTGTCAAGACACCTTAACTAAAATATGATCAATTATTAAAAACAATACCAAACTACTGTATAAACAGAACATTTAAAAATGTTTTACAAAGGTTGCACTGTTGTGGTGTATATTTGTGCAGGAAGGTGCAAGATGACGATGAGTGCAGCAAAAGTATAACTAAAGTAATGTAATAAATGTGACATGTAAACTGTGATGTTAAGTTTCTTTGGGTTGTATGGGAGTCCCTGTCAGGTGGGATGTTACGCTGGGGCTGGGGCATCATTCATGAGGTTTGTAGTAGTGTGGAAGAGACTGTTTTTTGTTTGAGCCGAACGCCCCTGGAGGTGTACAGATCCTGTTGAAATGATTTAATCTGGCTTCATTTAGCTGGTCTGCAGAAAATGACCCTACCTATATGAGCATGTGTCTGTATTTCCTTTGCTGTTATGAATTAACCTACTGCTACTGATGCTTTTGATAATTCAGTGTTCATGAACCCTAAACTTAGGAGTCATCTGGCAAAAATAAAGGCAGAAAACTCATTACATTTTCTATTTTCAAGGTTTTATTTCCAATGTATTTTATTTTGTTTCATTTCAAATG